>NW_016107359.1:5578278-5589371 GCF_001604975.1 Cebus imitator
GCCTCCTGGGTTCAGGCGATTCTCCTGCCTCAGCTTCCTGAGTAGCTGGGATTACAGGCACGCGCCACCATGCCCAGCTAATGTTTTGTATTTTTAGTCCCCGTCTCTACTTTCTTTTTCTTTCTTTCTTCTTCCTCTTTCTCCTCTTCTTCCCCTTCCCCTCCCCTCCTCCCTCCTCTTCCTCCTCCTCCCTCTTCTTCTTCTTGCTGGAGTTCAGTGGCTCAATCATAGCTCAGTGCAGCCTAGAACTCCTCAGTTCAAGCGATCCTCCTTCCTCAGCCTGCCAAAGTGCTGGCATTATAGACATGAGCCACTGTGCCCAGCCAGCATATCTGCTTCTAAGGGCAAAAACCCTTGTGGACATTAGAAATGTTGTATTCTGTATTAATAATGACCAAGTTATTGGCCAAGTGTAGTGGTTCACACCTATAATCCCAGCACTTTGGGAGGCTGAGGCAGGTGGATTGCTTGAGGCCAGGAGTTCGAGATCAGCCTGGGCAACACGGTGAAACCCCGTTTCTACTAAAAAAAATACAAAACTTAGCCAGGTGTGGTGGTGCATGCCTGCAATCCCAACTAGAGTGGCTGAGGCATGAGAATTCCTTGAACCCAGAAGGCAGAGGTTGCAGTGCGCTGAGATGGTGCCACTGCACTCCAGCTTGGACAACAGAACAAGACTATGTCTCAAAAAAAAAAAAATTACCAGACGTTAAAATATTAGAGTCCCACAAGAATGGCTTAAAAGATATATGAAGTTCTCTTAATTTTCATATATAATCTCTATGCCTGGGCTGTCCAATAGAACCTCCTGCAATGCTGGAAACGTTGCATGTCTGGGCCATCCAGTACGGGAGCCACTAGCCGCATGTGACTACTTAGCACTTGAAATGTGACTAGGGCAACTAAGAACTGAGTTTTAAGTTGCATTTAAATTTAAGTAGCCAAATGTGGCTAGTGGCTTCCAATATTGGAAAATATAGCTTATCAAAGGACGAGAAAAACACAATTGGAAACAGGAAAAGATTTAAAGGTGTTCCCTTAATAGGCCTTCCCCATTTTTTTCTCTTCCATGGGACAATTTGTTCATTTCTCTTCTCACTTCCTTTACTGAGATCATCTTTAAGTTTTATAGTTTTAAGGATGGTAAATGCTGTTTCACCCACCGGTTCTTTGCTCTGGTGAGTCTTAAACTTGGCTGTGCCTCAGCCTCACCCCCAGAGATTCGATTCAGCAAGTCTGGGGAGGGGACGGGGCATCTGTGTTTTTTAAGCTCCACAGATGATTCTGATCTGCAGCCAGGCTTGGGAACAACTACTCTACACCAGAGACCCAAACCAGCAGCCCTTGGGCCAAACACGCCCTCAAAACATATGTTATCCCACACAGTGTTGTAAAATGTTTTGAATTAGTTGCCAACTTCTGCACATTGTAATTTTTTATCCAAAAAAAAAAAAAAAAATGGTGTTGAGTAAAGGCTGCCCCCTTCAGATACGGCATAAATTCTTTAATTCAATACTACTTGCCTACCTCAGAAGGGACCCCACTTCCCAAAAGGCATTTGAGTTTGAGATCCCTTCTTTATCCCATATCTATATAATACTTGCCAAAGCAGGAAGAATTACTTTATCTCAATGTACCATTCCTAGGTATACGAACTATTTTATCAGTGGGACTGCCTATAGTTATCTTGGCAGGGTGAAGAAATCATCCAACCATCATGTAAAATCCCTGCATAAATATGATGGAAGTCTCAATAGGAGAATAGATCATAATCCAGAATCATGAGACCACTCCTGCTCAGGGACAAATCATTATTTTCAGCAAAAACATTGTCTCACTTTTATTTTATTTATGTATTTGTTTATTTTGAGATGGAGTTTTGCTCTTGTCACCCAGGCTGGAGTGCAGTGGTATGATCTCTGCTCACTGCAACCCACACCTCCCAGGTTCAAGAGATTCTCCTGCCTCAGCCTCCCAAGTAGCTGGGATTACAGGCACACACCACCACACCTGGCTAATTTTTTGCATTCTTAGTAGAGATAGGGTTTCACCATGTTGGCCAGGCTGGTCTCCAACTCCTGACTTCAGGTGATCCACCAGCCTCGGCCTCCCAAAGTGCTGGGATTAGAGGTGTGAGCCACTGCGCTTGGCCACTTTATATGTATATATATTTTATTGTACTTTAGGTTCTGGGGTATATGTGCAGAACATGCAAGATTGTTGCATAGGTACATACATGGCAATGTGGTTTGATGCCTCCATCCCCATCACCTATATCTGGCATTTCTCCCCATGTTATCCCTTCCTAACTCCCTATCCCCCACTGTCCCTCCCCTAATCCCCCCAACAGACCCCAGTGTGTGATGCTCCCCTTCCTGTGTCCATGTGTTCTCATTGTTCAACACCCGCCTATGAGTGAGAACACATGGTGTTTGATTTTCTGTTCTTGTGTCAGTTTGCTAAGAATTGATGGTTTCCAGATTCATCCATGTCCCTAGAAAGGACACAAACTCATCATTTTTTATGGCTGCATAGTATTCCATGGTGTATATATGCCACATTTTCCTTGTCCAGTCTATCATCAATGGGCATTTGGGTTGGTTCCAGGTCTTTGCTATTGTAAGTAAACAGTGCCGCAATGAGCATATGTGTGTAGTCTTTATAATAGAACGATTTATAATCCTTTGGATATATACTCAGTAATGGGATTGCTGGGTCAAATGGAATTTCTATTTCTAGGTCCTTGAGGAATTGCCACACTGTCTTCCACAATGGTTGAACTAATTTACACTCCCACCAACAGTGTAAAAGTGTTCCTATTTCTCCACATCCTCTCCCATATCTGTTGTCTTCCAATTTTTAATGATCACCATACTAACTGGCATGAGATGGTATCTCAATGTGGTTTTGATTTGCATTTCTCTAATGACCAGTGATGATGAGCATTTTTTCATATGTTTGTGGGCCTTATATATGTCTTCTTTTGAAAAGTGGCTGTTCGTGTCCTTCGCCCACTTTTGAATGGGTTTGTTTGTTTTTTTCTTGTAAACCTGTTTTAGCTCTTTGTAGATACTGGCTATTAGCCCTTTGTCAGATGGATAGATTGCAAAAATTTTTTCCCATTCTGTTGGTTGCTGGTTGACTCTAATGATTGTTTATTTTGCTGTACAGAAGTTCTGGAGCTTAATTAGATCCCATTTGCCTATTTTGGTTTTTGTTGCCAATGCTTTTGGTGTTTTAGTCATGAAGTCCTTGCCTATGCCTGAATGGTTTTGCCTAGGTTTTCTTCTGGGGTTTTTATGGTGTTAGGTCTTAAGTTTAAGTCTTTAATCCATCTGGAGTTAATTTAAGTGTAAGGTGTCAGGAAGGGGTCCAGTTTCTGCTTTCTGCACATGGCTAGCCAGTTTTCCCAACACCATTTATTAAACAGGGAATCCTTTCCCCATTGCTTATTTTTGTGAGGTTTGTCAAAGATCAGATGGTTGTAGATGTGTGGTGTTGCCTCCGAGGCCTCTGCTCTGTTCCATTGGTCTATATCTCTGTTTTGGTACCAGTACCATGCTGTTTTGATTACTGTACCCTTGTAGTATAGTTTGAAGTCAGATAGCTTGACGCCTCCACCTTTGTTCTTTTTGATTAGGATTGTCTTGGCTATGCGGGCTCTCTTTTGGTTCCATATGAAGTTTAAGGTGGTTTCTTCCTGTTCTGTGAAGAGGGTCATAGGTAGCTTGATGGGGATAGCATTGAATCTATAAATTACTTTGGGCAGTATGGCCATTTTCACAATATTGATTCCTCCTAACCATAAGCATGGATTGTTTTTCCATCTGTTTGTGTCCTCTCTTATTTCCTGGAGCAATGGTTTGTAGTTCCTCTTGAAGAGGTCCTTTACATCCTTTGCTAATTGTATTCCTAGGTATTTTATTCTCTTTGTAGCAATTGTGAATGGCAGTTCGCTCTTGATTTGGCTCTCTTTTAGTCTGTGATTGGTGTATAGGAATGCTTGTGATCTCTGCACATTGATTTTGTATCCTGAGACTTCGCTGAAGTTTGTATTTACGTATGCTCCAAACTCTCTTACATAAAGTACCGTAAGGCCCGCCAGTAAGACTGTCAGGGAGGGTATCTTTGTTACAAATTTATTCCCATTTTGGGGGAAAAATAAAGCTTTTTCTAGCTCTCCCATCCTTTGCCCATGTTTTCCTTTCAGTATATTTATATTCAGCCACAGTTCTTAACATTAAAAAGAATAGATCACATTTGTTTATCTTTCCTCTCTCGAGACTCCTCTGTAATGACAGCTAATGAATGAAAATTATATAAACCAAAATGATGAAATAAAAGGTAGACAGGTTATCAGTTGATGCAAACTTGTTAGAGGAGTGCTAACTGATTTAGAGGCAGAGGAGGGCATAGTTTTTGAGTATTTATGGGAACAATGGCTTTTCTTCCCAGAAAAAATGCGTGCATGCCAAACATTTTGCAGTCAATTTTAGGAGTTTCTCAGCCTCTGTGTCCCATCTATTGATTCCTGGTTAAAAAACAAAAACAAAACACCACCAACTTGAAATAGGACACACTACTTGACAGACAGTTTTACTGGATACAAAGTACCCAAGTGTCGGCCATGGCTTTCTAAAGTGGGGCATACTTTTTAGATAAAATACTGTAATCGGGCTTCTGTGTCAATAAAGGGGAATGCAGCCTGGCATACCATTAGCCTTTAAGTAAAATGCAAGGAATAAATTGTCTCACTTCCAGGAGCATGTTAAACTAAACATCATCTAGAATTTATGACTCAAGTCACAGTGGATTTCTCAGCATACAATAGATAAATCAATGGCATTTGAATTTTTAAACAAATCCTTAGAGACATCCATGACAGGGCTGAGACATTTCCTGAAATTGCACTCATAGGAACAGTTGCTTGACACCTTAGCCTGGTCAGTTCCACTAATTCAGAGCTGACTCTTTTGCTCTTGAGTCTTTTCCCTGAGTGGCAGTTGGTCTCACCGAGGCAATAAATTAGGAGTCACCTTAAGGAGTGAAACATGCAATATGAAACAATCTTATTTGCTACATAGAAATTCCTGCACTTCCATTCTAATCTATTTCTACATATGACAGGCATCAATGGTAAAGTGAATGATTTTTTTCACAAGATGACTTAAGGTTTTCTATTTCAACCACTTTATATTATTGAGAATGTTTAGGCTTTTCACACATCTTGATTCCCCACCAAGTAATGCAGTGGATATTTTTAGAATCTTCAGGTACTGATATTCTCCTTTTGTCCCCTGCAGAGGCTCTCTCAGCTCTGCTCAGGGCCCTGGGAGGATATCTCTCTTCTGCCCAGACTGGAGTGCAGTGGTGCCATCTCAGCTCACTGCAACCTCCGCCTCCCTGGTTCAAGCGATTCTCCTGCCTCAGCCTCTTGAGTAGCTGTGATTACAGGTACCCACCACCACACCTAGCTGATTTTTCTATTTTTAGTAGAGATGGGGCTTCACCAGGTTGGCCAGGATGATCTCAATCTCTTGACCTGGTGATCCGCCTGCCTCGGCCTGCCAAAGTGCTGGGATTACAGGCGTGAGCCACTGCGCCCAGCTTGACTAAAATCTTAAGACACTATGGCCCTCTGCAAAAAAATTACTGTTGCTAAATATTTTTGGTGAAAAATAGTTGATCCATTTGTTTATTTTTTGTCTCTTTGGAGACTCCTCTGTAATGACAGCTAATGAAAGGAAAATACGTAAGCCCAAACGATGATATAAAGAATAGAAGGGCCATCAGTTGATGAAAACCAGACAAAGGAGTGGTTGTTAATGTAGAGTGAGAGGAAGGCATATCTTAAAGGGTTTCCAGAGGAAATTTTGGGCAAAAAGGAAGATTATTTGACTGATGGAACCCTGGAGAACTTTGGGAGCGAAGATCGGACATACGCTGGTGGACAAGAGTAAGAAGTGGGGCTGAAAACACAACTGTTGTAAAAACAGATGTCTAGGCCAGGCGCGGTGGCTCAGGCCTGTAATCCCAGCACTTTGGGAGGCCGAGGCAGGTGGATCACGAGATCAAGAGATCGAGACCATCCTGGTCAACATGGTGAAACCCCGTCTCTACTAAAAAACTACAAAAAATTAGCTGGGCATGGTGGCGCGTGCCTGTAATCCCAGCTACTCAGGAGGCTGAGGCAGGAGAATTGCCTGAACCCAGGAGGCGGAAGTTGCGGTGAGCCGAGATCGCGCCATTGCACTCCAGCCTGGGTAACATGAGTGAAACTCCGTCTCAAAAACAAAACAAAACAAAACAAAACAAAACAAAACAAAACAAAACAAACAGATGTCTACTGTCCCTGCTTGTCTGTACAAATGTACATATCTTTAAAATGAGGTATTGAACAGATAACTGGGAAGTCTAGGCTATTGGGGTTTGTCACTTTTTTTCACTGCTGTAGGATGATCAAGAAGAAACGTGACTATTATTCTTCTCATCTCTACCCTAACTCCCTCTCTCTCAGAAGGCCAGCAGCAAGGTATCTACCAGGTAGGCAGGAAAGTACTGGCTCCTCCTCTGGAGAAATTGACTAGTCCTAGAGAAAAGACCTCCACATTTTGGCCTTTGGGCATTCCCTAAGATAATGGTCATTGCCCACACCTGATCACTCTCGAGATACTTGGTCACAAACACAGCTCTCAGCTTTTCTGTGCCCCATTCTCAAATATAAATAGATTTAGAGTATTCAGATAACAACAACAAAAACATCAGGAAAATTAAAATTAGATGGCAGAAATGAAAACCTCAATAGCAAAGTAGAGGGTATATTTAGGGAATCCAAAACCAGAGCAAAGCGTCAAATAATTGGACAATACGAAAGAAAACATAAGAAATTAGATGCTCAGTCCAGGAAGGCTGACAGCTCATTAATAGGAGTGCCAGAAAGAGAACAGAAAAGACTGGTGGAGAAAAGCATTAATAAAATAATGTAAGAGAATTTTTCAGAGCTGAAGAACATGAGCCTCTTGTCAAAAAGGCCTTTTTGGTATCTAGCCCAATGAGTAAAACACAATGAATGATATCCCACAAGGCCAGGCACAGTGGCCCATGCCTGTAATCCCCAGCACTTTGGGAAGCCAAGGAAGGAGGACTGCTTGAGCCCAGGAGTTCAAGACTAGCCTGGGCAACATAGTGAAACCCTCTCTCTACAAAAAATTAGCTGGGCATGGTGGCACATACCTGTAGTCCCAGCCACCTAGGAAACTAGGATGGTAGAATCACCTGAATCCGAGAGATCAAAGATGTAGTGGGCCATCCTCATGCCACTGCACTGCAGCCTGGGTGACAGAGTGAGACCCTGTCTCAAAAAAAAAAAAAAAAAAAAAAAAAAAAAAAAAAAAATTCCCACCAAATAACATAAACCAGTGACAACAAAGGACTCATTGTTACGAAATTTCAAACCCTAGGGATAAACAGAAGACTTTAAAAACTCTGGGAGGGGTGGGGAAATAGGGTGGATATAGGAAATTAAGGAGCAGAAGATTGTGAATAAGAATGGCATCAAACTTCTCAAGTGGAAGGTAGAAGATAATGGAACTATACCTTCAAATATCCAAGGGTAAGTTATTTTTTTAAACCAAGAATTATATATTTAACCAAATTCTCTATCAAGCATAAGCGTAGAAAAGAGACATGTTTACACATACACATACAAGTCTTCAAACAATGTACCTCCTGTGAAATTAAATAATTCAAACTTAAAGCTGTTGGAAACTTGAATTATTCTGAACTTCAAGTGGAGGGTGGCTATGTAGTCTGAGTCACGCAGCATGCAGCTGCAACTTCTGCCTTTTTTTCTTGTAAATAATTAAGAAGACCAAATGGCCTCAGACATAAGACACCCTCCCAGCACTACCTCCCTCATGGAGTAATAAAGTAATCTTTCTTGGGATGCAGCAATCTGTAAGCAATCAAACTGCTCTCACATAAGGAATGGTCTTGTAAGGAAAATGCTGTAATCTGCTAAAATTCCTCTGTTTCTGCCTGTAAAGTGAGACCTTAGCTTCTCCACTGTGGAACACTGACCTTGTTTGTCTGTAGTCAGTGCTTCCCGAGTGGCCATCCTCAAGGCTCATGTCTGAATAGACTCTGTACAAATTTATATTTTCTGAATCTCATTACTTAAGGTTGACATGCTGGCGACCATGATGGGACTTGAAGCAGAACTTTTGTGATCCTCATCGCTTTGTCAACAACTTGAACCTTGGTACCAGCACAGATGATTTTCATCTTCCTGCAAATCTCTGGTAAGTCCCCTTTCAAGTTTGAATTCTCCTGGATTGGTTGAGGATTCAGACTTTATTTGCGTTATACACATTCCCAAGTCAATGGGGTTGGGACTGAAGTTCTACCACAAGGTAGGAGTTTGGTTTGTTATTCTCTAGATATTCTGCTAATTGAAGATTTGTGATGTTCACTTTTCTTTTGTTTGGAACTACTGCTTGGAATTTTTCAAACTTTTCTCTCGTATCAAATTTTGGTACGAGAAAATTAGGGAGAAAACACTTTCTCTTTGAAAAGAGGAAGTGACTTATCTGTGGCTTAAGTGAAAATTTTGTAAATTTTAGAGCTGGTCAGATTCTGAAGCTTGGTTCAATTGACAAATCTAAACTTTTTTTTTGATGACAATATTATAAAAGGCTTTCTATGAGGACAAGATAAGTACTGAAGAGAAGAGACATTGTCCTTCCCAGTCAAAAGGCACCTTAAGTGAGTAAGGTGTTGAGGGAGCATTGGCGCTTATCACTCATGACATAAATTGTTCTAAAGGGAATCCCTCCAGAATAACACACAGGGAACCTTGCTTAATCCTGTGAGCATACATACAGGTTGATCACCCTAGTGCCTTAAGCCCTCAAGTCTCTTGGGACCACCAAGACACATAAACGAGAGGAACTGACTCAAGGGTGATACTTTGAAGAGCTATTCCCACAAACAGCACACTCCATTCAAAACACCTCCCACGTGTAAATTAGTTCAACCATTGTGGAAGATGGTATCATGATTCCTCAAGGATCTAGAACCAGAAATACCATTTGACCCAGCAATCCCATTACTGGGTATATACCCAAAGGACTATAAATCACTCTGCTTATAAAGACCGATGCACACGTATGTTTATTGCAGCACTGTTGACAATAGCAAAGATTTGGAACCAACCCAAATGCCCATCAATGATGGACTGGATGAAGAAAATATGGCCATATGCACCAGGGAATACTTTGTAGCCATAAAAAAGGATGAGTTCATGTCCTTTGCAGGAACATGCATGAAGCTGGAAACCATCAGTCTCAGCAAACTGACACAAGAACAGAAAACCAAACACTGCACATTCTCACTCGTAGGTAGGAGTTGAACAATGAAAACTCGTGGACGCAGGGAGAGGAACATCACACACTGGGGCCTGTCAGGGAGTGGGGGTCAGGGGAGGGATAGCATTAGGAGAAATACCTAATGTAGATGACGGGTTGATGGGTGCAGCAAACCACCATGGCACGCGTACATAGTTACCTGTGTAACCTGCACGTTCTGCACATGTGCCCCAGAACTTAAAGTATAATAATAATAAACCTTCCACTAGGTCTTTTTGGTTGTTCAAAAGTAAAGTCTAAATTATGAGCAATCATACTTCTCAAGCTGAGTCTTCCTCCTTATGGAGAGATCCACCCTTAGAAACACCAGCTAGTTTCGTGTTTAATACTTATGGTAACTTTATATGCAAATATTTAGAAAAATGGTTCCACATAACTTGCAATAACCAAATTATATTGCTAAATGGGGGTACCTTTTAAGTACCTCAACTAGTTTGCTCACTTAATTAGAAAAAGCTGGCTCTAAAATAAAATAAAACAACTGCAGATTGATTTTCAGTGGTACTTAAAAACTTCTAAAAGAGGTTCTAATAAAATCATTTCCTTGCAAGAAAACAAAAGTGCCTAAAAATTTTTTTTACATTGAAAAAGACTGCTAAAATTTCTCTTTCTTCAGCTCTTCCTTCTCTTTTGTCAAAACTTCTTTGTTTGGACTTACTTTCCCTCCCTCCCCTCCCCCTTCCTTCCTTCCTTCCTGCCTTCCTGCCTTCCTGCCTTCCTGCCTTCCTGCCTTCCTGCCTTCCTTCCTTCTTCCTTTGCCTCTGTCTCCTCCTCCTACTCCTCTTCCTTCCCCTCCCCCCACTTTTCCTCCCCCTGCTGCAACCTCTACTCCCAGGGTTCAAGTGATTCTCCTACCTCAGCCTCCTGAGCTCTGTAATTACAGGTGTGTGCCACCAGGCCCAGCTAATTTTTTTTTCGTATTTTTAGTAGAGATGGGTGTCACCATGTTTGCCAGGCGGGTCTCAAACTCCTGACCTCAGGTGAACTGCCCACCTTGGCCTCCCAAAGTGCTGGGATCACAGGCGTGAACCACTGTGCCAAGCCCGAAGGTGTGTTCTTTACTGTAAGAGACCTATGTAGTGCATTCTTCAGCATTTCTATGGATAAAAATATTCAATTTCTCTTTACCTTCACTTGGGAAGATAGACAATACACATGGACAGTTATGCCTTAGGCATATACTGAAAGCCCAACTTATTTTTCACAAATATTAATAGCAGACCTTTTAGATGTTGACTTCCTTAAGAAGTCATACTTGATACTATGCAGACAATTTACTTCTCTGCTCAGGGAATAAATAAACCTCAATAGACGTTAGAATTTATTTATTACAATGATTAGCTTCAAAGAAACACAAAGCCTCAAAGAAACAACTTCAATTCTGTTAAAAATAAGTAAAATATTTAGGTCACCTAATATCAAAGGGAGGTCTTTTTATCAATTCATGTAGAATTAAAAGAATATTGGCCTTCCCTATCCCCAAAACTAAGAAACAACTGAGAGAATTTTAGGAGTTTGCAGGACACTGAAGAAATTGAATTCCAAACTACTCCTTAAAAACGCAACCCTTACATACTCTTTTTAAAATAAGGTAAACTAGACCCCCCTGGAATGAACAGAGGGAAATCAGTTAATATTGAAATTTTTTTTTTTTTTTTTTTTTTTTTT
>NW_016107359.1:5589413-5603868 GCF_001604975.1 Cebus imitator
AGCTCACTGTAGCCTCCACTTCCTGGATTCAAGTGATTCTCCTGCCTCAGCCTCCCGAGTAGCTGGGATTACAGATGCGTGCCACCATACCAGGCTAATTTTTGTATTTTATTTATTTATTTATTTACTTTTGAGACAGAGTCTCACTCTGTCACCCAGGCTGGAGTGCAGTGGCACGATCTTGGCTCACTGCATACTCCGCATCCCAGGTTCAAGCAACTCTCTGCCTCAGCCTCCCAAGCAGCTGGGATTACAGGCACACACCACCACACCTGGCTAATTTTTGTATTTTTAGTAGAGACGGGGTTTCACCATCTTGGCCAGGATGGTCTTGAACTCCTGACCCCATTATCCACCCACCTTGCCCTTCTAAAGTGCTGGGATTACAGGCATGAGCCACCGTGCTTGGCCAATTTTTGTATTTTTAGTAGAGATGGGGTTTCGCCATGTTGGCCAGGCTGGTCTCAAACTCGTGACCTCAGGTGATCTGCCCTCCTCAGCCTCCCAAAATGCTTGGATTACAGGTGTGAGCCAACACCCCTGGCTAACACTGGAATAAATTTAAGAGTCTTACAGATGTCTCAGTGGTAAGGTATCTGAATTATAACAGTTCATTTTCATTGTTTGTTCATAACTGCCTTAGACATTCTGACTCAAAAAACATGGAGATCAAAACAGACTTGTAGGATACTGTAGTCAACAACAACTGGACCCTCAGCCAAAGAACCGAAACCTTGCAAGACAGTTATAATGGCTACTGTCCTGTTCATAACAGTGACCGAACCAACAGTGATAGGATCGCCCCCTCGCTGTCTTCATTCCACATTCTGTGGAAGCACTTCCAAGCTTGCACCACATTCAACACTATTCAGTTAGTAGACTGGCTTCCTATAAAAAGTTCTTCTTTCTGCTCCCTAATACAATCTCCATATGTAAAAGTCTAAATTTTTCTAAATTCGTCTGCCCTTTAGATGAAACACCACATGATCGCATAATCTTAAGCAACCAGCTCCTCCTCTAGGATGAACCTGCAAGAAACCCTCTTACTAATGCTGATGTTAATTGGTTTGCAGATGAATCTTATTTAAAAGACAGATCTGAAATTTACCATGCAGGTGATGCCATAGTATCCCTGACTGAGGAAATAGAAAATGCTTATCTTCCAGGAGAGACCTTGGCTCAACAAGCAAAGTTAATAGCATTAATTAGAGCCTGTCAACTGGCAAAAGGAACAACTGCTAATATATATACAGATACTGTAGTTGATATGCTTTTTGAGTAGCTCATCACTTTGGAATGCTATGGAAATAAATATGATTTTTAACCTTTTCTGGGCGGTCCACAAAAAATGGACACCTTATTTCAAAATTATTGGAAGCTGTATTATTGCACAAATCATTACCTATTATCGAGATGCCAAGCCATTCAAAGTTGAATATTCCAGAAAGCAAAGGAAATCAATTAGCAGATAGCACAGCAAAAAGGCCTGTACTAAGCGTATCTCAACGAGAAAACCCATTTTAGCTTTTAAGAAAGCACTTGATTTTGATATAAAATTAGCTCAATCCAAAGCTCCAAAAACAGAACAAGAAACTTGGGAAACTAAAGGGGAAATGCACTTCTCTGAGACCGGGCTGTGATACGGACCAAATGGTCTATCCATGCTTCCAACCAAATTGCAGACATCTTGCTTAACTCATGTGCATGATTTAACTCATTGGAGACCTGATAAGATGATTGGTTGGGACAAACAAGATTATTTGAAATCTCCAACTGTTGCTCATAAGGTACATAATTGCTGCCACATCTGTCCAAAACAATCCACAGAAAACTACATAGTTCTCTGGGTCATTTTCCTTTACCAGAAAGCTCAATTGAGATATGGCAATTAGATTTTTTATTCAGCTACCATCATTACAAGCATATAAGTAGGTTCTGGTAACAGTTTGAATGTTTTGTCATAGGGTGGAAGCATTTCTATACAGAAGGGCAACAGTCTTAGTGATAAGTAAAATTCTTTTAGAAAAAAATTATTGGCCGGGAGTGGTGGCTCAAGCCTATAGTCCCAGCACTTTGGGAGGCGGAGGCGGGTGGATCTCGAGGTCAAGAGATCAAGACCAGCCTGGCCAACATGGTGAAACCCCGTTTCTACTAAAAATACAAAACTTAGCTGGGCATGCTGCTGTGTGCCTATAGTCTTAGCTACTCAGGAGGCTGAGACTGGAGAATCACTTGAACCCGGGAGGCGGAGATTGCAGTGAGCCAAGATCGTGCCACTGCACTCCAGCCTGGTGACAGAGCGAGACTCTCTCAGAAAAAAAAAAAAAAGGAAAAAATTATTGCAACTTGGATAGTTCCTCTAGAACTTCACAGTGACAGAGGACAGACGTGCTCATTTTACTATACAAATAATCCAGCGAGTACGTAAAATCTGGCTCATTCTCCAATGTTTCCCTTGTGCCTGTCACCCCCCAGTCATCTGGGACAGGGAAATGCACAAACAGAATCGCCAAAACTCAACTAGCGAAATTAACCGAGGTTTTAGAACTTCCTTTGGCCAAAAGCTCTTCCATTGGCTTTGCTTAACCTAAGATCGACCCTTTCTGGTAAACGTCAGTTGTCTCCATTTGAAATTATCACAGGCACACGTATTAAATTGTCTCTAGGAAACCGTGAATCTATGATATTAAAAAGGGATATGTTCTATTATTGCTGTAGCCTTAAAAGGCAGCTAACTAAAAACTGTAAGTTAGTAAAAGACTCTTTCCACACTGAGCTTCCAGGAGACGAAACACTCAAGGACGATGGACTTCAACCAGGAAATTTTGTTGATTGGAAGTGCTATCTTTTAAAGTGGAAATGCTATCTTTTGAGATGGAATCTTGGTGTGTCCCCCAGGCTGGAGTGCAATGGCGCGATTTCAGCTCACTGTAACCTCCACCTCCTGGGTTCAAGCGATTCTCACACCTCAGCCTCCTGAGTGGATGGGAATACAGGCATATGCCACCATGCACAGCTAATTTTTGTATTTTTGGTAGAGATGGAGTTTCACCACGTTGACCAGGCTGGTCTCAAACTCCTGACCTCAGGTGATCCACCTGACTTGGCCTCCTAAAGTGCTGAGATTACAGGTGTGATCCACTGCACCAGCCAATATATTTTTTTTTTTAAAGCAGGGCCAGGCTCGGTGGCTCATGCTTGTAATCCCAGCACTTTGGGAGGCTGAGGCAGGCGGATCACAAGGTCAGGAGATCGAGACCATCCTGGCTAACACAGTGAAACCCCGTCTCTATTAAAAATACAAAATATTAGCTGGGCGTTGTGGCATACACCTGTAGTCCCAGCTACTTGGGAGACTGAGGCAGGAGAATTGCCTGAACCTGGGAGGTGGAGGGTGCAGTGAGCCGAGATCGCACCATTGCACTCCAGCCTGGGGGACATAGCGAGACTCCATCTCAAAAATAAATAAATGAATAAAATAAATTTTTTAAAAGCTCATCATTATTGGTCATTAGAGAAATGCAAATCAAAGCCACATTGGGATATCATCTCACACCAGTTAGAATGGCGATCATTAAAAAATCAGGAGACAGCAGATGCTGGAGAGGATGTGGAGAAATAGGAATGCTTTTACACTGTTGTTGGGAGTGTAAATTAGTTCAACCATTGTGGAAGACAGTGTGGCGATTCCTCAAGGATCTAGAACCACAGGTACCATTTGACCCAGCGATCCCATTACTGGGTATATACCCAAAGGATTATAAAACATTCAATTATAAAGACATATGCACACGTATGTTCATTGTGGCACGGTTTACAATAGCAAAGACTTGGAACCAATCCAGACGCCCATCTATGATAGACTGGACAGTGAAAATGTGGCATATATACACCATGGGATACTATGCAGCCCTAAAAAAGGATGAGTTCATGTCCTTTGTAGGGACATGGATGAAGCTGGAAACCATTCTCAGCAAACTGACATAAGAACAGAAAGCCAAACACTGCATATTCTCACTCATAGGTGGGAGTTGAACAATGAGAACACATGAACACAGGGAGGGGAACATCACACACCGGGGCTTGTCGGGAGGTTGGGGGAGTAGGGGAGGGATAGCAGGGGGTGGGAGGATTGGGGAGGGGTAACATTAGGAGAAATGCCTAATGTAGATGACAGAGGAATGGATGCAGCAAACCACCATGGCATGTGCATACCTATGTAACAAACCTGCATGTTCTGCACATGTACCCCAGAACTTAAAGTATAATTAAAAAAAAAAAAAAAAACGAAGTAGTCTCACTCTGTCACCCAGGGTAGAGTTAAATGGCATGATCTTGGCTCACTGCAACCTCTGTCTCCTGGGCTCAGGCAATCCTCCTGCCTCAGCCTCTTGAGTAGCTGGGACTACAGGCAGCCACCAGCACACCCAGCTCATTTTTGTATTTTTAGTAGAGACGGGGTTTCACCATGTTGACCAGGCTGGTCTCGAATTCCTGAACTCAAGTGATCTGCCAGCCTCAGCCTCTCAAAGTTCTGGGATTATAGGCGTGAGCCACTACGCCTGGCACTTTTTAATAATTTAGGAGGCCAAGGCAGGCACATCACTTGCGGTCAGGAGTTCAAGAGCAGCCCAGCCAACATGGTGAAACCCCATCTCCGCTAAAAATACAAAAAGAAAAAAGAAAAAAATTAGTCAGGCATGGTGGTGCACACCTGTATCCCAGCTACTCCAGAGGCTGAGCGGGGAGAATTGCTTGAACCTGGGAGGCGGTAGCTGCAGTGAGCAGAGATTGAACCACTGCACTCCAGCCTAGGCGACAGAGCCAGACTCCATCTCAAAACAAACAAAAAACAAAACTTTAAAAGTAAAGGAGCAAAGGACATAGGGACATAGGAAGGCTTTTCAGAAAAAAATAATAGTTCATTAGCTTTATTGGTGGTACTGTCCCAAATGAGAGATAAGAAAACTCAATTTCAGGATAGTATAACACAAATTTGGGATGGTTTTATCTGGCGTATTCCCTATTTATTCAGCTTAGTCAGCTTGCCCCTAAATTTTGAGAACAAAAGAATCACACCAAGGATACACAGCCCAGTAGCACAAGAGCTATGGGATGGATACCCAATGAACAGTGCATCCAAACCATTATATTACACAGTGTTGACATGCCACTGAAGGGGCACGGATATTTACTGGCTAGCTCCAAATTGGACATCTTGGCTATGTGGCATTAACCTATGGCCATGGTCACTCCCAGGATGGTTAGAGTTAGAGCAGTGTTCTTTGCATGACGCCTGGGCACAAGATTGAATAATTTACAATCTTGTAAATTACAAAGCCCGCAAATCTTCCTCATTTATAATCTTATTGGTTTTGTTCTGCATTTCATTGGTATGATCATTTAGCTTCCATTTTTCTGCCATGACAGGGTACCGACGAGGTCTTTTGGCACGTAAAGGCCCTAACCAATTACACAAAAAAGACTCTAAATGATAGTTGCATGCTTATCTTGTTATTAAACAGTAAAGTTTCTCTTATGAGAAAGGCTGCATTGTCCAGGTGCAGTGGCTCACACCTGTAATCCTGAAACAGGAGCCAAAAAGAAATCATTTAGATAGTAAGGGCGACAGAGTCCTTGCTGGAATTTCCCTTTTAACAAAAAGCAGCCCCCAAATTATTTCTTTTCTAACAAAGAGCAGCCTGAAAAATCAAGCTGCAGACATAGATAAGCAAGCTGGAAGCTTGCACGGGTGAATGCCAGCAGTCGTGCCAATAGAAAAGGGCTACCTGGAGGCCAGGTGTGTTCAACATGGAGGCCCCGTCTTTCCTTTTCTTTGTCACCACATGATAGTAAAAAGGCAGGCAACATGGCACCCACTGGATAGAGAACTCTTCTGCATAATAAAAGATTAGGGTGGGGTTGCCAGCTTCCTCTCACACTATGCAAATGACACACCTAGTCCTAACCAGTTATTTGTGTGCTATGCAAACACAACAATGGTCTGGCCAATCTTTTGTGCCCTATGTAAATCCGACACTGCCTCCTCAAGCCCATCTATAAAACCTTCTGCATTTCACTGCAGCAGCAGAAACCAATTTGGGACTCCTCTCTCTGCAGAAGAGAGAGCTGTTCTCCTTTTTGACTATTAAACCTCCACTCTTAACCTCACTTCTTGTGTGTTCGCATTCTAGTTTTCTGTGGCCGTGGGACAACAAGCCTCTGGTATTACCCCAGACAAATGACACCACTTCAATTCCAGCACTTTGGGAGACTGAGGTGGGTGAGTCACTTGAGGCTGGGAGTTCCAGACCAGCCTGGCCAACATGGTGAAGCTCTGTCTCTACTGAAAATACAAAAATTAGCGGGATGTGGTGGTGTGTGCTTGTATTCCCAGCTACTCAGGAGGCTGAGGAAGGACAGTTGCTTGAGCCTGGGAGGTGGAAGTTGCAGTGAGCTGAGATTGAGGCACTGCACTCCAGCCTGTGTGAGAGACGGGGTTTCACTACTTTGGCCAGGCTGGTCTCAAGCTCCTGACTTCAGGTGATCTGCACACCTCAGCCTCCCAAAGTGCTGGGATTACAGGCATGAGCCACCGTGCCCAGCCAATAAAAAAAAAGAAAGCTTGCATTACAGCACTATATGGCTTTAGACATACTCACTGGTATCCCCTGTGATGACACTGGGGGAAACCATGTTGTCATAAAGACAAGAGTTGTGTCTCTTTCCCAGAAGAATCAGAAAACATCACTAAATTAGTGGCTGATATGAAATTCTAAGTAACTAAGCTTTCGGATCCTACACCCACTCTAAATGACTGGCCAAGAAGCAGGTTTGGATCTTGGGGAACTTTGCCTCGGAAGCTGTTATGCATTCTTGGAATTATAAGCATTTGTTGTATTTTGTCCTGTTTGTGTCTTTACTGCTGCTGTGGGATTTGTTTGCAATGGAGTCAACATACAACTGAAAAAACTAGAATAATGGTTGCTCAAAGAATGCATTAATTGAAGATGCAACTGTGTAGCCTGACTCAGGCCACAAAATCACTTCATGTTGCTTTAAATTCAGCTTATACCCAACAGTTTTTTTGGCGGGGGATGGAGTCTCACTCTGTCTCCCAGGCTGGAGTGCAGCACTGTGAACTCAGCTTGAAGCAGGAGCGGCCATGGGAAACAGACCTCTCGAACACTGAACGGTGAAGGAAGGGGTGATTTATTCGGCCGGGAGCAAGGTGGCATAGCTGTCCAATAGCCAACCTCGAGCTCACAGAGAAAGTCCCTGCCCTTTTAAAGGTTCACAACTCTAGAATTGACATGTGAAAGGGTCTTGGGCCATGGAGTAGGGTAGGTTGCAGTGCCTTAGGTGGGGGTTTGATTGTGTTTAAGTAAAAACGATGCTCGAGGGAAAGATTCCTCCATACCATGCCTGCGATCTAGTGGAGGGCAATTAAAGGTGGCACCCAGTCTGTCAGCCTTTACTTCTCCTACTGAAATGCAATGTGGAAGTCAAGGGGGAGGTGGTCTTAGATGCTTAAGGGTGATTAAGGGTCTCCTTCCTCAGGCTCTCTGCAACCTTTGCCTCCCTGATTCAAGTGATTCTCCTGCTTCAGCCTCTCAAGTAGCTGGGATTACAGTCTCATGCCACCACGCCCGGCTAATCTTTGTATTTTTAGTAGAGACGAGGTTTCACCATATTGGTCAGGCTGGTCTCAAACTCCTGACCTCAGGTGATCCACCTGCCTTGGCCTCCCACAGTTTTGGGATTATAGGCGTGAGCTACCCCACCCGGCCTCACCAACAGCTTTATAGCCTGACAAATTCCCCCTGCCATGGATGTGACACTCTAGGAATGAGCACACCTAGCAACACAGGACTAAACTCCTAAACTTAAAAGGAACCAAAACTGAGTTCATCTATGAAAGATTGATGAAAAGGGGGAAATGTGAAATTAAATAACTCAAACTTAAAGCTATTGGGATTTTTTTTTTTTCTTTTTTTTTTTGAGACAGAGTTTCTCTTGGTAGCCAAGGCTGGAGTGCAGTGGTGCAATCTCGGCTCACTGCAACCTCCGCCTCCTGAGTTCAAGGGGTTCTCTTGCCTCAGCCTTCCGAATAGCTGGGACTACAGGAGTGTGCCACCATGCCCGGCTAATTTTTTGTATCTTTAGTAGTAGAGACGAGGTTTCACACTGTTAGCCAGGATGGTCTCGATCTCCTGACCTCGTGATCCGCCCATCTCAGCCTCTCAAAGTGACTATCCAAGTTGCAATAATTTTTTCCTTTTTTTTCTGAGAGAGTCTCACTCTGTCACCAGGCTGGAGTGCAGTGGCGCATGAGCCACCGTGCCCAGCCAAACTGTTGGAACTTTAAATTATTCTGAGCCTGGAAAGGAATGTGGCTATGTGGCCTGAGTCATGCCACATGCAACCACAACTTCTGCCTTTTTTTTCCTGTAAATAATTAGGAAGATTAAATATCACCAGAGATAAGACCCTCTCAGATCACTACTCCTCACAGAGTAATCAAGTAATTTGCCTTGGAATGTAGCAATCCATAACCAATCAAATCACTGTAAAGCATGCACTGATCTTACAAGGAAAATGTAATCTGCTAAAATGTCTCTGTCTCTGCATGTATTAGTGACACCTTAACTTCTCCACTTTGGAATAATGATGCTGTCAGTTTAGAGTCAGTGTTTCTGGGTGATCATCCTCAAGCTTTGCATTAGAATAAATTCTGTTCTTAATCATATTCTCTGAATCTCATTATTTAAGGGTGACACACCCAATCATCTTTCTTAGAAAGCTGTTTAAGGATGTGTCCAAGCATTCACAAATGTGCACATGCACACACACACATATACACTCTCTCTCTCATACACACACACATAAAAGAACTCAATTAAGGCCAGTCACGGTGGCTCAAGCCTGTAATCCCAGCATTTTGGGAGGCCAAGGCAGGTGGATCAGGAGATCAAGAGTTCAAGACCAGCCTGACCAACATAATGAAACCCCGTCTCTACTAAAACTACAAAAATTAGCCAGGCGTGGTGGCACGCACTTGTAGTCCCAGCTACTGGGGAGGCTGAGGCAGGTGAATCACTTGAACCTAGGAGGTGGAGGTTGCAGTGAGCCAAGATGGCACCACTGCACTCCAGCCTGGATGACAGAGTGAGATTCTGTCTTAAAAAAAAAAAAAAAAAAAAAAAAAAAGGAAGATATTGGGATTTTGGAATACATGGGACTGAAGAAACAAGAGGATCCAAGAGAGGTAAAAAGAATTTCCAGGGTGACGTGATGGAAGTTCCAGTATAACGATTAAGCAACAGGCCCATAGAGGAACCATCCCGATTGGACTAGGAATGTGGGGGCACTAGGAAGAGACTGGAACTGAAGCAGGGCAGGCAGTGATGTAATTCTTCAATTATCTGACATGTTTTGTATAAAATTTAATTAAGAGTCATTTTACAGGGCTGTTGAGGGTGTGGAAATAGTTAGATGTCCAAAGAAAATTAAGAAACTTGTCTTAAAATGAGGCAATCATTAACTCTAGAAAAAAACAAGTTGCATAAGAAAGGATATATAATCATGCTACTAGGCTCAAAAATAAACTACATACTACATATACATAGTCAAAAGTATAAAAACACTGAATAAAAATTTTACAGATATTTGAGATTTTGGCCAGGTGCGATGGCTCATGCCTGTAATCCCAGAACTTTGGGAGGCTGAGGCAGGTAGATCACCTGAGGTCAGAAGTTTGAGACCGGCCAGAGCATCATGGCAAAACCCTGTCTTTACTAAAAATACAAAAATTAGCTGGGCCTGGTGGTACATGTCTGTAATCCCAGCTACTCAGGAGGCTGAAGCACAAGAATTGCTTGAACCTGGGAGGCAGAGGTTGCAGTGAGCCGAGATCGTGCCACTGCACCCCAGCCCGAGTGAGAGAGGAAGACTCTGTCTCAAAAAATAAATAAAATAGAAATAAATAAATAGATATTTGAGATTTTATTTTTTTGAGAAAGTGGTGAAAGGAAAAGAAAAGATATAAGTAAGCTAACATCCTTATTACTCCTAAGTGGAAGTCAATGGATATGTCTACTGAGATATACCAAGAAACAGCAGTATGTACATATTACTAAGAAATAAAAAAGTAAAATCAGTGAAAACAGCTTAAAAAGTTGAAATTAGTTATTTGGTGAATTGTGGCAGTAGGATAATGAAGAGAAGGATCTATTTTATAAAAATCAAGTTTAGTAATCTTTGATGCTTTTTTTTTTTTCTGAGACGGAGACTCACTGTGTCACCAAGGCTGGAGCGCAGTGGCGCGATCTCGGCTCACTGCAACCTCCGCCTCTTGGGTTCAAGCGATTCTCCTGCCCCAGCCTCCCGAGTAGCTGGGATTACAGGCACACGCCACCACGCCCCGCTAATTTTTGTAGTTTTAGTAGAGATGAGGTTTTTGCCATGTTGGTCAGGCTGGTCTCGAACTCCTCACCTCAGGTGATCTGCCCACCTTGGCCTCCCAAAGCGCTGGGGTCATAGGTGTGAGCCACCCCGCTGGACAATCTTTGATCTTTCATACTATTCAAGTATAGCACTTTGATAAAAAAGGAAAACAAGTAATGATTACAATAATTTTATATAATACAAAACTTTGTAGTTGAAATTATACAATATAACAAAATCAGAATTTTGAATTATAGTATTAATGTTCAGTTTAACATATGTAAAATTTTATTTAATCGTATGAGTTGTTACCACAAAGAAGACATGATTTGGAAAAGCCATTTTTCACTTTGTAATATGCTTTGTAAAATTGGAGTTTTTAAGTTGTGATAATTAATTCATGAAGGGTTAAGGATTTTATTTCTGCTTTTTGAGGTTTATTAATATTTAAAGCCTGGATATGTATTTGAAGCATAAAGAACTTTATCAAATTAAAGAGTGACAAATCATTCCCCTTTGAAGAAAAATGTTACAATTTGCATTCAAATTTCTTCCTTATCCTTTTTAAAGAGGAAAGACAGGCTGGGTGCGGTGGCTTATGTCTGTAATCCTAGCACTTTGGGAGGCTGAAGCTAGTAGATTCCAAGATCAGGAGTTCAAGGCCAGCCGGACCAACATGGTGAAACCCCATCTATACTAAAAATACAAAAATTAGCCGAGCGTGGTGGCATGCACCTGTAATCCCAGCTACTCAGGAGGCTGAGGCAGGAGAATGGCTTGAACCTGGGAGGCAGAGGTTGCAGTGAGCTGAGATCACGCCATTGCACTCCAGCCTGGGTGACAGACCGAGATCCCGTCTCGAAAAAAAAAAAAAAAAAGAGGAAAGACAGAATTAATTTTATGTCTCATTATACTTACCATGCAGGAGTTTGCAAATGGAAATTATATTGAAATGAGAAATATAATTCTGTTTATGCTTTTCCTGGATTAAACATATATGCACACACCCATACATACATATATATATATATATATATATATATATTTAGATAGAGTCTCGATCTGGTGCCCAGGCTGGAGTGGAGTGGCACGACTTTGGCTCACTGCAACCTCAGCCTCCCAGCAGGTTCAATCAATTCTTGTGCCTCAGCCTCCTGAGAAGTTGGCATTACAGGTGCCACGCCTGACTAATTTTTGTATTTTTAGTAGAGACGGGCTTTCTCCACATTGGCCAGGCTGGCCTTGAACTCCTGACCTCAGGTGGTCTGCCTGCCTCACCCTCCCAAAGTGCTGGGATTACAGGGGTGAGCCACTGCACCTGCCCACGCACCCATATTTAAATGTTAAGAAATCAGCAACAGTTATTGTACCCATCTGCAGCTGGAGCCTGATGAACAGCCTTCTTTTCCTTTTTCCTTTTCCTTTTTTTCCCTCTTTTCCCTTCCCTCCCCTTTTTTCCTTTCTCTTCTCTCCTCTCTTTTCCTCCTATTTACTTTGTTCCCAGTATTGGCTGGGTGCTGGGAATATAAACAAGGATAAAGTATCACCTTTTCTCTACAGAAATTATAATCTGGGGCCACTGTACACAACTAAATATAAAACAATATGAACACGGCGAGAACAAATTACTATGAAGAAATCAAAATTTACAAGATGCCTGGGGACAGAGTACATTGTGCTGGGGCTCAGAACATACTGCCCCAAATATGACTGTAAGAGATGAGAACACACCACCCCAAAACATGTCTCTTTGGCATGTTGCTTATTTTGAGAAACTGCAGACACAGGAGTATTTCCGAAAAGTTACCCTTTAAAAAAGAAATTTACATCTTTTAAGGCAGTCTCCACTTGTAAAGGTATCTCTCTCTCTGCACCAGGAAAAAAGGGGGAGTAAATCAGTAGAGACTCATAACCAATGGAGAAGGCTTAGTTAAATTTAAATCCGCACGAAAAAACCTTACCTTTGTTTTACGGTGTTTTCCAGACCTCTCTTCTTATCCTTCTTTCTTTTTTTCACAGAATGATATTTAAGCCTGAAGTGTAAATGCTTCTTTTGAGAATCACTCTAAATATTTACACATTTCTCAGAGTTTTCTCCCAAATATACATGAGGTATATATGGTAAGAAAGCGTTTGGTTTTCTCATGTTAATCTCTCTTTTGTTATAGGTAGTCCCGATTAAGAACTATTAAGGGAGGTCAGATACTGTGGCTCACATCTGAAATCCTAGCTCTTTCGAAGGCTGAAGTGGGCAGATCACCTGAGGGCAGGAGCTCAAGACCAGCTGACCAACATAAAGAAATCCCATCTCTACTAAGGTACAAAATTAGCCAGGTGTGGTGGCGCATGCTTGTAATCTCAGCTACTTGGGAGGCTGAGGCAGAATTGCTTGAACTTGGAGGCAGAGGTTGCAGTGAGCTGAGATCATGCCATTGCACTCCAGCCTGGGCAACAAGAGGAAAACTCCATCTCAAAAGAACTATTAAGGGTAGAGAGGAAATTATTTTCCCATCCCTACAGCTGGGAAGAAGTCTCTGAAGAGGACAGTTTTTCACTTTGACTTGGAGGGTGCGACAGGCAACAGAAGAGGGCTTGATGCCCTGCGGCAGAGGGGCATGAAGAGTCCAAGGGCACAAGCGGGTCTCGTGCAAGCCCCTGCATCCAGAGAGGTGTGTGACGTCTGGTCCACGGTTGCCCTGACCACACTCTCCCCCAAGATCACTCTCAGACACTGGGAGGTGAATAATAAGCCTGTGGGTGTTGGGCTAGAACTGGAAACACCTGAGTGGGGGGCAGGGCAGACTCCATGCAATGAGGAATGGCTGTTCATTTCTAGCACAAAGGCGAATGCATCGCAAGCACATTTAAAGAAACGAGTGCTCTATGAATAGTGCCAAATGAAAAATTCTTGGACAAAAGAATTTTATTCAACTTGCAGATTATTCAGAAACAAATTTATATGTGCAATTGGACATGAGATGTTCTTTCATTCAACAGTTATTTATCAGGTGCCGGCTATGGGATGTTGTCAGTATTCAAGGCACCGGCAGCCAAAAAAGTTCTGACCCTTGTGTCATATTCTAGTGACTCCTATTCATTTTTAGTTCATCTCTCTGGATAAAAAAACAAAAAACAATTGTCAGAAACTAACTTAAAGATTTGTCAAAAAAAAAAAAAAAAAAAGATTTGTCAAGGCTAATTTAAGTGACTGACCAACAATAGTCAAAAAACTTCGATGCAAACAAACGTAATGGGATATTTTTTAACGTTCTTCTTCTTCTTTTCGTTTTTGTTTGCTTGTTTTTTTGAGTTGGAGTCTTGCTTTGCTGCTCAGGCTGGAGTGCAGTGGCAAGATCTCCGCTCGCTGCGACCTCCGCCTCCCAGGTTCAAGCGATTTTTCTGCCTCAGTCTTCCAAGCAGCTGGGACTACAGGCGGGCACCACCATGCCGGGCTAATTTTTGTATTTTTAGTAGAGAAATGGGTTTCATCATATTGGCCAGACTGGTCTCGAGCTCCTGATCTCGTCATCCGCCTGCCTCGGCCTCCGCCCGCCTCGGCCTCCCAAAGTGCTGGGATTACAGGCGTGAGCCACCGCGCCTGGCAACATTTCTTCTTAGAAAATTGCATCATTGCCTTTATAGTTGTATATTAATGTCACAAAACTGAAAAGCGCTCCTTTGATAAAGCTGATAGTCTAGTGCCACCTTGTGTCCAAACTATTTAATTACGCTATTTAATAAAGAACAAAGATACTTTTTTTTTTTTTTTCTTTCTGGTATGATTCCATTTATGGAATGTCCAGACAGGCAAATCCATAGAAACAGAAAGCAGAACAGTGCTTTACTCTTTTAAATTTGAAATTCCCTAATTACATGAAGATATTTCCCACAATTAAAAATTAAAAATTTAGCTGGGTGTGGTGACTCACGCCTCTAATCCCAGCACTTTGGGAGGCCAAGGTGGCCGGATCACGAGTTCGGGAGATTGAGACCATCCTGGCCAACATGG
>NW_016107359.1:5604468-5615777 GCF_001604975.1 Cebus imitator
AGGTTAGTCTCCAACTCCCAAGCTTAAGCAATCCTCCCGCCTTGGCCTCGCAAAGTGCTGGGATTACAAGGATGAGTCACAGCACCTGGCCGTCAATGGATTTCTTAGTTGCACCTGCAGACTGAATTCGCCCTTACCTAGTCACAGGTTTTGGAGATTGGGATGAGGACCTCTTTTAGAGAAAAGACATTATTTTGCCTATCACAGAGTCCATTGTTTTTTTTTTTTTTTTCTGGAGGCAAATATGCTACTTTTTATGTTTCCATTAAATGGGAAAGACATTCTCTGTCCCTATTTATAACTTGGAATCGATGAACAGGAGAGAAACATCACTTCTGCCAATGCCTGTAAAATTAACCAAGGGTTTAAAAAGCCCCACAGTGAATTTTTATTTACGCTTTCTTCACTAAGCTTAGCTAGAGAAACCCAAAGTAAATATTAAAAAAATGTTAATCTTTTTTTTTTTTTTTTTGAGACGGAATCTTGCTCTGTTGCCGGGCAGGAGTGCAGTGGGGCGATCTCAGCTCACTGCATCCTCTACCTCCCGGGTTTAAATGATGCTCCTGCCTCAGCCTCCTAAGTAGCTGGGACTACAGGCACTGGCCACCACGCCCAGCTAATTTTTGTACCTTTAGTGGAAACAGGGTTTCTCCATGTTGGTCAGGCTGGTCTCAAACTCCTGACCTCGTGATCTGCCCACCTCGGCCTCCCAAAGTGTTGGGATTACAAGTGTGAGCCACCATGCCTGGCCAAATTAACCTTAAAATTAATTCAAGTTGACAAAGAAGGTGTAAGCCCAAATATTGCTTGATAGTACACAAAATATACAAGTGGAAGGTTTTGTTTGTTTGTTTACTGGGAAAAATGGTTTTATCCGCAAACTCATTAGAATTAAACTCACAAAAATGGAAAACTAGAGACCTCTGACAGGGATAAAGGAGGAGGAAAGAGGAAGATAATGGGGGTCTGTTTTTCACCTGCACCTCTTTATCACAGTAGCAGGTGAATACCCTGTGTATATTGGTCATTGGCCAGCAAGGCACGAGTGGCCGTCCACACCTGGAGATTTTAATGGGTTGCTCCTGAAGTGGCCTTCAGGATGAGGATGATAAATACGGTCCTTCTCTTTTCTGTGAATGTAGGCAGTATATGCTCATCTAACCTCAGAGGAAAATCAGCAAGAAAAAATGAGTTTTCAATAGTGCTGCCCTGCCTTTTCTAGAATGTCATATATAAGGTTCTGTGGTAAGGGGACATCAGTATTATCTAGGTAGGATAAGGAAAAAGAGAATTGAATTTTTCCAAATAATTGAATCATTTTAGAATATTCAACCATTAACAATTGAGTATTCCTAGACGGAGCTTTGCTCTTGTTGCCCAGGCTGGAGTGCAATGGCGCAATCTCCGCTCACTGCAAACTCTGCCTCGCAGGTTCAAGTGATTCTCCTGCCTCAGCCTCTCAAGTAGCTGGGATTACAGGCATGCGCCACCATGCCCAGCTAATTTTTTGTATTTTTAGTAGAGGCAGGGTTTCTCCATGTTGGTCAGGCTGGTCTTGAACTCCCGACCTCACGTGATCCGCCCACCTTAGTCTCCCAAAGTGCTGGGATTACAGGCATGAGCCACTGTGCCCAGCTGAGTATTCAATTATTTCTGTTATTAAAATGCGTTAGCAACTGTGAATAGTACTGCTAATACTAAAGGAAGTCTTTCCAGGGCCTATGTAAGCCTTCTGTCCAGTTTGAGGAAGGCTTCATGAAAATATTAAAATGCCTCCAAGAACCTCCTTAATTAAAGTTATGTATTAATTAAAATTTAATAATTTTAATCAATAAATTGAATAATAAAAATCATAAAAATAATTATTAAAATTTAATAATCTAATTAAATATTTAATAATTAAAATTGTTAAAGTATTTTAATAAATTGCTAGAATAAGTCTTGGCACTATGTGTTATATTATATAGTTTTCATTGTAGAGGTTTTACGTGTCTTTTTTACCCTGTTCCTAAGTATTTTGTAAATTTTAATGCTTTTGAAAATAGTAATGCCTAGCTGGCCCTTTGGAAAAGTAAAAAAAGAAAAGACGAAAATGGTAATGGTTTTATTTCTTCCTTTCCAATATGTATGACGTTATTTTTCTTACCTTTTTACACTGGCAAGACCTCCAGGAAAACATTGAATAGCAGTGGGGAAAGTGAACATTCTTGCTTTGTTCACAACGACAAGGGAAAGGTAGTTGGTGTTTCACCATTAAGTATGCTACTACCTTCAAATTTTTCCTAGATGACTTCTATCAAGAAGCTCCCTTCTAGTCAGTTTACTAAGAGATTTTCGTTTTTAAATCATGATGGCTATTACCGAATTTTGTCACAGGCATTTTGTTGCATTTATTGAGACGATCATATGGTTTTTCTCCTTTATTCTGTTAGTGTGACAAATAGCAACAATTGATTTCCAAGTGTTAAAGCAACCTTGCATCCCTAAAATAAGCCCCACTTAGTTATAATGTATTATCACTCCTTTCTATGTACTCCTCCTTTCAACACTCTATTTCCTCCTCCCTCCCTCCCTCCCTCCCTCCCTTCTTTCCTTCTTTTGTGTTTTCAAACAGGGCCTCACTCTATTGCCCAGACTGGAGTGCAGTGATGTGATCACTACCACCTCGGCCTCCCAAAGTGCTGGGATTACAGGTGTGAGCCACTACACCCAGCCAGGAAACTATTCTCTAAAGGAGTTGTGGCCAGGAGCGGTGGTTTACGCCTGTAAGGAGGCTGAAGCAGGAGAATCACTTGAACCCAGGAGGCGGAGGTTGCAGTGAGCCAAGATTGCGCCACTGCATTCCAGCCTGGTGATAGACGAGATTCCGTCTTAAAAAAAAAAAAAAAAAAAAAAGGAGTTTGTGTAAGATCAGTGTTAGTTCTTCCTTAAATGTTTGGAAGAATTCCCAAGGAAAACCATCTGGGTCTGCAGTTTTCTTTGAAGGATGGCTTTCAATTCTCAATTCAACTTCTAAAATTAATATAGAGTTATTCAGATTTTCTATTTTTTTTTTTGCTTCTGTTTGTAAGTTGTGTTTTTCAAGAAACTCCTTTCATCTGACTTGTTACATTTAACAGCATAAAGTTACTGTCTGCAGGCTTTGTGGTGACTTCCCCTCCTTCTGTGTGAGGATGGGAATATGTGCTTTCCTTTTTTTCTGGAGCAGGCTGCTGAATTCTCTCTCTCTCCTTTTTTTTTGAGATGGAATCTTGCTCTTGTCTCCCAGGCTGGAGGGCAGTGGCACAATCTCAGCTCACTGCAACCTCCGCCTCCTGGGTTCAAGCGATTCTCCTGCCCCAGCCTCCTGAGTAGCTGGGATTATAGGCACATGCCACCATGCCCAGCTAATTTTTGTATTTCTAGTAGAGACGGGGTTTTGCTATGTTGATCAGGCTGGGCTCAAACTCCTGACCTCCTGATCTGCCCGCCTTGGCCTCCCAAAGTGCTAGGATTACAGGCGTGAGCCACCGTTCCCGGCCGGGGTGCTATATTCTCAGTCTCCCATGCCAGTGTCCTTTTTCCTAGGCAGGGCGAAAACGATGATCTTCCTGCTATAGAGAGGCTAGCATCCTCTTCCCCTTTCCTCTATTTCTTATCATCCACAAACCCGTACGCACTTATAGATAAGCCAGACGCTGTCTGGAAGATCCCTCATTTTCCCCATGATAGGCTCCCCAAAATGTTTTTGGGACACAAGAATGTATAGATTTGGGGGATGTGGACAAAACAGACAAATACCAACTCATAATTACTATTACTATGATAATACATATGCACTTCAAATCAGATAATATTGAGTTTTTTAGTTGTGTTACTATATATAAACAGACATTTTTTTACTGTATATAAATACACACACATTTATCATTTTGGCCATTTTTCTGTGTACAATTCAGTGGCATTAAGTACATTCACAATGCCATGCAACCATCCCCACTCCCAATTTCTGGAATTTTTTTTTTTTTTGAGACAGATTTTTGCTCTGTCACCCAGGCTGGAGCGCAATGGCACGATCTCGGTTTATTGCAACCTCTGCCTCCTGGGTTCCGGTGATTCTCCTGTCTCAGCCTCCAGAGTAGCTGGGATTATAGGCGTGCTACCACACCTGGCTAATTGTTGTGTTTTTAGGAGAGACAGGATTTCACCATGTTGGCCAGGCTGATCTTGAACTCCTGACTTCAGCTGATTCACCCACCTCAGCCTCCCAAAGTGCTGGGATTACAGGCGTGAGCCACTGCACCCGGCCCATTTCTAGAACTTTTAAATCATTCCGAACAGATATTCTATACTCATTAAACAACAACTTCCCATTGCCCTCTCCCTGCAGCACCTGCTAGCCTTTATCTACTTTCCGTCTCTATCAATTTGCCTACTATAGGTACCTCATATATACTGTATTAGTGTTTTCATGCTGCCAATAAAGACATACCTGGAACTAGGTAATTTATAAAGGAAAGAGGTTTAATTGACTCACAGTTCCACATGGTTGGGGAGGCCTCACAATCACGGCGGAAGGCAAAGGAGGAGCAAAGACACGTCTTACATGGCAGCAGGGGAGAGAGAGAGAGAGAGAGCGAGAGAGAGTGCGCGAGCACAGGGGAACTCCCATTTACAAAATCATCAGATAGCAAATAAGACTTACTCACTATCATGAGAACAGCACAGTAAAAACCCACCCCCATGATTCCATTACCTCCCATCGGGTCCCTCCCACAACATGAGGGAATTATGGGAGCTATGATTCAAGGTGAGATTTGGGTGGGGACACAGCCAAACCATATCATATACCTATTATAGGTACCTCATGTTATAGGTACTTCATACAATATTTGTCCTTTTGTGTTTGGCTTATTTCCGTTAGCATATTTTAAAGTTCATCCATGTTGTACCCTATCAGAATGTGATTCCTTTTTGTGGCTGAATAATATCCCATTATATATCCATTATATACATACACACACCACATTTTACTTATTTATCTGTGATGGACACTTGGTTTGTTTCCACCTTTTGAATATTGTGAATAATGCTGCTATAAGCACTAGTGTACACATATATGTTTGAGAGCCTGTCTTCAGTTCTTTTGTGTATATATGTAAGAGTAGAATTGCTGGACCATATGGTAATTCCATGTTTAACTTTTTGAGAAGCTGCCAGACTTTTCTGCACAGCAGCTGTACCATTTTACATTCCCATCAGTAATTCATGAAAGTTCCAGTTTCTTCATATTCTTGCCAACACTCGTTATTTTCTGCTTTTTTGACAATAGCCATCCTAATGTGTTTGAAGTTATACCTCATTGTAGTTTTGATTTGCATTCCCTAATGATTTATGATGCTGAGCATATTTTCATGTATTTATTGGCCAGTTGTATATCTTCTTTGAAGAAATGTCTATCCAAGTCATTTGCCCATTTTTGCATTGCTTTTTTGTTGTTGTTGAGTTGGAGTTATTTATATATTCTTGATACTAATCCTTTATCAGATATATCATTTGCAAATATTTCCTCCCATTCTATGGGTTCTCTTTCCAGTGTCTTGATTGTGTATGTGTCAACTTGACTGGGTCACAGGGTGTCCAGATAGTTCTTGGTGTGTCTGTGAGGGTGTTTCTCAAAGAGATTAGCACTTGAATGGACAGACTGAGTAAAACAGAATGCTCTGCCCAATGTGAGTGGGCATAATCTAATCTGTTTAGGGCCTGAATAAAACAAGAAAGTGGAGAAAGGGAGAATTTGCTCTCTTTGTCTGAGTGCTTGAGTTGGGATAGTGCCCTTTTCCTGACCTTGGAGTAGGACTTACACCATTGGTGCTTCTGGTTCTCAGGCCACTTGGACTAGGACTACACCACTGGGCCTCTAGTTTGCCTAGGGTGCATTGTGGAACTTCTCAGCCTCTATAAACATGTGAGCCAATTTCTTACAGTCTCCCTCTTTCTGCTCATGTGTGTGTGTGTTTCTGTATCTCTCTCCTATTGGTTCTGGTTTTCTGGAGACCCCTAATCCAGGTGTCCTTTGATGCACAAAAGTTTTTGGTGAAGTCAAATTTTTTCTTTGTTGATCATGCTTTTGGTATCATATTCAAGAAATTATTAGCAAGGCCGGGCGCGGTGGCTCACGCCTATAATCCCAGCACTTTGGGAGGCCGAGGCAGGTGGATCACGAGGTGAAGAGATCGAGACCATCCTGGTCAACATGGTGAAACCCCGTCTCTACTAAAACTACAAAAAATTAGCTGGGCATGGTGGCGCGTGCCTGTAATCCCAGCTACTCAGGAGGCTGAGGCAGGAGTATTGCCTGAACCCAGGAGGCGGAGGTTGCAGTGAGCCGAGATCGCACCATTGCACTCCAGCCTGGGTAACAAGAGCGAAACTCCGTCTCAAAAAAAAAAAAAAAAGAAATTATTAGCAAACGCTAATGTCATGAAGATTTCCCCTATGTTTTCTTAGGGAGGATAAAACGATAAAGAATTGTATCATTTTAACTCTTAAGTCTTTGATCTATTTTAAGTTAATTTTTGCATATGGTGTAAGGTAAGAATTCCATGTCATTTTTTTCTGTATGTATATACAGTTTTCTCAGCACAGTTTGTTAAAAAAACTGTTCCTTCCTCATCAGATGATCTTGGCACCAGCCTACATATGGTCGATTTTCATCCATTGACCATATATGTGAGAATTTATTTCTGAGCTTTCTATTCTCTTCCTTTGGTCTGTATGTCTGTCCTCATGCTAGTACCACACTCTTATGATTACTGTAGCTTTGTAGTAAGCATTGAAATCAGGAAGTCTGAGTCCTCCAAATTTGTTCTTTTCAAGTTTGTTTTGGCTATTTGTGGTCATATATTAACTTTTAAATACGATTTCCCTCCACTTATTCTTCATGATATCTTCATTCATTCATTCATTCACTTTTTTTGGGACACGGTCTCACTCTGTCACCCAGGCTGGAGTGCAGTGGTGCGACCTCAGCTCACTGCAACCTCCACATCCTGGGTTCAAGTGATTCTCATACCTGAGCCTCCCAAGTAGCTGGGATCACAAGTGCATGCCACTATGCCTGGTTTATTTTTGTATTTGTTTTTTTAGTAGAGACAGGGTTTCACCATGTTGGCCAGTCTGGTCTCTAACTCCTTGCCTCAAGTGATCCACCCGCCCCAGTCTCCCAAAGGGCTGGGATGTCCCTGACCAATGGTGCTATTTTAACCAAACATATCACATACAATTTTAATATGGTTTATTCTGCTACAATTATTTAAGGTGGATTAGCTCCTGTGAGATTGGAAGTAGGGAGATGAGGTCAGTTTGCATGGAAACTATATTGGTTCATCTGCAAAATTACCCAGCATGTAATATTTTGTGCCATCAAGAAAGAGCAGCAGGATGCAAGCACAGGGGCACAGCTGAATACAGCAAACATAAAGGAGTGCAGTATTGAAACCGGTGCACTTTCTCTCCATGCCCTCCTTTTTCCTTTTGAAATAATTTTCCAAATTATTGCAAAAATAGTACAAAGAGCTCACATATGCCTTTCTCCCAGCTTCTTCCATTTTTAACAATTCCACAACCATTACACAATTATCAAAACCAGAAAACAGCATTGGTACCATATGATTAACCAAACCACAGACTTTACATATCACCTGTTTCCTCTCTTAAAGTCCCTTGTCTGTTTCAGGATCCCATCTTGCTAAATCATGTGTCTCCTTAGTCTCCAATCTGTGAGAGTTCCTCAGTCTTTCCTTGTCTTTCATGACCTACTGATTACTTTGCAGAATGTCTCAATTTGGATTCATCTGACGATTTCTCCTGATTAGATTGAGGTTATGCATTTTTGGTAAGATTACCCCAGAAGTGATGTTGTGTCCATGTCAGTACATAATGACATCAATGAGGCTTATTACTGGTGATGTTAACCTTGATAACTTGGCTACTCTGGCTTCTCAATCAAGTTCTGCACAAAATTTTTTCTGTAATCGATAAATATCTTAAAGAGATCCTCTGATACTGTGAAATAGCTTGTTTCTCTTCCAATATTTGTGATCAATTTTAGCATCCATCAGAAGAATCATACCTGCAACAATTATGGTAGAGTTTGCCTAGTAATTCTGTATTTCTGTTATTCCTTCTCTGTGTGTGTGCTTGTGTGTGTGTTTAATCAATGAAGCCAAAAGATTGTAAGGTCGGACTTCAGCTCCTTCTGTTTTTAAATTAGAATTCTTTGTAAGAAATAGATACCCTGTTTCTCCCATTTATTTATTCAATTGCTTATTTGTATCGGTACGGACTCATGGAAAATTATTTTATTCTGAGCTAAAATCCAATACTATTTTAATTTGGTTGCTCCAGCTGTTCCAGCTTTGTTCATTGAGAGCCCTCCTTCACATTAGTTCCTATGTCTTTTCTTTCTTTCCTTCTTCCTTCCTCCTTCCTTTCCTTCTTTCTTCCTTCTCTTTTTCTTTCTTTCTCTCTTTCTTTTCTCTCTCTCTCTCTTCTTTTTTTTTCTAAGACAGAGTCTTGCTCTGTTGCCCAGGCTGGAGTGCAGTGGCACAATCTCGGTTCACTGCAACCTCCATCTCCTGGGTTCAAGCAATTCTTCTGCCTCAGCCTCCCGAGTAGCTGGGATTACATGCATGTGCCACTATGCCCAGCTAATTTTTGTATTTGTGGTAGAGATAGGGTTTTACCATGTTGGCCAGGCTGGTCTCCAACTCCTGACCTAGTGATCCATCCACCTTGGCCTCCCAAGTGCTGGGATTACAGGTGTGAGCCACTGTGCCCAGCTGTTCTTGTCTTTTCAACATGCTTCCATCCTTTCAAGCACCTCCTGATTTTCTAGTGCAACAACCTTTTCCAGGCTCATTTTGCATTTTGCAAAGGAGACTTGGTTCCTTTCACAGGAGAATGGTGTTTGGAACTCAAGACATAGGATCTAGGTATGCTCATAGCCATTGGAGTATCACTGCCTTCAGGCACTCTTAGCAGAGAGCTAGGACATTTATGTACGTATACTAACTCACACATATACACACATCCAAATGTAAAGGTGTGTGTATATGTGTATATCTGATATATTAAAATCAGTTATTTTGGACTGGGCACAGTGATTCATGCCTATCCCAGCACTTTAGGACGCCGAAGCGGTGTTGATAGCTGATGTGATACCTCGGTTCTTGTCGTGTTAGTGTAAAAGGATTTAAACAAGAGACACACAGCAAAAGAAGTGAAGCACAGAGCAATGTATTGAAAAAGAAAAAGAATATTTTGAAAGTTAGGTGCAGAATAGACAGTACACCGTGAGAGAGAGGATTCAGGGCGGACTGCTCGTAAGGATAAGACAGCAAAGATTGGCACTAGGGAGACTGCTTTATGGGAGCCTTCCACGATGATTCATAAGGAGGTGGAAAGAGGTGTTGCTGGTAAGCATGTACTGGGCGGGGAGGTCCTCTAGGTGCACATGCGCAGCAGCTGTACGTGCCTGTTCGCACGTCGCATGTCTCATTAGCATCTTAAATCTCCTCCCAGGGGTGTGTTTTTTACTGTAATAATGAGCAAAGGGTCAGTTTGAGGATGGGTAAAATCAAAATACGCATGCGCTCTAGAAGCAGCGTGCCTGCTGAAGAAAGCTTTGTTTGAATGAGCGCAATGCGGCTGCCGAGGCTTATTGTGTTGACTGTATGGTCACCATGGTTGTTTGCCCTGAGAACATGGCCACTTCCTTGACTACCAGCTCTGCCTCGGTGGGAGGATTGCTTGAGGCCAAGAGTTTGAGACCACCTTGGGCCACATAGGAAGGCCCCATCTCTATACAAATAGTAAATACAAAATTAAAAAATGATTGTAATACTGATCTCTTTGATTCCAATTTAATACCACAAAGCTCATTCTAGCCATCTCCCTTTCTCTACTTGTAACTTTTTTTTTTTTTAAGAGAGGGAGTCTTGCTCTGTCACCCAAGCTGGAGTGCAGTGGTGTGATCTCAGCTCACTGCAACCTCTGCCTCCTGGGTTCTAGTAATTCTTCCAGCCTCAGCCTCCCAAGTGGCTCCGACTACAGGCGCATGCTGCTACACCCGGCTAATTTTTTTGTATTTTAGTAGGAACGGGGTTTCACCGTGTTGCCCAGGCTGGTCTCGACCTCTTGAGCTTAAGCAATCCACCCGCCCCGCCTTCCTAAAGTGCCAGGATTACAGGTGTGAGCCACTGTCCTGGCCCCCTACTTGTAACTTGTTTCTTTGAGAGACACATGGCTCTTATATATAATGTTCATTTATTTATTCAATATTAGTATATACACAAAGTATTTATTGAATTGCTAATCCATAGCTCTATGAGAAATTAATTTACTAACTAGAGCATGGTATTTATAAACAGTTATTTTTGCCATTAGCCTTTCAGTATCCAGGCAAAATACTGTTTTTCAAAGCTACTTAATTATTTTCTTCACTATCCCCTTCTGAATGGTCGTTAGTCGTTTGTAGTATATTTAATTTGTTCAGTCATTACTATTTGCATTCTTATTTCGGTTCTTCTACCATTGTGGTTGGTTTTAATTATTTATTTTTTGGATGTGTGAAACATGGCTATGATTCTAAGAGTCAAAGCTGTACACAGAGCTGTTCTCAGAGAAGCAAACTTCCTTCCCTTCTCTAGAACTCCTTTGGAATTTCCCCTTTTTTCCCACCCCTTTGCTACCCACATCCTGTAGGTAACCAATCTCTTTAGTTTCTTGTTTATCTTTCTGTATATCTTTTGCACAAATAAGAAATCTGTTTTCTTATACTCCCTTCTTCTTTTTTTTTTCTTTCCTTTTTTCTTAAAAAGAAATTTTTTTAGAGATGGGGTCTTACTACACAGCTCAGGTTGGTCTCGAACTCGGGGGTTCAAGCAATCCTCCTGCCTTGGCTCCCAAATCTCTGGGACTACGGGCGTGAGCCACGGCGCCCTGCTGCCCCACCACTTCTTTCTTACATGAAGGGTAGCATGCTTTTGTATTTGGCATTTTTAAAATTGCATTTTAGGTTTTGGGGTACATGTGAAGAACATGCAAGATTGTTGCATAGGTACACACAGGGCAGTGTGATTTGCTGCCTTCCTCCCCATCACCTATATCTGGCATTTCTCCCCATGCTATCTCTCCCCAACTCCCCACCCCCACTGTTCCTCCCCTAATTCCCCCCAACAGACCCCAGTGTGTAGTGCTCCCCTCCCTGTGTCCATGTGTTCTCTTTGTTCAACACCCGCCTATGAGTGAGAACATGCGGTGTTTGA
>NW_016107359.1:5616987-5627906 GCF_001604975.1 Cebus imitator
TGGGATAGCATTGAATCTGTAAATTACTTTGGGCAGTATGGCCATTTTCACAATATTGATTCTTCCTGACCATGAACATGGAATGTTTCTCCATCTGTTTGTGTCCTCTCTTATTTCATTGAGCAGTGGCTTGTAGTTCTCCTTGAAGAGGTCCTTTATATTCCTTGTTAGTTGTATTCCTAGGTATTTTATTCTCTTTGTAGCAATTGCGAATGGCAGTTCGTTCTTGATTTGGCCCTTTTTAAGTCTGTTATTGGTGTATAGGAATGCTTGTGATTTTTGCACATTGATTTTGTACCCTGAGACTTTGCTGAAGTTGCTTATCAGTTTCAGGAGATTTTGGGCTGAGACGATAGGGTCTTCTAGATATACTATCATGTTGTCTGCAAATAGAGACAATTTGACTTCCTCCTTTCCTATTTGAATACCCTTTATTTCTTTTTCTTGCCTGATTGCTCTGGCTTGCATTTTGCATTTTTTCACACCCTCTTCTTCCTGTTTGCTCAATTTGGTCACATCCTCTCTCTTGGCTGTGCAAAATACTGTTTTCACCATCTTAGTGTATTTTGTTTTTGTTATTACATCCCAGAAGCCCTGATTCCTTTCTATACCTTCTTCCATCAAGCTATTTTCAGCTTTTTTTAAAGGTAAGATTCTATATTTATTGTATTGTTTTTCTATTTAGAGTTTAGTGTGTTGCTTATTGCTATACCAGTATTTCTTATGGGGCTCTGCTTTAAAAAAAAATTCTCATTATAAAATTGCATAGTCTTTGAGTGGCTTGCTTCAACACTTTTCCCCCATAAGCCCTGTTATTTTTAGTGTGCAAGTTTGCAGAAGATAAACCTTTTATAGAAAGTTGTTTAGTAGCAGAAATGGCTGTTATCAGTACTTTCATCATCACTTTTTGAGTCTTTTAACACATTTCAAGAGGCCATCATCTTCCATTCCATCTAAATTTTCAAGAGAGTAAAAATTTGTGTGTGATGATATTGCTGGAAATTGTGTTCTGAGCCAACCACTCATATATTGTTCATTATCTACAAAACAACCACTTACCGTGTTTCTTTTCAAAGATCTCTGTAAATGGCTTATTTATAATATCTTGCAACTGTGAAGCCATCCTCTAGGAATAATTAGTAAATCTGTGTAAATTTCTTTACTCCTTTTAATCAATTCCATCCTATAAAGCTTGCAAAATTGTTCAAACTCATGTAATTGAGGTAATTCAAACCAGGATGCTACTGCTTGATAAGCAGTGGGTGACGGCCAGGTTCTTTGTCCCTGGAAATCTTCAGCAGGTGCAAAAGAGGATTGACCACTAAAGGAGCTTCCCAAAACTGGTGATGATGATGCTAGTGCAGTGCTTTTAAATCTTAATGTGCATGCAGATTACCCAAGGGTCTTGTTGAAATGCAGACTTTGGTTCTGGTATGTTTGGGAGGGCTCGCCATTCTGCATTTCTAACCAGCGCCCAGGTGATGCTGACGCTGATGCTGATGCTCCAGGTTTATGGAGCCCTCTTTGATAAGGAAGATTATAGATTTTTACTGACAATTGAGATCAGCATTCAATAGAAAATTCTGAAATACTGGAATTGCTCTCTGTCTGTACTGTCCAATACAGTGGCCAGAGGTCACGTGTGGATACTCAGCACTTGAATCATGGCTAGTGAGACCAGGAGCTGAATTCTAAATTAAATTTAAGTTAATTTTAAATTAGTTTATTTATAAATGAAAATAGCCACATGCAATTAGTGGCTATCATCCTGAACAGTGAATATCCTTTTTTTAAAAAAATGTGTATATAGCCTGGGTGCTGTGGCTCACGCCTGTAACCCCAGCACTTTGTGAGACTGAGGTGTGTGGATGCTTGAGCCTGGGAGTTCAAGATCAGCCTGGCAACATGGTGAAACTCTGTTTCTACAAAATACAGAAATAAAAAATTAGCCAGGGATGGGGGCATGCCCCTCCAGTCCCAGGAATCCAGGAGGCTGAGGTGGGAGGATTGCTTGAGCTTGGAGAGATAGAGGCTGCAGATTGTGCCACTGTACTCCAGCCTGTGTGACAGAGTGAGACCCTATCTCAAAAAATAAAATAAATAAATATAATCATGTTCAGAAGTGAAGGGAACTTTCCTTCCACCCTCTGAAGGTTTGATATTTTTAGTCTCTGGAATAAATTGGACAGTAGACAGATCAACAGGAGAAAAGGCATACAGATTGATTATGTGCATATGCATGGGAGTCCCACAAACCATGAGACTCAAAGAAGGACCAGATGGCTGAAGCTTAAATAGCATTTTGGGATACAGGAAGATATAGTAGCTTGGGGTTTCCAGGGGCGGGGAGGTGGCATCAAATTATGGAAAGCTAAGGTTGAAAATGTCTGGCAAACAGGGGTTGTCTTTTTATGCAGATAGTCTTCCAGATAGCAGTCTTTCAAAAGAAGAGATTAGACCTCTGTTTCGACTCCTTTCCTGAGAGTTAATCTTTTCTGTTCAATGAGATTACAGGGAGGGGCTCACAATTGCATTCCTTCTAGAGCAACTTCAGAGAAAGCTCCTCTGGCGCTTCAGGAGGGAAAGAGGGGAGAGACACCTTGATTTTCTTTCAGTGGAAAGCACCCAGCATACCAAAGCACCATACTTTGGGGCATCAATTTCTGAGCCCCAACACTTGTGTGTATAAGTACCTGTACAAACAGATAATATTGTTTTTGAGGTCTTTATATTTTCATACATGTAATGCTATTGGGCACATTACTCTAAACCTTATTCTAAACTTTAGTGTGTTACGTATTAATAAATATTCAGGTTGTTGTCCATTTTTTTTCAACTACAAACCATACAGAAAAAAAAATCTTGGCCTGGCGCGGTGGCTCACGCCTGTAATCCCAGCACTTTGGGAGGCTGAGGCAGGCGGATCACGAGGTCAAGAGATTGAGAACATCCTGGCCAACATGGTGAAACTCCGTCTCTACTAAAAAAATACAAAAATTAGCTGAATATGGTGGCGTGTGCCTGTAGTCCCAGCTACTTGGGAGGCTGAGGCAGGAGAATTGCTTGAACCTGGGAGGCGAAGGTTGCAGTGAGCCGAGATTGCGCCACTGCGCTCCAGCCTGGTGCCTGGCGACAAAACAAGACTCTGTCTCAAAAAAAAAAAAAAGAAAAAATATCTTTGTGCTTGCCACCTCAAATACATGTTTATTTCCGTAGGATAGGTATTGAGAAGTGGAATCACTGGGTCACTGAGTATAGTTACTATCTTGAGTTATTGCCAAGTCGCTTTTCAGAGAAGTTGAAGTAATTTATTCCAATCAGTTTCAGAAGGAGAGTACCATGTCTCCACATTCTGGATTAGTATTACCAACTTTAAAAAAATTTTTTTGCCAATTATATGGTGAAAAGTTACATCTTACTTTAATTTACATGTCTATAAATGACTAGGGAGACTAAAATTTATTTGTATGTTTACTGATCATTTGTATTTTCTCTTCTGTGACTTGACAGTTCACATTCTTTGTTCATTTTTCTTTTCTTTTTTTTGGACGGAGTCTTGCTCTGTTACCCAGGCTGGAGTGCAGTGGCACAATCTTGGCTCACTGCAACCTCCGCCTTCTGGGTTCAAGTGATTCTCCTGCCTCAGCCTCCTGAGTAGCTGGGATTACAGATGTGCGCCACCCTGCCTGGCTAATTTTTGTCTATTTAGTAGAGACAGGGTTTCACCATGTTGGTCAGGCATGTTCTGAACTCCTGACCTCATGATCCACCTGCCTTGGCCTCCCAAAGTGCTGGGATTACAGGCATGAGCCACCGTGCCTGGCCTCTCTGTTCATTTTTCTGCTGAGTTGTCTTATTCTTATATATATCCAAATTAAATTTTTTTATTTCATTTGTTTCTAGTTTGTACTTTTTTTTGTACTTATATTTTAAGTTTGCTTATGTCTTTAGGTTTTCACAGAAGGTTTAAATTTAGACATGGTTATGCTAATCTCTTCCCTTGCAACTTTCCTTAATTCAGGCTTTTCTGACCCAGAGTCATAAACACAGTCTCCTATGTTTTTATATAATACTTTTATAATCTTACTGAGATATATAATCCTTATGCAATTTTTATTAAGTGTGAGTTAGAGATCAACCTTTTTTTCTCTAAATGCATGGCCAATTATCCCAATACTATTTATTGAATAGTCCAGCCTTTCACCACTGATAAATTTCAACCTTTATTAGATAGTAAATTCCTATGTATGTGGAAATCTTTTTCTGAAGTCTTCATTCTGTTTCATTAATTTTGTCTGTTTATTCATGCATCAATATGACATTTTAAACAATATTAAACATATGCTTTGATATCTGCCAGGGCAAATTTCTCCCATTTTTTCCTCCTAAAATTGTCTAAGCTATGCATCCACTTCTAGCCTTACTTAGGAATTCTTGAATTAGCTTGCCAAACTGTATGCTAGAGACTGCTGGGTTATTTTGGGGATTACATGTTTCATATAAACTTGAGAGAACTGGCTTTTTTTACTTTTTTGAGACATTCTCGCTCTTTTGCTTAGACTAGAGTACAATGCATGATCTCCGCTCACTGCAACTTCCACCTCCCAGGTTCAAGTGATCATCCCACCTCAATCTCTCTAGTAGCTGGGACTATAGGCATGCACCACCACATCCAGCTAACTTTTTTTTTTTGAGCCAGCATTTCGCTCTTATTGCCCAGGCTGGAGTGCAATGGCATGATCTCGGCTCACTTCAACCTCTGCCTCCCAGTTTCAAATAATTCTCCTGCCTCAGCCTCCTGAGTAACTGGGATTACACATGTGTGCCACCGTGCCCAGCTAATTTTGTATTTTTATTAGTGATGAGGTTTCACCATGTTGGTCAGGCTGGTCTCAAACTCTTGACCTCAGTGTGATCCACCTGCCTCAGCCTCCCAAACTGCTGGGATTACAGGTGTGAGCCACTGCATCTGGCCTAGTTTTTTTATTTTTTGTAGAGAAGGGGGTCTCACCATGTGACCCAAGTTGGTCTCAAACTCTGGGGCTCAAGTGATCCTTCTGCCTTGGCCTCCCAAAGTGCTGGGATTATAGGCATGAGCCCCTGCACCCAGCTTGGCATGTTAAAATACTGAGATTTACTGTCTATAACCAGTAATGTTAGGATTTCTTCTACATCCCATAAAGTTTACTTTTCTTCTTGTAATCTATATTTATTATTAGGTTCTGTTGTGAACTTTTTTCCATTACATTTTCCATCTATTACTGGTTGTATTAGACCATTTCCACACTGCCATGGAAAAATACCTGAGACTAGGTATTTTATAAAGGAAAGAAGTTTAATTGAATCACAGTCCCACATTGCTGGGGAGACCTCAGGAAACTTACAATCACGGCAGAAGGCAAAGGAGAAGCAGGCACCTTCTTTACAGGATGGCAGGAAAGAGTGAGTGCTGAGAAAAGAGGGAAAGGCCCCTTGTAAAACCATCAGGTCTCATGAGAACTCACTGTCACAAGGACAGCATGGAGATAACCACCCCCATGATTCAGTTGCCTCCCACTGGGTCCCTCCCATGACACATGGGGATTATAGGAACTACAATTCAAGATGAGATGGGTGGGGACACAGTCAAACATATCATTGGTGTATCAGAAAACTATTAATTTATGAATGTCCATCTGCTATCTAAGCCATTGTGTTATTGTCAGTTTTCATCATATGAGTTTTCATAATCTATCATGTGGTAGATTAATCATACCCTGGAGCCTCCCCCCTTATCTCAAATCCCTTGGAATGACAGAAAAGTTATACAAAAAATAAAATATATCCCTGTCCCCTAAAACACACAGACAAGAAAAAGAAAAAGAAGAAAATGCATAGTAGCATCCTGTATATACTGTCAATCATTTTATATTTTCTGCTTCCTCCTAGTGGAGGAATAGTGCACAGACAGGAACCCCCTTCTATGTAAGGGTACCACCGTATGGATGTCTGATAACTTAACCAGTCCCTGTTGAAAGACCTTCCTCCCCAGTCTTTTACTGTCACAGTGAAAATCCATGTATAAAAGTCTTGCAATTGCCCCATGGGTTCTTCCTGCCTGCTGCACAGACAAATGCAGTTCACTGAGACTGTGGTACTGCAGTAAAGAATGTTTAACACAAGGCCAATTATATGGTTTGCCTGTGTCTCCATTCAAATCTCATCTTATAGTTCCCATAATCCCCATGTATCATGGGAGAGACCCAGTGGGAGGTAATTGAATCATGGCAGTGGTTACTGTTCTCCCAGGCTATTCTCGTGATAGTCAGTGAGTTCTCATGAAATCTGATGGTTTTATAAGAGGCTTTCCCCCTTTTACTCAGCACTTCTCCTTCCTGCCACCCTGTGAAGAAGGTGCCTTCTCCTCTATTGCCTTCTACCATGATTGTAAGCTTCCTGAGGCCTCCCCAGCCATGCAGAACTGTGAGCCAATTTAACTTCTTTTCTTTGTAAATTACCCAGTCTCAGGTATTTCTTCATAGCAGTGTGAGAATGGACTAATACAGTAAATTGGTATGCAGAGCATGAGGTGCTGCTATAAAGATATTCAAGGCTGGGCACAGTGGCTCATGCCTGTAATCCCAGAACTTTGGGAGGCTGAGTGGGGTGGATCTCGAGGTCAGGAGATGGAGACCATCCTGGCCAGCATGCTGAAACCCTGTCTCTACTAAAATGCAAACAACTAGCCGGGTGTGGTGGTGCACGCCTGTAGTCCCAGCTACTCGGGAGGCTGAGACAGAAGAATCACTTGGACCCAGGAGGCAGAGATTGCGGTGAGCTGAGATCGTACCACTGCACTCCAACCTGGTGACTGAGCAAGACTCCATTCCAAAGAAAAACCAAAAAGCAAAAAAAAAAAAAACAAAAAGATACTAAAAAATGGAGAAGTTTCTTTGGAACTGGGTAACAGGCAGAGGTTGGAACAGTTCAGAGGGCTCAGAAGAAGACAGGAAAATGTGGGAAAGTTTGGAACTTCCTGGACTTGCTGAATGGTTTTGACAAAAATGTTGATAGTGATATGGACAATGAAGTCCAGGCCAAGGTGGTCTCAGATGGAGATGAGGAACTTCTTGGGAACTGGAGTGAAGGTGATTCTTGCTATGCTTTGGCAAAGAGACTGGTGGCATTTTGCTTCTGCGCTAGAGATCTGTGGAACTTTGAACTCGAGAGACGTGATTTAGGGTATCTGACGGAAGAAATTTCTAAACAGCAAAACTTTCAAGAGGAAGCAGTATACAAGTTTGGAAAATTTGCAGCCTGAAGATGTAATAGAAAAGAAAAACCCATTTTCTGGGGAGAATTTCAAGCTGGCTGCAGAAATTTGCATAATTAATGAGGAGCTGAATGTTAATAGCAAAGGCAGTGGGGGAAATGTCTCCTGGGCATGTCAGAGACCTTTGTGGCATGCCCTCTCATCACAGGCCTGGAGGCCCAGGAGAGAAAAAATGGTTTTGTAGACCAGGCCCAGGCTTCCCTGCTCTATGCAGCCTCAGGACATGGTGCCCTGTGTCCCAGCTGCTTCAGCTTCAGCTGTGGCTAAAATGGGCCAATGTACAGCTCAGGCCATTGCTTCAAAGGATGCAAACCACAAGCCTTGGTGGCTTACATGTGGTGTTGGCCCTGTAGGTGCATAGAAGTCAAGAATTGAGGTTTGGGAACCTCTGCCTAGATGTCAGAGGATGTATGGAAATGTATGGATGTCCAGGCAGAAGTTTGCTACAGGGATGGAGACTTCATGGAAAACCTTTGCTAGGGCAGTGTGGAAGAAAAATGTGGGGTTGGGTCCCCCACACAGAGTCCCCACTGGGACACTGCCTAGAGGAGCTGTGAGAAGAGAACCACTGTCCTCCAGACCCCAGAATGGTAGATCCACCAACAGCTTGCACTGAGCGCCTGGAAAAGTCACAGACAATCAATGCCAGCTGATGAAAGCAGCCAGGCATAGGGCTGTACCCTGCAAAGCCACAGGGTTAGAGCTGCCCAAGGCCATGGGAACCCACTTCTTGTGTCAGCATGACTAGGATAGGAGACATGGAGTCAAAGGAGATTTCAGAGCTTTAAGATGTAATTACTGCCTTGTTGGAGTTCAGACTTGCATGGGGCGTGTAGCCCCTTTGTTTTGGCCAATTTCTCCCATTTGGAATGGGTATATTTACCCAATGCCTGTACCCCCATTGTATCTAGGAAGTAATTCACTTGTTTTCAGTTTTACAGGCTCATAGGCAGAAGGGACTTGCCTTGTCTCAGGTGAGACTTTGAATATGGACTTTTGTGTTAATGCTGGAATCAACTAAGACTTTGCGGGACTGTTGGAAAGGCATAATTGTGTGTTGTTTTTTTTTGAGACAGAGTCCCACTCCATCACCCAGGCTGGAGTGCAATGGTGCAATCTCAGCTCACTGCAACCTCTGCCTCCCAGGTTCAAGTGCTCTCCTGCCTCAGCCTCCTGAGGAGCTGGGATTACAGGCATGTGCCACCACACCCAGCTGATTTTTGTATTTTTAGTAGAAACGGGGTTTCACTATGTTGGCCAGGCTGGTCTTGAACTCCTGACCTCAGCTGATCCACCTGCCTTGGCCTCCCAAAGTGCTGGGATTACAGATGTGAGCCATAGTGCCTGGCCACATTATTGTGTCTTGAAATGTGAATACATGAGATTTGGGAGGGGCCAGGGACAGAATGACATGGTTTCGCTGTGTCCCCACCCAAATCTCATCTTGAACTGTGGTTTTCATCATCCCTATGTGTTGTGGGAGGGACCCAGTGGAAGGTCATTAAATTATGGGGGCTGTTACTTCCACGCTGTTCTCATGATAGTGAGTTCTAGCAAGACCTGATGGTTTTATAAGGGGCTTTTGTTCCTTTACTTGGTACTTCTTCCTGCTGCCCATTGAGAAAGGTGCCTTTCTTCCCCTGTGTCTTCCACCATGATTGTAAGTTTCCTGAGGCCTTCCCAGTCATGTGGAACTGTGAGTCAAGTAAATCTCTTTTCTTTGTAGACTACCCAGTCTTGGGTATTCCTTCACAGCAGCGTGAGAACAGACTAATACAGCCAAGCAGAAGAACTGGAGTTATCACTCAAGTCAGTCTTCACAAAGGCTTGAAGATTAGGTTTTTTCAGGGATAGTTTGATGGGCAGGGAACTAGGGAATGGATCCTGCTGATTGGTTGGGGATACAATCATAGGGGTGTGGAAAATGGTCCTTTTGTGCTGAGTCTTCCTCTGTGCGTGGCCACAGGACTGGTTGAGTCATGGGTCATGAATCTGGGTGGGGTCAGTTGGTTGCCAGAACGCAAAAGTCTGAAAAACATCTCAAAAGATCAGTCTTGGGCTGGGCATGGTGGCTCATGCCTGTAATACCAGCGCTTTGGGAAGCCAAGTCAGGTGGATCACCTGAGGTCAGGAGTTCAAGACCAGCCTGGCAAATGTGATGAAACCACATCTCTACTAAAAATACAAAAATTAGCTGGGTGTGGTGGCGGGTACAGTGGTAGTAATCCCAGCTACTCAGAAGGCTCAGGCAGGAGAATCGCTTGCACCTGGGAGGTGGAGGTTGCAGTGAGCTGAGATCACGCCACTGCACTCCAACCTGGGTGACAGAGCTCGCTGTGACTCCAAAACAAAAACAAAAACAAAGACCAGTCTTGGTTTCTACAATAGTGATGTTATCTATAAGAGTAATTGAGGAAGTCGCAAACCTTGTGACCTGTGGCCACATGGCTCCTGAGCAGTAAGGGATTACAGAAACTATGCCTACATTTTAGCAGAATTCAGGCCCCTCCCACAATGCTAATCTCATGGCCTTTCATTAGTTTTTGGTCCCTGAGCAAGGAGGAGATTAGATTTAGGGAGAGGCTATTATCATCCTTGCTTCCAAGTTAAACTGTAAACTACATTCCTCTCACGGTTAACCTGGCCTACACTCAAGAATGAGCAAAAACAGCCAGCCTGTGAGACTAGAAGCAAGATGGAACCAGCCATGTCAGATTTCTCTCATTGTCAGAGACTTTGCAAAGGTGGTGTCAGTCTTTGCTCAAGTATCTGCAGGATAAATTCCTAGAAGTGAAATTCCTAAAACCTGAAGTGTATGCAATACACTTCAGTGTTAATAGCTACCACCAAAGTGCCCTCTAGAGGTCATACCAATATGTATTTTTAACAATAATATATCAGCATGCTTGTTTTCCCACACCTTCAGGAACACACTTGGTTTAACACTGCCCAAAAGGAATACAAAAATGACATCTCAATTCTTGCTATAGCAGATGCTATGATGTCCCATCCAGTATTTCCATCTCCCCTCCAAGTTTACCTGCAGAGGACGGTTCCTGTCCATCCTGACAGCATCCAGTGTGTCTATATCTTTCTGCTTCTTTTCCTGAGTCATTTTGAGATATCCTGGGAAGTTGCTCAGCCCATGTTAATTCTTGGCTGGGAATTAACAGCCTCTCAGAGGCAACCCTCAACCAAAGAGGAATGGGGACCAATGGATAATTGTCCAAACTTCCCCATCTCTCAGCAGGCAATTCTGAGGCATGTTCCTGCCAGTTCTTCTGGGGCGCTAGTGAAATTGAACTCTTGTTGGCTAGAGCAGTAATCTCATTAGCGCATCCTTTAATCACTTTGCTACCTTCCCTGTCTCACTTTCCCCACTCCCTCACTTCTTGCTATCACCTCTCAAACTATATTCACCCAGATCCTTGCCTCAATGTCTGTTTTTGGGGGGACCTAAACTAAGAGGGTTGGTACTAGAGCTGGTCCTAGAAAGGAGTCCTTTAGAATGGGATTTGAGAATTTGTTCATGCCCCGGTCAGGAACAACAGGAACCTCACTGCTGCTCTAAGTCAGGGAAGGGATAGCCCATGGCTTAGCATCTTTT
>NW_016107359.1:5628061-5635402 GCF_001604975.1 Cebus imitator
TAATTTTTTTGTATTTTTAGTAGAGACAGGGTTTCACCATATTGGTCAGGCTGGTCTTGAACTCCTGAACTCATGCGATCTGCCTGCCTCTGCCTCCCAAAGTGCTGGGATTATAGGCGTGAGCCACCAGGCCCGGAACTTAGCATGTTTACTAAGAATTTCACCAATGATTGTTTAGGATCAGACAGAAGGGAAAGCACTCAGCTAGGGAAGGATTGTGGAGGTGGCTGACTTTTGTGAACTTTCATGGAGTCCTTGAAGAGAATAGCACAGCAGGTAAGCCAACTATCAACTCAAGGCATGAAAGCCAAAAGGCTTTCATGATCAACTTTATTTTTGTTTATTTATTTATTTATTTATTTTTAGAGATGGGGTCTCGATATGTTGCCCAGGCTGGAGTGCAGTGGCTATTCACAGGCACAATCCCACTACTGATCAGCACGGGAGTTTTGACCTGCTCCGTTTCTGACCTGGGCTGGTTCACCCCTCCTTAGGTAACCTGGCGGTCCCTCACTCCCGGGAGGTCACCATAATGATGCCGAACTTAATGCAGACACCGGATCGGCATAGTGCACTACAGCCCAGAACTCTTGGGCTAAAGCAATCCTCCCACCTCAGCCTCCCGAGTAGCTGGGACTACAGGCACGCGCCACCATGCCGAGCCATGATCAACTTTAATTAGACCCTCATCTCCTGCTGCAGGAGGGCAGACTTTGCTGCATATCAGACTCAGAGTATAATCATGAAAATGTCAGCACTACAACAGATACCAAATTCAGAGCCAGAGCAGATGTCCTATGTTAACATCAGGGCCTAGTAAGGGAAGTGGTAGAACTGTGAAACCTGGAATGGCCATGCTACACAACCTTGAACCCCATATTCCTTTGAATCTTTTAAAAAAAAAGCATGCCAGCTGGGTGTGGTGGTTCATGCCTGTAATCCCTGCATTTTAGGAGGCTGCAGTGGGAGATTTGCTTGAGCCCAGGAGTTTGAGAACAGCTTGGGCAACATAGTGAGACCCCATCTCTACCAAAAAAAAAAAATTAGCTGGGTGTGGTGGCACCCACCTGTGATCACAGCTACTTGGGAGGCTGAGGTGCAAGGATTGCTTGAGCCTGGGAGCAGTGAGCTGTGATCATGACACCACTCCAGCCTGGGCGACAGAGTAAAACCTTGTCTCAAACAAAAAAACCAAGCATGCTTATTTTTTAATAATCTTTCTTTTTCTCCTGTGATCTAGAAATAGTTTCCTTCCTTCTTTTTTCACTTTATTATACTTTGATTCAATTGTAATTAATTTCATTGTAAGGAGTAAATTGGGAATGCAACTTCCCAACTCATCTTTCACCACTGATATAAAATGCCATGCAGATTGTATACCAAATTCCAGTATGTACTTGGGACTTGTGGGAGAGAAAGCTAGGTGTTCTCCAAACCTGTTCTTTCTTCTATCTGTTCAGATAGAAGAAAGGATACATTTCCCAGGTTTCCTGCAGCTAGGAACTGATGGGCCTGGCACATAAGAGCCTCCCAAAAGATACCCCATCCAATTTGCCCTCTTGCTAGGTGGACTGGAGATACTCTCTAAGAAAACCTCGAAAGCCAATGTTAAGGATGGCAAAACCAAAGATACAAAGAGCCTGAGTCAGAATCCTCGTGAAGAGGAAAGCTGCTGAGCAGAAACACATTCTGGACCTTATGAAAATGAGAAATAAACTTGTATTTTGTATGAGACATTAATTACTTTTTATTAAATCAGATGTCCTTACTTTAATATAGGTCTATTTCTGGACCTTACTCTGTTTCATTCATCAGTTTCTCTGCTCATATCCCACACTATACTGTTTTAAATTACTAGTTTCATAATGTATTTTAGTACCTAGTAGGAGTTAATAACATCATTAATTTTTCACAATTTTTTGGAGTTCTCCTTGTATGATCATTTTTCCACAGGAATGTTATAGAATCAGCTTCTCTAGCTAAGATAAAACCTCCTTTGTCATGTTTATGGAAATTATAAACATTAAAATTTGATATAAGAAGCAGTCACACCTTTATAATAATATTGAATCGTCCTATATAAGCACATAATATCTCTTCATAGATGGTCATGTCTTCATTTATATTCTTCAGTAGTATAAAGTTTTATTTGTATAGGTGGTAATTTTTATTTTGTTTACTCAGTTTTTTTTTGAATTTATGATACCATAAATAAGGTCTTTTTTCTATAATATTTTATAGCTGGCTGTTGCTTATACAGGAAGCCTACAGAAATGCTGTGTTACCTGTTTTAGCGTAGTGTCAAATGAAAACGAAAGGACCAGTTGGACATGCAAGAAAAACACCTAAAAGCAAAATAAATCTTAAGTTTACAAATGTTTACACCGTATAGCAGAAAAACAGACTGCCTTCAGAGAAGGCATGTTACTCTGGGTTAATTCACAATGGTCAGAGTTGGCCTCCTTTTTGATTAGAATTCCAAAGAGCTGCTATTTTATACACTGTCCGTACTATTTAACAAGCAAGCACTGCTGTGCTGGGGTTTGAGGGAGCACAAGAAACATCACCATTCTCCACTGTTTCTAATAACTCAGAAACAGGTCCAGGCCTTCAGGCAGATGGACATATCACTATTACCGATAAAACTGATATTACTCTTCACAAGACGGCACCAAAAGCGAAGGAAGTACCTGCCCCTCCTAAAGCTGAAGCCAAAGCAAAGGCTTTAAAGACCAAGAAGGCAGTGTTGAAAGGTGTCTGCAGCCACAAAAAAAGAGAAGATCCGCACATCACTCACCTTCTGTCACCCACCTTCTGGCAGCCCAAGACACCGCGACTCCAGAGGCAGCCCAAATTTCTCGGAAGAGCTCCCCCAAGAGAAACAAACTGGACCACTAAGCTATCATCAAGTTTCCGCTGACCACTGAGTCTGCCATGAAGAAGACAGAAGACAACACACTTGTGTTCATTGTGGATGTTAAAGCCAGCAAGCACCAGATCAGACAGGCTGTGAAGAAGCTCTATGACATGGATGTGGCCAAGGTCAACAGCCTGATTCGGCCTGATGGCAAGAAGAAGGCACGGGTTTGACTGGCTCCTGATTACGATCCTTTGGATGTTACCAACAAATTTCGGATCATCTCAACTGAGTACAGCTGGCTAATTCCAAATATATGTGTATCTTTTCACCATGTATCTTTCCAAATATACGTATATCTTTCACCAGCTGGCTAATGTTTGTGGCAACAACTAGCTTCCCAATACTGCACCAAGACAGACTTTGTCATCCACTGGCACCATGGGACAACTGTAAGCCCCTCCCTTGGGGCCTGCCCTTACAAACTTAAGGCATGGAGAGGCAAAACAGAACATATATTTCTATAAGAGGGTATCTTATAATTCTCTTCTTTCATTTTTCCTCAGGAAGGAAGGAGGAAAAGGGTAGAGCAAGGCAGGACTGTAACAGAAGGTGCCTCAAAGTGGAAGTAAGTATCAGAAGTGAAATTGGTACTCCTTTAATGGCAAAACAATATACTTTTAGGGACCAAAAGTTCATACACAGTTTTTGGATATATCAAATGTTAGATTTTAGATTTTGAATGTTAGAAAGAAATTTAAACTACATATATTTTTAGGTCATGCTTACACATACATTGTGGAACATGTTTTTCCTTTTTTTTTTTTTAGATGGATTCTTGTTCTTGCCACCCAGGCTGGAGGGCAGTGGCACTGGCATGATGTTGGCTCACTGCAACCTTTGCCTCCTGGGTTCAAGCAATTCTCCTGCCTCAGCCTCCCGAGTAGCTGGGATTACAGGTGCCCGTCACCACACCCAACTAATTTTTGCATTTTTGGTAGAGATGGGGTTTCACCATGTTGGCCAGGCTGGTCTCAAACTTCTGACCTCAGATAATCCCACCTCAGCCTCCCAAAGTGCTGAGATTACACTCATGAGCCACCATACCTGGCTGGAACATGGTTCTTATCAGGTCTTATCTGTAACCACACAAAACAGATCACAAAACTGCTGGGAAAATGACACAATTCACCCTGGCCTTCTTCTGTTTGTAATACAGTTATTCTACTGACACAATCCTTAGATTACAGGTACAATCTTTTAGCTGTTCCGGATTCATGTATTCACTATACTTAATCCTTGGTAAATGTTGGTCCTTGCATTAATACATTTGTTTAATGTGCTCTCAAAGATAGCATGTTCATAATAGGATGTATAATATAGGGCAGATAATAAGGTTTATCACCACCGAGCCTCCAGTGACCATCAGAATTTTCAGTATTTATTAATTCATTACACATGCTTAGAGGCCTTCTGATGTGACAGAGACTATGCCAGAGACTGGAGCAATAACGCTCATCAGGATGCACTCGAGGAGCTCATGGACAGATGGGGGGCAGATGTGAGAGCTCACTGAAGTGTACTGACAGCACGGGAGTCCTCTAGGAACACAAGCTGGGCCTTGAGTCATGCCTAAATCAAGGGACTCTGACACTTTAAGTTGTCCAACTTTACACAGCTTGTGACTGGTAGAGGAAGTACTCGGACTTAGACTGATTCCAAAGCCACCGATACTTCAGGTGCCACTTTGTGATGATGCTGCCCTCATTGTACCTGCCCCCGATGGGGCAGTGCTGCAGAGGGCAGACAGTGTGGCTGTGTGCTTCTGAGTAGTTTCTGCCCAAAAAGCTGGCCTTCGAGCCTAGTGCTAACCCTGGCTTCAGCCTCCTTCCTGGAGTCATCAGTGTCAGCTGACGGGCTGTGACCTTATTAGGCCAAGCTGACAAAGGCATTCCCCCTTTCTCTAATGATCCCATTTTCCTTACCCTTCAACAAGCTGAGGCTGATCTTCAGTCAGGCAGAGGCCTAGGAGAAGGAAATGCACTGGTGAACTGGCTGCAGGTACCCATTTTACCCCACCTCCCTGTCATGCTTCGGCTGATTCATGAGGGATTTGTTGTTGTTATTTCAAGTTGCCTATAAATCAGCTATACCAAAAATGGTGAGGACAACCCTAGATTCTATGAAGGTAATTCGTAAGTCCAAGAGCAGGAACTTCCAAACACTGTCTACATCAAAAATTTAGCATCACAAATCTAAGTTTTATCTACAAGCATGCAGAAGGGAAAGTACAAAGAAGCTGGGACAAGCGTTGACTTCTCTGATCCTCTGTAATTGCACAAGAGCGTAAGATTTAACATTGTGAATAAATGGATGTATAATATAGGGCAGATAATAAAGTTTATCAACTGAAAGACAAAAGTTTTAAATTATCAGTAACTCTGCCTAAAGTTATCTCTTCTTTCCTTACAGGTAAGAACCTACCTTTTTATTTTGAGACGCAGTCTCGCTCTATTGCCAGACTGGAGGAGTGCAGTGGCTCGATCTCAGCTCACTGCAACCTCTGCCTCCTGGCTTCGAGCGATTCTTCTGCCTCAGCCTCTTGAGTAGCTGGGACTACAGGTGTGTGCCACCACGCCTAGCTAATTTTTGTGTATTTTAGTAGAGATGGGGTTTCACCATGTTGGCCAGGCTGGTCTTGATCTCTTGACCTTGTGATCTGCGCACCTCGGCCTCCCAAAGTGCTGGGATTACAGGTGTGAGCCACTGCACCTGGCCAAGGGCCTACCTTTCTTGAATACACCTCTAACTTTGAAATTCTGTTATTTACAGGAATATGGTTGGGGCTAACAGGGGGTTGAAAATAATCAGTACAGTATTTGGAGAGTCATGGGAAGAGCAGCTAAGACCGGAGCAGCCACCAAAGGATATTCTCATTTCGACTGAGGTTGGAAACAGCAGCCAGTGATTCCAGTGCTAAGGACTTTATATGTATTTTTCTTCACAATGTCCTGGTGAGTTAAGTTCTCTTGTAAAAGGGGAGCTGATGCTGAGAGGTCACAGAGCTTGAACATGGGGAAGGGGACACTGGAGCCAGGCAGTCGGCCCCTGGAACCCACATTCTTACCACCATCTTCTGCATTTAGTTATGGAACTTCTCACTCAGCTCAATCTTGGCATGATTCACCTCAAATGGGGTGCAAGGGCTTCTAAACAGTGCTGCTGGCTGACCGGCAGGCTTCAGAGATCTGCTTGCTGTCAAGGAGCGTTTTGAAGTTAGCAAAACGGTAGAGCTGCTGTAGTTGGAGGTTGGCTGACTATTCAGTGAAGGTCCTCAAAGGGAGTACCAATGTGCCGTCTCAGCCTTGTCTTAGTTTCTGTAATAGAGCTCCTGTTTCTGAGTTACAGGACTCAAACTCACAAGACATTAATGTATAGAATGCCAATTTACTAATTTGCAATGCTTAGATAGACCCTCCTAGTGAGTGACCAGAATGTTCACTGTTCAGAGAACTCTGTTCTAAGAACCAAGGTTTGTGGGAGCCTCCTTAGTCATTATAACTTCATTTGTGAATGCAAATGAGAATAAAGGGAAAGGATGGTGCTGATGTCTGGAATCCAGGATGCGGCTAGAAATGCAAGAGGCAGTCCAAGACCAATGAGTGCAGACACAAGCACTGCAACTGCAATAAAAGTGCTACAGCTGAAGGTGACACAGCAGAGTACGACAATGAAAATGAATAAAGCTAAACCTCACTTTCATGTGGAGCCTAAAAAAAGAGTCAAATATACAGAGATAAAGAATAAAACTGGTTCCAACGGCCAGCGGGGAGAGGGAAGAAATGGGAAGATGTAGGTCAAAGGATGCAAAGTGGCTAATCCACAGGATGAGTGAGCCTAAGATCTAATGTGCACACGAAGACTACAGTTAGTAAGGCTGCACTTGATTCAGGGTTTTTACTAAGAGAGATTTTAGGTGCTCTTGTCACACACACACACAAAGGGCAACTATGTGAGAAGTGCTTCTGTTGATTTACTTGACTATAGTAACCATTTTACTATGTATATCAAAATATCATGCTGTACACCTTAAATATTTATAATAGGCCGGGTGTGGTGGCTCACACCTGTAATCCCAGCACTTTGGGAGGCTGAGATGGGTGGAACACAAGGTCAGGAGATAGACACCCTTCCTGGCCAACATGGTGAAACCCTGTCTCTATTAAAAATACAAAAATTAGCTGGCTGTGGTGGCACATGCCTGTAGTCCCAGCTACTTGGGAGGCTGAGGCAGGAGAATCATTTGAACCTGGGAGGTGGAGGTTGCAGTGAGCTTACAGTGTGCCACTGCACTCTAGCCTGGTGACAGAGCACGACTCCGTCTCAAAAAAAAGGAAAAGAAAAGAAAAAATTGGTGTGGGGCTATGTAGTAGTAGAATGATTTTGAGGACATCTGACTTATTTAGAAGGAGTCTTCTCTTTTT
>NW_016107359.1:5635526-5642750 GCF_001604975.1 Cebus imitator
AAAAAAAAAAAAAAAAAACAAAAAACACTTTACAATAAAAAATGCTGATCCCCTCATCAAAGTATCAGTATACTTTGAGAAGGCAAGACTGTATGTCAAGCATTTCTGAAACATGTCAAACAAAAACTCCTGAAGTTTCACTAAAGTGCTTTCTCTTAAGATGTATGGTGAATGAGGGAATCTTGTATTGAATAACACACCACTGACTATAAACTACTGGCAGTATGATGAATTTACTGCCAGCAATCCAGGGCCACTGCTGCGAAAACAAAGTTAAGACTAGGTGATATTATCATAAACAGTGAAAGAGGCCTGGCATGGCGGCTCACGCCTGCTATCCCAGCACTTTGGGAGGCTGAGGCAGGAGGATCGCTTGAGCCCAGGAGTTCGAGACCAGCCCGGGCAACAAAGTGAGACTTCATATCTACAAAATAATAATAATAATAATAATAATAATAATAATAATAAAAAGCCTAGCATGATGTCATGCATCATAGTTCCAGCTACTCGGGAGGCTGAGGTGGGAGGATTGCTTGAGCCCAGGGGGTCGAGGCTGCAGTGAGCCAACATCATACTACTTACATTCCAGCTTGGGCAACAGAGCAATAGCCTACCTCAAAAAAAATAAAATTGACAGTCAAAAGGTTATTATGAAAGGCCAGACTTAAATTGTTTTCCCCAAGATACTAGGAAATACACAACTTATTAAGTCTATGCTTACATTTAAGTCACATTTTAAAAAAAAGCCACTAAAATCCCATGCTTTAATGATATTAGTATACAATTCAAAACACTGTACCATGGTATCCCCTCACTGGTACTTAGAACACAAATGAAATACATCTTAAAGTATCATCCTATTTGGAATGTGCAAGACATAATTTACTAAGTTGATTCAACAATTAGGGACTGAATTTTATTCTCAAAGGGATGATCACAAAACATGAGAATTAAACAAACATTCCTATAAAAGAAACTGATGTTCTTTTATTCAACCTGAGTTAAAACCACAATGAATCTTATCAGAGTTCATGGGAATCAATAAATGACTAGTAAACCACTCACAAAGTCAAAGCCATCAACATACTGAGATCACACACAATTAGTTAGTGCTACAGTTCAAAACATACCCTTTAACTTCTTTAGCATGCAAAGAAATCATAAAAGTAACGTCTGTAAGCACTAACCAAAAATTTAAAAAATTCAATAGCACAATTCTACAATTCTGATTTTACCAAGAAAATAAACCTTTTTGGCACAAACTGTTCTATCAAAATGGAAAGCTGAGTCAGGCTGGTCTGCTTTTCACAACACAAATAAGCATTCATGCTATCAGACTTGGGAAATTAACTCAGTGACAAAAATTCACTGGAAAATAGAATCCTTGGAAAAACGGGGTTAGGTGCCATCACTGAGAGGCAATGATAAAGGGTGTCCTTGGGTATTAGCACAAAGTTAGGCAAGACAGTATAATTTCAGCTACATGCAACTCTATAGGAACACATGGGGATAAGGCCTGAAAGTTACATGCAAGAGTGAAAAGAACTGCTGTGTTGGGATTGATGAATGATGGGTGTTTTTCTTTAAATGTCATTTCACCTTTTAAAGGAAAATAAATCAAGTAGTCAGGTAACAAAGATTATTGAAAAGAGAGACTAAAGATCAGAAGACTGGCAAATTGAGAAAATGAAGTTTCATGGTTAAGAGTGACTCAGGAAGGGTGTCTTAGTCACGAGGGTTGGTGGAAGACAGTTTACGTCTTTGGGTATTTATGGCAGGTCAGAATTAAAGATTTAATTTTTTTCCCATACTATTTACATAAAAAGCTGGTTTATCTGAAAAACGTTATCAATCCAGACTTGCCAATAAAGTGGCACTTAGGGACTGTATTATTGATACCTACAACGACTGCCTGGAGGCACAAAAAACCCTGAAGGGCTTTTTTTTTTTTTTTTTACAAAAAATAAAAACCAAAAAAAAAAAAAAACCAGTTAATTTTTGTTTGGTCAAGTCTACTCAACCAGACCACCTTGATACCAACAATGCTTGAGAGCATTTGGCAAGAGCAGCGCCACAATGCCAAATTCCTTGGAAAGGTGGCCTTCCTGTGATAATTTCACCAACTGGCAAATTTGTGGGGTTTTTTTGGTAGTAGCTTTTGAGAATGTTAGTTTCTGGCTGGGGCAGTGGCTCACACCTGTAATCCCAGCACTTTGGGAGGCCAAGGTAGGTGGATTGCTTGCACCTAGGAGTTCGAGACCAGTCTGGGTAACATGTGAGACTCCATCTTTATTTTTATAAAATTAGAAAAGAAAAAAAAAGAGAATGTTACTTTCCTATAAGGCCAGGATACCCTGAGTACTGAGACATGTCTGTGGTTGTCCTTTCCTTCATAACATTTCTCATAATCTGTAATTTATTTCTCATCTGTCTCCCCTGAAAGGGCAGGGGACTTGTTTATTCTGTTCATTATCATATATATACCCAGCACGTAATGTCTGGTACATGTAAGTGCTCAATAGATATTGGATGAATGAATAAAGTATGAATGAATCTCATATAGTCCAACAGACCTAGGTGAAAAGTGAAAAGAAAAAACACCTAAAAAATACTTAAGGAAGACAGATAAGCAAGAGTTCTATCAGTTGAGGTTATCAGACTTGATGCCAAAAAAACTATCATCATTCCACAGCTGACAATAGTTGTTTAGAGATTCAAAATATCTGAAAGATTTCAATTGAAAGTTAATACAAAAACAGTGTTCTCTGGAAGACTAATTTACAAATAATTAAAGGCCTGTTGCTAAACCAAGATACAACAGGAGCCTAACGTTTTATTTGTTTCAAGGGGGAGAAGACTCTGCTGCATACACTTGAATGTCTAGATTTCCATAGAGGGCACGTAGCATACTGAGGACCTTTTCTTGAATGATGTCAACTTGGTCAGAAGGACAGTAATCATCCAGACTTGACCTAGAACCAAGAAGAGAAAGAAAAAAATACACATAGGATAAAATCATATTCTGAGGAAAAGCTGCATGTGTTGATTTCAATGTAAAACAGAAATTAAGGTGTGCTGGATTTTGGATTAGTATCGGTTGAAAGCTAGTAAATGTTTACCCTATGTGAGGCACCTTACATAAATTATGTTCTTTAATTTTCATAGCAACTCTATGAAATAGGCACAATTATTATCCCTTTAAGGAAATCTGAAACACAGAGATTAACTTGTGCAAGGTGACGTGGTGTGAGCTTTAGTGCTTCATTGCTAGACCACTGTGTGCCCGAAAGCGAGATGATGCTTGGGAATGCAGGAGCTTACTATCTTAGTGATTGGACATCTTTTATTGTATGTATGCTAGGGCTAGAATGATGAGGGTTGAGGTTTTCTAACTGATAAAAGGATTCTATTTCTAAAAATGATTTGTTAACTACAAAAGTATAAAGGATTGATGGCTTGGTTCAAAATGAAATGTGGTGATGTGCTGGTGTTGGATTTAGTTTCCTAGGCAGTAGGAAGCAGAGACGAGCCAAGTGAGTTGGGGCAGAGATTTGCATTTTGGGAGTCTTTCCAGAACTCACCAGCTACAACCTGAGTTGCACTGGGCAGTTACAATGCTGCTGCCAATTATGCCTGGATTAACCAGTGTCTCCTGGTTCTGGATAAGGGTGACTAAAGGCTTTTAGAGGATAGAATGAGAAGAGCAGCACAGAAATCTTTATAGAAGGAACTGGAATTAGTCATCTAGCCTAATCCTTAGTACAAGTATTTTAACGTAAAGACCTAATCTGTAAGACCACTGATAAACTCATTCCATGCTCTGGTAACAGGTTATTTTTGTGGCTTAATGTGAAAATTTAAGACACATTCAATAATATTAAAAAAATTATTTTTTAAAAATTTATTATTTTTGAGATAGAGTCCTGCTCTGTCACCCAGGCTGGAGTGCGGTGGTGCAATCTTGGCTTACTGCAATCTCTGCCTCCTGGGTTCGAGCGATTCTTCTGCCTTAGCCTCCTGAGTATCTGGGATTCCAGGTGCCTGCCACCCTGCCAGGCTCATTTTATATTTTTAGTAGAGACTGGGTTTCACCATGTTGGCCAGGCTGGTCTTGAACTCCTGAACTCAGGTGATCCACCCTTGGCCTCCCAAAGTGCTGTGATTACAGGTGTGAGCCACCATGTCTGGCCTGAGAAACTACTAAATACTAACATACACATATGAACAAAGGCCTACTTTATTTTTTGAGACAAGATCTTCCTTTGTTGTTCAGTAGCATGATCATGGCTGACTGCAGCCTCAACCTCCTGGGCTCAAGCGATCCTCTCATCTCAGCTTCCTGAGTAGCTGGGACTATAGGTACATGCCACCATGCCCAGCTAATCGTGTGTGTGTGTGTGTGTGTGTGTGTGTGTGTGTGTGTGCGTGTGCGCGCACAAGCACGCACATGTGAGGTCTCACTATGTTGCTGAGGCTGGTCTTGAATTCCTGGGCTCAAGCAATCCACCCATCTCAGGCTCCCAAAGTGCTAGGGTTACAGATGGAAGCCACTAAGCTCAGCAAGACCTAAAGTGTCATATGTAAAAACTTAATTTACAAGTCTTAACAAATAAAGGATACTGCAATGCTTTTGAAAATATTTTTGACCTTTTTTTTGAGACAGGGTCTCATTTTGTTGCTCAGGCTGGAGCGCAGTCATGTGATCTTGGCACACTGCAGCTCAGCTCCACAAGTAGCTGCGACTACAGGCAAATGCCATCATGCCCAGCTAATTTTTTCTGTTTTTTGTAGAGACAGCATTTTGCCATGTTGCCCAGGCTGGTCTCAAACTCCTGAGCTCAAGCGATTCACCTGCCTCTAACTCCCAAAATGCCAGGATTACAGGCATGAGGCCACTGCACCTCTCCAATTTTTGACTTCTTTAAACACTATTAGAGTGGTTCTTGATGGGAGCTACTCCCATAAGGGTGTTTTGAAAATCTCTTAGTACATTTTTGATTGACACAGTAACTAGATGAATCCTACTGACATTTAGGGGACTGGGACAAGAGGGCTGGGCTGCTAGAAGGCTTGCAACAGGCAGGATCATCCTGTGATATGAACAGCTGTGCTGTGTCTTGAATATTTTCAAAGTCTACTGAGTACTCAAGTAAGTGAAAAGGCAATTTTTTATTTTTTGAGCCTATGATACAGTTTGGCTGTGTCCCCACCCAAATCTCATCTTGAATTGTATCTCCCATAATTCCCATTGCTGTGGGAGGGAGCTGGTGGGAGATAACTGAATCATGGCAGCAGTTTCACCCATACTATTCTCATGGTGGTGAATAAGTCTCATGAAATCTGAGGGTTCCATAAGGAGAGACCCTTTTTGCTTGGTTCTCATTCTGTCTTTGCATGCTGCCATCCACTTAAGATGGGACTTGTTCCTCCTTGCCTTCCACCATGATTGTGAGGCCTCCCCAGCCACGTGGAACTGTAAGTCCAATTAAAGCTCTTTCTTTTGTAAATTGTCCAGTCTTGCGTATGTCTTTATCAGCAGTGTGAAAACAGACTAATGCAGCCTAGAATGGAACATTCTTCTATATATAAAAGTATTAAAAAATGCATTAAATACCAACTACTCTGTAAATTGGGAAAAGACTGGACTTTAACTGCAGACCCTTATGAAGAGGCTGCTCAATGACTAAAAAAAACCTTGTCATTATGGCAGTGTTGCTTGTGGCATCTGGTCAACACATGGTATCTGTCTGCATTTGTAACTGCTACATTTACATCACGCAGTGTAACTGCTACCGTACATTTTTAACTGCATCTCTTAAAGAGGTGAGTCTAGTGTGGCATTTTAATATATTTTATTATCAAATATGTTAATTCCTCCTATATGTATAGGTATTATGTGTATGGTAGGTTATATTACCTATAATGTATATTATCTATGTTTACATTATAGGTAATATGAATATTATCTATATATTTGAATTATATATATGTAATATATATATGTGTATATATATTACATAATATATATATGTGTATATATATATGTGTGTATATATATATATAAAATGTATATATATACACACATATAACATACATATATATGTATATATATATATGTAGGTTACATAATATGAGGTTTTAGAATGATAAAAGGATGTTACAAGGCCAGGTGCAGTGGCTCACACCCGTAATCCTAGCACTTTGGGCGGCCAATTACCTGAGGTCAGGAGTTTGAGACCAGCCTGGCCAACATGGTAAAACCCTGGCTCTACTAAAAATAAAAAATTAGCCGGGTGTGGTGGCATGTGCCTGTAGTCCCAGCTACTCACGAGGCTGAGGAAGGAGAATTGCTTGAACTTGGGAGGCAGAGGTTTCAGTGAGCTGAAATCATGCCATTGCACTCCAGCCTGGGCAACTCCGTCTCAAAAAAAAAAAGGATGTTACAAAATGTTTGTCATGAATTACATATCATTAGTCTGAGTGTTTAAAGTACTTATTTTAGAACCTTATACTTCCATATAAACCAGCCCAAATATTAACATAGGAAGGCATTATTAAATTGTTATAATTATTCAGTAATTATGTTCAAATTTAAAACATGGCAGCAGCTGAATATTCATTGGTAGGACACAGAAATGAGGATTCTTGTGTTCATCTGAAAATTCTTGTGTTCACCTGAACATTACCAACTTCAAAGACAAGATAACAATTACTACATTGTGTATCATCACTGATACAGAAAATACAACATCTAAATTTTGAGCTGAGTAGGTAAAAAAAAAATAGTATTATTATATTAGAAATCATTAGATTTACCTACAGAGATTGTATTAGTTTCCTACTACTGCTATAAAACATTACCACAAACTTAGTAGCTTAAAGCAACACTAATTGATTATCACATAGTTTTGGAGGTCGGAAGTCCTAAAATAAAAGTGCCGACAGGGCTGCATTCTTTTTGTAAGATCCCAGGGATAATCTATCCCTTGGCCTTTTCTAGCTTCTAGAGGCTGCCTGTGTTCCTTAGTTTGTGGCCCCATCCTCCATCTTCAAAGCCGGCAGTGTAGAATTTTCGAATCACACTCTGATTTTGATCCTCCTGCCTTTCTTTCTAAGGACCCTTGTGATTACATTGGGCCCACTTGGTGAATCCAGGATAATCTTCTCATCTCAAAATCCTTGGGTTAATCATGCTGCAAAGTCCCTTTTTTTTTTTTTTTTTTT
>NW_016107359.1:5642905-5651469 GCF_001604975.1 Cebus imitator
CAGGGTTTCACCATGTTGACCAGGATGGTCTCGATCTCTTGACCTTGTGATCCACCCACCTCGGCCTCCCAAAGTGCTGGGATTACAAGCGTGAGCCACTGCACCCGGCCCTGCAAAGTCCCTTTTATGCACATAAATATAATGCAACATATTACAGGTTCCAGAGATTAGGATGTGGGCATCTCTGGTTTGCCATTATTCAGCCTAACACACTTACCTTGCAATTGTCACAAGAGTAGGCTTTGGTAAATTTTTCAGTAAATAATGTACAGATTGAATCAGATACTCTATTTCTTGTTCTGTGCTGATATGGTGAGGAAGTTCTGAATAATCGCAGGTCAAACCAGCCTGGTGAACCTGAAAATAAGACAATTAAAAATTACACTGTATGATGGTTGTTTTTAAAAGCTTCTTTAATCATTAATAGCCTTATTGACAAATCTTTATTTTTATTGATACATAAAGGATGTACATATTTTCAGGGTACATGTGATAATGTAATACATTCATAATAGCATATAAAGATCAAATCAGGGTAACTGGGATATCTAACACCTTAAATATGACAAACTTTTAATTTTTAATATTTTTATGCATTGGGATTATTTTTTCCCTAACAGTTTATATGTCATAAAAGTTACTTGCTCTCTGAAGTGTTGGTAGAACTCGCCTATATACCTGTCTGGACCAGATGCCTCTTCTTAGAATAGTTCTTTAACTACTTCTTCATTTTATGATTATTGGTCTTTAGCTGAGTCAATTTGGTAATTCATTTTTTTTTTTTTGAGACGCAGTCTCGCTTTGTCAGGCTGGAGTGCAGTGGCGTGACCTGGGCTCACTGCAACCTCTGCCTCCCTGGTTTAGGTGATTCTCCTGACTCAGTCTCCTTGGTAGCTGGGACTACAGGCACGTGCCACCATGCCCAGCTAATTTTTGTATTTTTAGTAGAAATGGGGTTTCACCATGTTGGCCAGGATGGTCTTGATCTATTGACTTTGTGATCCGCCCGCCTTGGCCTCCCAAAGTGCTGGGATTACAGGCGTGAGCCACTACGCCTGGCCAGAAACCTGATGGTTTTAAAAACAGGAATCTCCCTATACAAACTCTTCTTGCACACTGCCATGTGACGTGTGCCTTTCACCTTTCGCCATGATTGTGGGGCCTCTTGAGCCATGTGGAACACTAAGTCCATTAAATCTCTTTCTTTTGCAAATTGCCCAGTCTTCGTATGTCTTTATTAGCAGCATGAAAACAGACTAATACAGTAAATTGGTACCAGTAGAGTGGGGTGCTGTTGAAAATGTGAAGCAACTTTGGAACTGGGTAACAGGCAGAGGTTGGAACAGTTTGGAGGGCTCAGAAGATGGCAGGGAAATGTGGGACAGTTTGGAACTTCCTAGAGACTTGTTGAATGGCTTGGACCAAAATGCTGACAATGACATGGACAATGAAATCCAGGCTGAGGTGGTCTCAGATGGAGATGAGGAACTTGTTGGGAACAGGAGCAAAGATGACTCTTATGTTTTAGCAAAGAGAGTGCTGGCATTTTGCCCCTGCTCTAGAGATGTGTGGAACGATCAACTTGACAGAGATGATTTAGGGTATGTGGTGGAAGAAATTTCTAAGCAGCAAAGGATTCAAGAGGTGACTTGGGTGCTGTTAAAGGCATCCAGTTTTTTTGAGAATGGTCTTGTTCTGTCACCCAAGGTGGAGTACAGTGGTGCTATCTCGGCTCACTGCAGCCTCCGCCTCCCAGGTTCAAGTGATTCTCTGCCTTAGCCTCCCGAGTAGCTAGGATTACAGGTATGTGCCACCACACCCAGCTAATTTTTGCATTTTTAGTAGAGACGGGGTTTCCACATGTTGGCCAGGCTGGTCTTGAACTCCTGGCCTCGAACTCCTGGCCTCAAATGATTTGCCTGCCTTGGCCTCCCAAAGTGACGGGATTACAGGCGTGAGCCACCATGCCTGGCCAAGGCATTCAGTTTTAAGAGGGAAACAGAGCATAAAAGTTTAGAAAATTTGCAGCCTGACAATGTGAAAGAAAACAAAATTTCATTTTTTTGAGGAGGAATTCAAGCTGGCTGCAGAAATTTGCATAAGTAATGAGAAGCCAAATGTTAATCCCCAAGACAATGGGGAAAATGTATCCAGAGAATGTCAGACACCTTTGCGGCAGCTCCTCCCATCTCAGGCCTGGAGGTTTAGGAGGAAAAAATTGTTTCATGGGCAGGACCCAGGGTTCCAGTGCTGTGTGCAGCCTAGGGACTTGGTGTCCTGTGTCCCAGCCGCTCCAACTATGGCTAAAAGGGACAACATAGAGCTTGGGCTGTGGCTTCAGGGGATGCAAGCCCCAAGCTTTAGCAGCTTCTATGTAGTGTTGAGCCTGTGAGTGCACAGAAGTCAAGACCTGAGGTTTGGGAACTTCTGCCTAGGTTTCAGAAGATGTTTGGAAATACCTGGATGCTCAGGCGTTAGAGTTTGCTGCAGGGGCAGGGCCCTTATGGAGAATCTCTGCTATGGCAGTATGGAAGGGAAATGTGGGGTAGGATCCCCACCCAGAGTCCCTAGGGGTACCGCCTAGTGCAACTGTGAGAAGAAGCCCACTGTCCTCCAGACCCCAGAATGGTAGATCCACTGACAGCTTGCACTGTGTGCCTGGAAAAGCTGCAGACACTCAAAAACAGCCTGTGAAAGCAGCCAGGAGGGAGGTCATACCCTGCAAAGCCACACTGGTGGAGCTGCTCAAGACAATGGGAGCTCACCTCTTGCATCAGTGTGACCTGCATGTGAGACATGGAGTCAAAGACAATCATTTTGGAGCTTTAAGATTTGACTTCCCCGATGGACTTCAGACTTGCATTGCCCCTTTTTTGGGCCAATTCCTCCCATCTGGAATGGCTGTATTTACCCAATGCTTGTATACCTACTGTATCTAGGAAGTAGCTAACTTGCTTTGATTTTACAGGCTCAAAGGTGGAAGGAATTTGCCTTGTCTCAGATGAGATGCTGGACTGTGAACTTCTGAGTTAATGATGAAATGAGTTAAGACTTTATGGGACTGTTGGAAAGCCATGGTTGGTTTTGAAATGTGAGGACATGGGATTTGGGAGGGGCCAGGGATGGAATGATAAGGTTTGGCTGTGTCCCAAACCAAATCTCATCTTGAATTGTAACTCCTACAATTCCCACATGTCGTGGAAGGAACCCAGTGGGAGGTAACTGAATTGTTGAGGCGGGTCTTTCCCACGCTGTTCTCATGATAGTGAATGAGTCTCACGAGATCTCGTGGTTTTAAAAATGGGAGTCTCCCTGCAGAAGCTCTCTCTGGTCTGCTGCCATATGAGACATACCTTTCACCTTCCGCCATGCCTGTGAGGCCTCCCCAACCATATGGAACTGTAAGTCCATGAAATCTTTTTCTTTTGTAAATTGCCCAGTCTTTGGTATGTCTTTATCAGCAGTGTGAAAACAGACATCTCTTATTTTAAAGAATACCAGCAAAATCTTATAAATTCAATCAATACTTAAATCAATACTTCAATCAAACAAGTGGTCTGACTGTATTCCATAAGTAAATAAAACATGCAAACTCAGCTTACTGAAGTAAGAGAAAGACCACACTAAGGGGCAGGAGACGTGGAAGTCTTGGCCTTGGCATCAAATCTGAGAGAAGTCATTTGAACATTTTAAGCTACAGCTTTCTCATCTCAAGTACAAGGTCAAAAGGGAAAACATATGCTTCAAAGACGGCAAAATGATATAAAAATAAAAGAAATTATGACTCAAAGTATCTTTGGTCACAGCATTCAGATCCCTGTTGACAAACACCTAACACATTTAAAATGTGCTAGTCACAGCTCTCCCTTTTTTCTTTGTCTTTCGGTTTCGCAAACAGAAAAGGTTTTAAATAGGAAGGAAAAAAAAGGAAGGAAGAAGAAAGCATAAATACTCATCCATAAAAAACAGACAATTTTAGAAATTGTGTACTTTTGGCTGCTGAAGAGAGATCTGACCACAGACAAAATTTAAAAAAAAACACAGGACTTTTGCCCGATACATAAAATTGAGGAAAAAATGTTTTTTCTGGAACTTTTCCAGTATTCTATTTCAATGTATGTGTTTTTTCACTCATTTCTTAATAATTCTTTCAGACTTCACAGGAGCACAAATAAAAACGAACTACTTTAGCAAAAAGCAAATTTTTCTACCCAGAAAATTGTCTTTCTAAAGGGTCAATTTTATACTTTAATATAAAATATTTACCATTTCATAGTCTGGTACTTCCATCCGTTTTTTCAAACTCTGTACAAGGGGAACTAGTGATTCCATTCTGGAAAAAAGTCACCCCACTCAAATTAAACATCACAACCACCACAACTAAAATGACAATAGCAAATGATACATTATACTAACATTTACCATAATAACATGCTTCCTATGGTACTTAGGAAATAAAATATAAAGCTGTTCAAATATCTTAAAATATTAAGAAATAAATGTTTCCTGTTTTCTTACCTAAAAGATTACAGATTGTGTTAAGGATTAAAAGTCAGCATTCAAGAAAACGAGATTTCTTCTTCAAAAATGGGAAGTGCTAGTGACTTTAAAAATTATTTTGAGGACTATACTTAACTATAGTAACCATTTTACTATATGTATATCAAAATATCATGTTGTACACCTTAAATATTTACAATAGGCCGGGTGAGGTGGATCACACCTGTAATCCCAGCACTTTGGGAGGCAGAGGCAGGCAGATCACCTGAGGTCAGGAGTTTGAGAACAGCCTGGCCAACATGGTGAAACCTTGTCTCTACTAAAAATACATGATCAGCCGAGTGTGGAGGTGCATGCCTGTAGTCCCAGCTACTTGGGAGGCTGAGGCAGGAGAATTGCTTGAACCTGGGAGGCAGAGGTTGCAGTGAACCGAGGCCAAGCCACTGTACTCCACCACAGGCGACGAGTGAAACTCTGTCTCAAAAAAAATAAATTATTTTAATTAGCAAGAAAATTAAGTGTTGTTAGCATGCTGTGATGAAAAATGAAGCTGTTTCCCAAAAGCTAAAAAAAAAAAGAAAAAAATTAAGAATTGTTTATTGGTATATATAATTATTATTACTATTCTTAGTGAGACAGGTTCTTGCTCTGTCACCCAGGCTGGAGGGCAGTGGTGTGATCATGGCTCACTGCAGCCTCGAACTCCGGGCTTAAGGAATTTCCCACTTCAGCCTCCTGAGTAGCTGGGACTATAAGTGAACACCACCACATCCGACTAATTTTAAAATCTTTTTGTAGAGATAGGGTCTTGCTATGTTGCCTAGACTGGTCTTAAACTCTGGGCCTCAAGTAATCCTTCTACCACAGCCTCCAAAAGTGTTGGGATTATAGGTATGAGACTAGGCTTGGCCAGTATATACAATTATAACCAGAAAAATCCTACATCATCTGATATAACATTGGTGCATTTAAGGTATTAAGTTTAGGTGAAACCCTTTGGAAGGTCTGACTGGCTGATGTTTCTAGTATTTTAATCCCTCCTCCACGAATATTCACTAATTTGCTGGGAGGGAAAAAAGAAAGAAAAAAGGACACCTGGAGGCCTGCCTGCTTGCCCACTGGACCTGTTACTTTTTCCTTTTCACTAATGACATTTTCTAGGCTTTTGGACCCTAACCACTCACCTCACTTCCCTAGACATAGTAAAGACGCCATGCCGAGGGTCTGGCTCTCTAGGGTCATGGTTAGTTTGGGAAGACTTTCTTTGGGTCACATCTACTTTTCCTTTATGCTATTTTTTCCCCCTCAATACCGAGCACAGTCTAAACTCACTACTGTTGCAGTCTCAGCATATCTTCAAGTCTGTGATAGAACTCTCTGCTGGTGATGAGGAGCTAACTGGGCATGCTCAGTAGGCAGAGTGTTGTTTCAGTGGAAGTCTTTAGAAGTCTGTGGGCTGGACTTAGAATTCTAAGGTTTCCAGCCCTATTGTTGTTGTTTAACTTTTAAACTTAGTTTGAGACTTCATGAAATAACAAAATAGTAGATATTTTTCAGTATTTCTAGGAAGACTCCTGTCCTGTGACTTATTTCTCTCTCTCCCTCTTCTATCGGTTTGAAAAAGAGGGAATCATTTTTAGAAGCAGCTCGCTATACTAAAGAGGAAAAAGCAATAACTGATTTTTTTTTTTTTTTTTTTTTTTTGATACAGGGTCTTCCTCCATCACGCAGGCTGGAGTACAGTCGTGTGATCTCAGCTCACTGCAGCCTTGACCTCCCAGGCTCAAGTGAACCTCCCACCTCAACCTCCCAAGTAGCCATAGGCGCACGCCACCATGCCTGGCTACTTTTTTGTATTTTTTTATAAAGACAGGATTTCACCATGTCACCCCGGCTGGTCTTGAACTCCTGAGCTCTGGCGATCTGCCCACCTTGGCCTCCCAAAGTGCTCGGGTTACAGGTGTGAGCCACCACACCCAGCCATTAACAGATGTTAACGTGCCTAATCAGTACTTATTGATGTGATTAATATTACTGTGAATTATTCTTCCACATCACTGCTGTGTTAAGTCTCAATAATTAAAGCTTTAAGATGTTTACATTTCAGGGATGTTTCTGAATATTTTAAGTAAAAATTACAATGAGTATTTTGAATAGATAATACATGCACATAGAAAAATAAATAATTTCTCACTCATATACTTTATCATTTAGCCATAGAATTCCTCTCCCCAGAGGCAACCACTGTTCCAGTTTCTTCCATATTCTTCTAGAGATCTGCTGAATTATTTTTAATAACCATAACATGACAAATCTTAGGGCTATTCATGTTCTGGCCTAAAATACTATGATTCTAATTTGCCATTTTGTCTTGCTGTCTTACAACTGATTTTCTTTTGTTTACACCAAAGAGAATAATATGACAGTTTGTGGGAAATTAATCTTAAAATATGCTAGTTCAGAGGCAGGAGGTTGCAGTGAGCTGAGATTGCGCCACTGCACTCCAGCCTGGGTGACAGTGCGACTCTGCCTCAAAACAAAACAAAACAAAACAAAAAACAAAACAAAACAAAACAAAACAAAACAAAACGCTAGTTCTGGTTTTCCTATGCTCATGGGGACAAAAAGTTTGTCTGATGGTTTTATTTTAGTTTTCTGGCCATTCGAGTTTACATGATTTAAGAAATATTTTGGAGAAAAGTAACTGTAATATTTATGTCAATATTCTTTCACGCCAGCTTCAATACCAAAGGCTTTCACTCCAAAAGAATGTCTCTCTCCATACTTTCAAGGTAATATGAACAGTCAGTCAAATAAATGACCTGATGGAGAATCTAGCCTTCAAATACTGCTCCTTCATGTCAAGAGATTGAAAATACCCTTCCACTTGTATTTGAGTTTTCCTTAAAAGAAGGTAACATTTTCACATTGTAATTTACTTGTCAAGTAATTTACTTTTCTGTTGTTAGGTTAGTATTTTTTTCTTATTCTACTTAGAACAGGGAATGCCTATGTACTACTCATCTTTAATTCTCTATAAGACCTTGTACAATATCTCATATTTAGGGGCAGCTACTGTACAAAGACTAAAAACATGTCCGCTCACTATGTGACTTTGGGCAACTTACTTAACCTTGGTTTCCTCATCTATAAAATTTACATAATAAAACCATGAGACTGTTATAAGGAGTACATGAGATAATACAAGGAAAAATATTAAATAAAGGGTACACAGGAAACACCCAATAATGTTAACTATTGTTAGTAAATGTGTTAAAACTTAATATGAATTCTTTTTTCTTTCTCTCTCTCTCTCTCTTTCTTTTTTGAGACAAGGTCTCTGTCACCCAGGGTAGAGTGCAATGGCATAATCACAGCTCACTGCAGCCTCAAATTCCTAGGCTCAAGCAATCCTCCCACCTCAGCCTCCCAAGCAGCTGGGACTATAGGTGTGTGCTACCATATCCGGCTAATTAAAAACCTTTTTTTAGAGACAGGGTCTTGTTATGTTGCCCAGGTTGCTCTGGAACTCCTGGCCTCAACTGATCTCCCGCCTCAGTTTCCCAAGTAGCTGAATACTATTTTTTTTTTTAATTGCTCTCTGTAAGTTTATTGTCTTTATCTGAAAAATCCTCATAGAAAATTGTTTGGTTTAGCTCTCAGCATCCCACTCCTGAGCTCTGACAAAGCCTGCCTTCTTTTCAGCTTCTTTCTTCTGAGCAAGGGACATTTTGGGATGGTTCCATCTCTTCTTTATAACGTCTTTCTTGGGCTTCTTTTCATAGACTGGATTCTCTCGTATAGCAGCATGAGCTTTCTTATACATCACAATCATGTCTGGAGTTACACCTTTTTTTTTTTGAGACAGAGATTCTCCTACCTCAGCCTCCGGAATAGCTGGGACTACAGGCGTACCACCACGCCTAGCTAATTTTTGTATTTTCAGTAGAGACAGAGTTTCACCATGTTGACCAGGATGGTCTCAATCTCTTGACCTCGTGATCTGCCCGCGTTGGCCTCCCAAAGTGCTGGGATTATAGGCATATGCCATGGCACCTGGCTAC
>NW_016107359.1:5651549-5663445 GCF_001604975.1 Cebus imitator
TTGTAAGCATCTTCATCTTCTTCCATTAAGTAGTGCATGTAATCTGCAACATTCTGGCCCATGATGTGCTTCTGGTATACTTTTGCATTAAATACCTTGCTTTCAGAATACTAACCAGGGAATCGTTTGGTACTGTGAGGGATAGACAAGCCTGCATCCACAGATCCCTTTAGGGTGCTAAAAACTTTATTGCCAGTGGTAGTTCTGGTAAGGTGTGCGTCCAAATAGCAGGTAAAGGCTATGATTCTGGCTGATCATCAATGCTTCCCACACTGTATTCATCACCAGTCACCTCCACTTGGCCTTCCTACATCTTGCCCATGCCAAACCTATTGAGAAGCCTGCGGCCCAGCAGCAGGCCAGGACAATATGCTGCAGCAGAATTTGTCAAGTCAACCTTCACACCATATTTTGGCAGTTTGTGTGCATATGCTGTGCAGACTCTCATATACCCCTCTCTATGGGCATAAGCAATCTGACAAATGATAGTTCATGTAACAAACAGGGTTTGTTACATGAACTATCATCCTGTATTTGAGTGTGTTGTATTTATTTTTATCCTGTATCACCAAGCATTTCTGAGCATAATAACCAGTTTTACCCTTTCATCGTTTTCTAAATTTCACTTGTTATCTCTTAAAGTAGGCCTTATTCTTGACAGCTTTAACAAACCCCGTCTTGTGGAACACAGACCCACGTCCGTGGCTCAACAGAGACCTGCAGACCCAGAAGCGCTAGGGGACAGAAAGGTCCTGAATTCTAATTTTTTAAAAGCATTGTATCTTGCAAATTTAGGAACATATCTAAGACTGAAGGTTAGTGGAGTTGGGGAAAAAATGTTTGGGAGTCTTACCCAGGGTTTGAAGCCCATCTCTGTACAGTTTCTTCATCATCACCATCACACAAATCAGCAAAAGTAGCTTCTAAATCCTCTAATTGATGAATTCGATTATCAACAATATCGACCAAATCTTCCTTTAAATACATTGGAAAACTGAGATTATATAGTGATTCTTTCAAAAAACAAGCAATGTCCTGTTACAAAAAACCTTGGCTCAATTAGTTAAAACATAATTTTCAAGTACTAACCATGGGCTTCGCCAACACACACACACACACACACACACACACACACACACACACACACACACACTTTGAGCAGTCTTTTGAGATCACTCTAGTAATTTGCAAGATATTGTTAGTTATATGATAAATGAATAAAACCCCAAAGAAACAAATGGAGGATACCTCTGTTAGGTCAGTGCTGGGTTTCTTAAATTGGTACAGCTCTTGTAAGATTTTGTACTCCTCCTGGAAAACAATATGAAAAATCCACATACCAGAAAAAAAAATGTTAAACTTTTTTTAATGATATGCTTTAAGGAAGAGACAGCTTTGCTTGTGATACAAAAACATCTTAATTATTTAAAGTTTTGTATACGAGAATCAGACAAAATGTATACTTTAAATATTTATTGTAAATATCACTTTTTTAAGGCAACTCTATCCAGTTGGGCATGACAATACTATGTAAAAATTACCTAAGGAAGCATACTAGGGGGCTAATGAGTCGAGACAAAAATATTTTTAATAATATTCTGCTATATAAATGGCATGTCCTAGGATCTAAACAGACTTTAGCTGTTTATAGGAAATATACATATCTTTAATAACAACAACAAAGCACTCCCCATGCCCACTTTGCAGAAGAGAACTCTGAAGTACACAGGCAATACTGGAGGCAGAATGTCAAAGACACAGAATCTCTGTCAGGGGCTCCACGTAAGGGAATAAAGATGCTTGCTATACAGACTCTACAGGAGAATGTTTCCTTTTGTTTAGCACAGCTACATGGATCTATTATATAGGTGGGTACTTCTGGCCCCAGTAATTCTATTAGGAGCATTCTCAGGAAGAGGTTATGTCCAAGAGCTAAAATTCATTAAGCACAATGTTGTGGTATATCTTCAGTGCTTTATTCATAATAACAATCCTATGAGTTGGGTCTGATTATTCTGATTTGATACTTGAAGAAACTATGGGTCAGAAAGGTTAAGTAACTTTCCTAAGATCATATAGCTAATAAACAGTAGAGGTAACAATAGAATGTAACTCCCTCTAACTTTTGAACATGCTTTTTTCTTTTTTTTTTTTTTTGAGACGGACTCTTGCTCTGTCGCCCAGGCTGGAGTGCAATGGTATGATCTTGGCTCACTGCAACCTCAACTCCTGGGTTCAAGATTCTCCTCCCTCAGCCTCCTGAGTAGTTGGGACTATAGGTGCATGCCACCACGCCTGGCTAATTTTTGTATTTTTAGTAGAAACGGGGTTTCACCGTATTAGCCAGGATGGTCTCGATCTCCTGATCTCGTGATCCACCTGCCTCAGCCTCCCAAACTGCTGGGATTACAGGTGTTAGCTACTGCGCCCAGCCAAATTAAGAGATGGTCCTTGCTCTGTTACCCTGGCTGGAGTGCAGTGCTGCGATCATGACTCATTGCAGCTTTGACCTCCCAGGCTTAAGTGATCCACCCATCTCAGCCTCCTGAGTAGTGAGACCACAGGCATGTGCCACTATGCCTGGCTATATTTAAAAATAGGTTTTTTTTGTAGAGATGGGGTCTTGCTACGTTGCCTATGCTGTTCTTGAACTCCTTGGCTCAAGTGATCCTCCTGCTGTGGCCTCCCAAAGTGTTGGGATTATACAATTGGGCCACCATGCGCAGCCTGAACATGTTCTTGAAGAAAAAATGAACAATTGTCTTTCCTAATGAAATTTAAAAAATTGCTACTAAATAATAAAGTGTAATATGCTTTTCAAAAAGTCCATTGTACCAAAGGGTATAAAGGCTCTAAATATCCTTGTGTTCCCAGGTTTCCTGATAGCACTCTAAAAGGAATAACTGCCACTGCATTTCTTATGTAACTTTCTAGAAACTTTCCTTACAAATATTTAGTTGGGTAATCAGGCATGTCACTGTTTAAGGAATAATCTGTCTCACACAGGGTTTATATATAGAATATCTCTGGAAAGGTACACAAGAAACTGACCACAATATTTGTTTCTGAAGCAAAGAACTGAAGGAATGGGGATGTAAGGAAGAGAGTGCTATATTTCAGTGTACACTTGTCCCTTGGTATCTGTGGGGGATCGGTTCTGGGACCTCCTGTGGATACCAAAATCTGCGGATGCTCAAGTCCCTGATATAAAATAGCAGTATTTGCATATAACCTATGCATATCTTCTCATATGCTTAAAGTCATCTCTAAATTACTTATGGTACGTAATACAGTGCAAAGCCTATGTCAACAGGTGTTATACTGTATTGTTTTTTATTTGTGTTATTTTTTACTCTTGTATTGTTGTTTCTAGTTGTTTTTTATTTTTTCCGAATATTTCCTATCTGTGGCTGGTTAAATCCAGTGATACAAAACCCATGGATACAGAGGGCTAACTGTATATACTTTATCCATCACCCATGTATATATTATCCCAATTAATAAATGCAAAATAATAAATACTATCTAGAGCAGCAGTTGGCAATCTATAGCCTATGGCCTGTTTTTGTATGGCCCTCAGGTTAAGAATGGTATATACAACTTTAAAAGGTTTTGAAAACAACAACAGAGAAAATCAGCAGAGAATGGGAACCCCAAAGCCTAAAATAATTACTAGCTGGCTGTTTAAAGAGTTTGCTGATTCCTCATCTAGGAAAAGCCATACAATTCTCAAGATCCATGTATTAAAAATACAATATTTACCTCAGTGAACATTTCTTTGAAGGGATTCTTGACTGAAAAAAAATCCAAGTCAATATCTAAAACAAATGCATTCCCTTTCTTCAAAATTTCCAGGACTTCCCCAGTGCTGGCTGTGGTCTGGCATTCCTGATTTCCAGAAGAACATGAACATGATGGTTCTGGACAAGTCTGGCCACTTCTCTGTGTCACTGTGTCCTTTCCCAGTCCTTCTGAAGAAGAGTCACAGTTAGTAGAGGCAGTGTTTTCCGAATCTTCCAGGGCTAGCTTTGGTTTCTTAGCAGAAGATACTGCATCATTTTCTTCTTGATTGTTACAGAGTTTATAAGGTTTTACCATAATTACATCCAATTGTAAAGGTTTTTGGTTCTCTAGCTGGTCTTCAGGTACATACAGACCATCACTTAGGAAGTAATGATCTGTACTTGTAACCCTGAATCAGAGGAAAAAACAATTTTTAAGAAGAATGGGCAAATTAGTTGACATTTCACTATGGCTTGGCAGAAATATACGAAAGGACCTATTTCACAAAAACTGAGAGCAGTTTCTAGTATTTATACTTCCTGTTCTTCTGTAGAAATAGCAGTCCTCAAATTCTTAGCTGGGCACACAGCTGCCCCATGTAAGGACTATATTTCAGTCTGCCTTGCAGCCTGATGTGGCCAGGTGATTAAATTCAGGCCAGTGATTGTGAATGGAAGAAAAGTGTACAGAGCTTTGCTATTCTGTTCCTGCTGACTGGCATGTGAACACAGAGGGGGAAAGCCATCTTGGACTGTAAGGACAAGGGCAATATTCTAGAGATAGTGGTGCAAAAAGAGAGAAGGAAGTAGGGTTCCCCAAACTCTAGAGCTGCCACATAGGCCTGGACTGTGTAGTGTGAACTCCAATTTAAGAATAAACTCTCTCAAGCTAGTGCTCCTTTGTTCTCTCTCATACCAGCTGAATCTTTATCCAAAAAAAATAAGAGAAAAATTACATCTGGAAATAATTTCTCTTACTAGAAACTCCCCTTGACATATTTTAAAGCTATGCTAATTTCTATAAAACCATAATATTTTCAATATGAAAAGTGACTTGGTAAATACTTTAAACAGTGAAGCCAAATACTCCTTCTAGAGGCATGCCTTACCCACCTAAAATAATGGTTAATATTTATTTCCCATTTGTCCTCTCCCAGCATACATGGCTTTAAACTGTAAAAGCTATTTTCCAAAAATAGATTAATAATATAATAAAACTAATGTCCAAGCTTATTAAAAACTGTACAATCCTAAGAAAGACAAGGCTGTATCCCCCAACCTAAATTTATATTCTTTTTAATAACAGTAGTTTTCCTGTGTTCTGATCATACAAACATATAAATATTTATCAAACTACACACCTACATGTACATGTGTCCCTTCCATACATTTTTACTTGCAGGAATAACCAAAATCATGAATCAAAATCTTCCAAAATTGTTAATCACACATGGAGTTTCAAATGTCTGTGTCAGATTGCTGAAAATTATTTGATTTTGCAGGTTAAATTAGGCCTAATCACTGAACTATTCAATAAAAACCCTACTAGTACTTTACACATACCAGTAGTATGTACAGTATTTACATGCTGAGTCTTAATTATTTTTGAACTATATCCGAAATAAATACAATTTTCATATATCACAGCAAAGCTATTTCTGCAAAAGATAAGAATCTATACTACAAAAGTTAATTGTATAATTAAGAATAAATTAGAAATAAAAAGCATCATTTTCAATGAGAAAGACTATCTTATTTTCAATGTATTACTATTTCATTCCATTATCCCTAAGGTTCTAGAAAGTTATGGCTATACTGCTTAAAATATTCACCCCATTGGCTTGCAGCCTCCCTACCCATCCTGCAACGCTCGACTCCAGGATTCCCCTCGCTCGCTATGGCTGACAAGGAAGCAGCTTTTGATGATGCAGTGGAAAACGAGTGATCAATGAGGAGTACAAAATATGGAAAAAGAACACTCCTTTTCTTTATGATTTGGTGAAGATCATGCTCTGGAGTGGCCCAGCCTAACTGACCAGTGGCTTCTAGATGTAACCAGACCAGAAGGGAAAGATTTCAGCATTCATCGACTTGTCCTGGGGACACATATATCGGATGAACAAAACCATTTTGTTATAGCCAGTGTGCAACTCCCTAATGATGATGCTCAGTTTGATGCATCACACTATGACAGGGAGAAAGGATAATTTGGAGATTTTGGTTCAGTTAGTGGAAAAACTGAAATAGAAATTAAGATCAACCATGAAGGAGAAGTAAACAAGGCTCATTATACGCCCCAGAACCCTTGTATCATCGCAACAAAGAGTCCTTCCAGTGATGTTCTTGTCTTGGACTATACAAAACATTTTTCTACACCAGATCCTTCTGGAGAATGCAACCCAGACTTGCACCTCCGTGGACATCAGAAGGAAGGCTATGGGCTTTCTTGGAACCCAAATCTCAGTGGGCACTTGCTTAGTGCTTCGGATGACCACACCGTCTGCCTATGGGACATCAGTGCTGTCCAAAGGAGGGAAAAGTGGTGGATGCAAAGACCATCTTTACCGGGCCTACAGCGGTAGTAGATGATGTTTCCTGACATCTGCTCCATGAGTCTCTGGGTCAGTTGCTGATGATCAGAAACTTATGATTTGGGATACTCGTTCAAACAGTGCTTCCAAACCAAGCCACTCAGTTGACACTCACATTGCTGAAGTGAACTGCCTCTCTTTCAATCCTTATAGTGAGTTCATTCTTGCCACAGGATCAGCTGACAAGACTGTTGCCTTGTAGGATCTAAGAAATCTGAAACTTAAGTTGCATTCCTTTGAATCACATAAGGATGGAATATTCCAGGTTCAGTGGTCACCTCACAATGAAATTATTTTGGCTTCCAGTGGTACGGATCACAGACTGAATGTCTGGGATTTAAGTAAAATTGGAGAATAACAATCCCCAGAAGATGCAGAAGATGGGCAACCACAGTTGTTGTTTATTCATGGTGGTCACATTGCCAAGATACCTGATTTCTCCTGGAAGCCCAATGAACCTTGGTGATTTGTTCTGCTTCAGAAGACGATATCATGCAAGTGTGGCAAATGGCAGAGAATGTTTATAACAATGAAGACCCTGAAGGAAGCATGGACCCAGAAGAACAAGGGTCCTAGATGTATATGTCTTTACTTCTTGTGATTTTAAACTCCCCTTTTTTCTTCTCAACCCTGAGAGTGATTTAACACTGGTTTTGAGACACAGACTTTGTTCAGCTATCCCTCTATGTAATAGGTACCACCAATGATGCTATTAGCCCAAACAGTGGGTGTTTTCTAAATATGAATGGTGGGGAGCGGGGGCTTGATTCAGCAAAGCCACAGTCTTATATTGAAATTTTCTTCAGGAATTTTCCAGTAACAAACCCAGGTCTAAAGTAGCTACAGAAAGGGGAATACTACGTGTGATTATTTTTCTTATGCTATATCCCCAAGTTTTTCAGACTCATTTAATAAGTAAAGGCTAGAGTGATTAAGGAATAGAGCCAAATGAGATAGGTGTCTGAGCCATGAAGTATAAATACTGAAAGATGCCACTTTAATTCAGGAAATAGGGGAGATTCAAGTCATATATTTGAGTAGATTCCTACTCAAATCTTGACACTTGACTTCGCAGGATGCACATTTTCATATGTAGACCAGTTTTCTCCTGGTTTCTTCAGTTAAGTCAAAACTACACGTTCCTCTTTCCCCATATATTTTTGCTCATTAGTATATTTCTTGAGCTGTTTTCATGTTGTCTCTCTCCTTTCTGTGAAATGGTGTTTTTTTTTTTAACTTGGGACCACCAAGTTGTAAAAATGCATGTTTTTACCTGACAGTTATACCACAGGTAGACTGTCAAGTTGAGAAGGGTGAATCAATAACTTGTATTTGTTTTAAAAATAAAATTAGTCCTTGATAAAAGTTTTTTTTTTTTTTAGGAGTTAGTCCTTGACCACAAGTTTGATGCCATCTCCATTTTGGGTGACCTGCTTCACCAGCAGGCCTGTTACTCTCCATGACTAACTGTGTAAGTGCTTAAAATGGAATAAATTGCTTTTCTACATAAAAAAAAAATTTACCCCATCAGAAAAGAATTTTAAAGTCAAGGAACATATTGGTATTTCTAAAGGTATGTTAGTATCACAAGATACACAAAACATTGGTTAAATAGCTCATACAGTAAAACAGTTGCACCTGTATCTCAAGTCAGAGGATGCTGTAATTTACTTTAGATTAAGTACTTATCTGAAACTAATTATATTATAATTAAGAAAATTAAAGCCCCAAATCTACTTATTCAGTTGTTGGATTTATAAAAAAATCAAAGTGAGATAATTTTGCCCTTTTACTGCTAATTGTTAAATTCAGCAGATAACACTTACATTGAGATGTACTACTGAATATATAAATCTGTAAGATACTTCAATGGCTTAAGGAGTTTATCACCAACGAAGCCCAAATTCCCTCGGATAAAGATCACGTTCAAAATCGAATTTGACCAGCAACTAAATATAAACGGTACATGATGAACATCAAGAGACTTAAAAGTTTGTTCTTGGTGTTTTGAGAACTCTTTGGAGAAGCTGAGGCTTAATCTGACCCTATTTGTGGGCAGAGACTTATGAAGTTATTATAGAAATCTAAAATAAGATAGAAACATTCAATAACTTCCATATTCACAAATATGAAGAAATTACCTGATTGTTGTGGTAGAAGAGTCTTTGCCTACTAAAAAGTGGTGTCTGCCCTCTCTGATTTGCTGAGCCCATGTGGGATGAAACCATATTACATGTGAAAAATGGCCTGCATAAACCGCGGGCATAATCCAATTTTCAATACTTAATTCTCTGGAAAAGAAATAGAAAGACAACATTAAAATTTTTAGTTTTTTTTTTTTTTTTTTTTTCTTTAGTGTAATTTCATCCACAACATTTTAAGACCACAGGTATCAAAGTGTGGTCCCTTGGTGGTTCCTGAGGCTTTTTCTGGGACATCTCTATGATAAAACTATTTTCATAAAAGTACTGACATATTGCTGGGCGCAGTGACTCATGCCTCTAATCCCAGCACTTCGGGACGCTGAGGTCAGTGGATCACGAGGTCAGGAGTTCGAGACCAGTCTGGCCAACATGGTAAAACCCTGTCTCTACTAAAAATACAGGAGCTCAAGACCAGTTGGGCCAACATGGTGAAAACTCATCTCTACTAAAAATACAAAAATTAGCCAGGTGTGGTGGTGGGTGCCTGTAATCCCTGCTACTTGGGAGGCTGAGGCAGAAGTGCTTGAACCCAGGAGGTGGAAGCTGCAGTGAGCTGAGACTGTGCCACCACTGCACTCCAGGCTGGGTGACAGACAGACTCCATCTCAAAAAAAAAAAAGTACTTGGAAGACAGTGTGGCAACTCCTCAAGAACCTAGAAATAGAAATTCCATTTGACCCAGCAATCCCATTACTGGTTATATATCCATAGGATTTAAATCGTTCTACTATAAGGCCACATGCACACGAATGTTCAACGCAGCACTGTTTACAATAGCAAAGACCTGGAACCAACCCAAATGCCCATCTATGATAGACTGGACAGGGAAAATGTGGCACATATACACCATGGAATACTATGCAGCCATCAAAAACGATGAGTTTGGGTCCTTTGTAGGGACACAGATGAACCTGGAAACCACCATCCTCAGCGAACTGACACAAGAACAGAAAATCAAACACCGCATATTCTTACTCATAGGTGGGTGTTGAACAATGAGGACACAGGGAGGGGAGCATCACACACTGGGGCCTGTGGGGGGAACATAGGGGAGGGACAGCAGGCGGTAGGGAGTTTAGGAGAGATAGCATGGGGAGAAATGCCAAATATAGGTGATGGGGAGGAAGGCAGCACATCACACTGCCATGTGTGTACCTATGCAACAATCTTGCATGTTCTTCACATGTACCCCAAAACCTAAAACGCAATAAAAAAAAAAAAAGACCAAATCAAGGCCAAAGAATAATTTTAAAAAAAGACCAAATCAAGGCCAAAGAAAATGAATAATAAAAAAAAGTACTAAGGTATTATTTCCTGCTTTCATTTATTGACATTTGCAAAGATGGTGCAAAGGCAATGGTGGGTTGATGTTCCAACATTAATTAAGGTAGCAGCACCAAAATGTCAGTAGTTACTGTATTCTTCATTACCAACCACTAGCACGATAAATAAATAAATATAAAAGTTTCATTTGAGAACATCTCAATTTTATTAACTTTCCATCCTTAGCATACATTTTTAAATATTCTGTGTGGCAAAATCAGAAATGCACTGAAAGTTCTTCTGCAATACAGTTTGAAGCATAACAGTTGTCTCAAGGAAAAGCACCTGTTGTGACTGAACTTCGAGCTGAGCACCATTTATCTTGAAAGGAGTGATCAATAAACTATGGTTATTCACACTTGACACTGAATTGCTAAATTCTACATTTCAACTAAGCTTTCATAAACTACTACCTGTCAAGTTCTCTTGTACTATCAGACTATTATCTGAAAAGGCTATGAAAATACTCTTTCCTTTTCCAATTACATGTCTGTGAAAGCCTGAATTTTCAACATATATTTCAACCAAAATAACATATGGCCAATGGACTAAATGCAGAAATTGACATGAAAATCCAATGGTATCTGTAAAGTTTTAGCAAATACTAAACATTGGCCAGGCTGCTTTTGTAAACAAAGTTTTTTTTTTTTTGGTTTGTTTCTTTTAAGAGATAGAGTGTGGTTATGTTGCCCAGTCTGGAGTGCAGAGGCTATGCACAGGCTTGATCACAGCCTGGAACTGCTGGCCGCAAGTGATCCTCCCACCCTAGCCTCCTGAGTAGCTGGGACTACAGGCTCATCCACCATGCCCAGATTGTAAAAAGTTTTATTGGAACACAGCCACTGTCATTTATTTACACAGTGCCTCTGATTGCTTTCATACTGTACCAGGAGCTGCTACGGGAAATGGATCTCTCCAACACCGAATAAAGGAGGGAGGAGTTCAGGCAGTAATTTGTCGAAAACCCAGCTCATTTAACAAAGGAAGGTTCTGACTTTATACAGGCTTATACTTTAGATGTTACACGTGGAAGAATCTTAGGTTTATAGCTTTAGGACTCACATGTGAAAGGTTTCTGGTTTGATCTTGTTTTAAGTAAAAATAGTGTCATCCAGAGAGTTTCCCCAAGACCAAGCGTGTTATTTTCAGGAAGGAGATTCAGGAGGCGCCAGCTGGCCTGCTCTCTTTTCTATTGAGCTGCACAGTGGATGACAGAGGGGGAGGGAATCCCAGATGCCTGGGTCTCCTTCCTCGATACTACAAAGGCAAAGATAAGTAGTGGCAACAGAGACCATATGGCCAGCAAGCCTAAAATATTTACTAATTTGGCTCTTTAAGAAAGTTGTCAACACTTGTTCTAAATAAAATGAAAAAGACAAAAAGAGAAACGAAACCACCCAAAACCCATAAGGTTAGCAAAGTCTATTTGCTATAATTGCTTATTATCTACTGAGAATTGTACTTCAAACACCAAAGACCATGAATAAAATCACTTATTACCCAAAGAGTGTTTCCTTATCAAACACGGTGTCTGCTGGCATATTCACAGGAATAAGGAGGTCTGGATGTGAATCAAAATGTAAAAAACTTATATTACTGGCAGGAAGATGCTTTGAGCCAATGGCCCGGTATATAAAGGGTAGAACCTGTAAAAGACATAAGCATACGATCAGAATTAATACTGAAACCATGAGCACACACCCAACTGCAGACTGAAAAACAATGCTAAACAATGCACATACAGAAAGCATACTGTGTTGTGAAAAAGTGGAAAAAGAGAGCCAGGTGCAGCGGCTCACGCCTGTAATCCCAGCTCTTTGGGAGGCTGAGGCAGGTGGATTGCCTGAGGTCAGGAGTTTGAGAGCAGCCTGGCCAACTTAGTGAAACCCCGTCTCTAATAAAAATACAAAAAAATTAGCTGGGTGTGGTGGCGGGCGCCTGTAATCCCAGCTACCAGAGAGGCTGAGGCAGGAGAATCACTTGAACCTGGGAGGCA
>NW_016107359.1:5663580-5686721 GCF_001604975.1 Cebus imitator
AAAAAAAAAAAAAAAAAAAGTGGAAAAAGATAAAAATTTGTTTCTTGTAAATGGTGCAGATGATAATCTCAAGCATTACGTTGTCCTCAGAACTTCCAACTTGCACCTCCAGCTGCCTTGCTGCTGCCACCTTGAACTCAACAGGTCATGAGGGGAAACAGACAAGGACTGGGGCTCAGGAACAAACTATGGCTTAATGCCTGTTCTAACGCTAATGAGGTGTTCAAGGTACTCTAGGTCTCAAAGTTTTATTTATTTATTATTTTCTTTAAAAAGAGAGTTTTGCTCTGTTGTCCAGCCTAGAGAGCAGTGATGTGGTCATGGCTCACTGCAGTCTTGGACTCCTGGGCTCACGAGATCCTGCCACCTCAGTCTCCTGAGTAGCTGGGATGACAGGCACATGCCACTCCGTGCAGCTATTTCTTTCACTTCTATTTTTGTAGAGATGGGGTTTTGCTCTGCTGTCCAGGCTGGTTAGGGTCTTTCTGGTACCCTGAGAATGGTGGGGTTGGGCTAGGTGGTCTGTAAAGGCCATTTCTCCTCTTCGATCTTCTCTAGTTTTAGGTTTAATACCTAATTTGAAAGCACTGTCTCACCCAGGCTTTCTCATTCTCTCAAGGTCATAGACATTATATCTAGGTCCTGAGAAACCTATCTTCCTCTCCCATTAATTTTCACCATCAGTAAATCCTTCTTCTTTTTTAACATCCAGAGAACCGCCTCCCATTCCCAAGCCTATTGGTGCTACTTTAAAACAAATTTATTAGATTTATGGGCCCCGTGTCCTCTGTAGCCAGACTGTCCGGGTTCGAGTCCCGACGCTACTAGTTGTTTGGTCCTGGGATTTGGGGCAAACCGAGGTAAATACATTGCCCCGACCCGTAGGGAGCGCACGGAAAGGTTAGTTCCTATTCTTCCTAGTTAGCTGTTTTGGTGTCTTCCCCCCAGCAACGGAATCGGGCAGTTTAACTCTGGCTAACTCTCAGGACTCCGAGGCTACGGCTGTGCTGCCTGCTTGGTCCTCGGAGCGTCAGGGTGTCGCCGACTCTGCCCCAGAGCCCGGCCGCCGTCCGCTCACCTCCTGATGATCCTCCACCACCCACACAGGGAGCTTCGGGTAACGTCGGAGGCCAGTGTGCCATCCGGCGGTGTCACTCATGTTTTTGCGCCCGTCAGCTTTGCAGCAAAGCGGTGGCAGCTGGAGAGTACCCGGGAAAGCAGGAGCCTGAGTCCTGCTTGCCCTCTCCGGGCGGAAGCACGCCTTCCCCCGGTTGCGTTTTTGGATTGGAGAATTTAGGCGGAGGGAGGGCGGGCTCCAAAGGGTCTTTTACTGACTATTGGTCTAGACGTCCATCGCTCTCTCTGACGTGCCAATCACCGCGTACAAGGCCCTGCGGTGGGCAGAAGCGTTTTTCTTCCCTTGGCCCAGCTTTCTCAGGTTTGCTTTTTAATTCCCTCGGTTTCCTGTTCCGGAGGCTCGGGCGGCGCCAGTGTCTTGGTGCCTGCAGTAGTAGCCTGGCTTTGCTCTGACGGCGATCTCGCGGCCTGAGAGCCTTTTATAGGTAAAAGGGGTACTTTGCAAGTGCTAGAAGACAGTTTCCGAGTGTCAGAATTTAAACTGGAGTCTCTGGGCTGGAGCCTCCGGGGCTGGGGTGAAAGGCGTCCGGGAATTAGGGTCGGGCAGCCCCACTTCCGATCTGCAGCTAAGGGCAAAAGAACGACCCTAGGCCTGGATTCCGCAAATAAATGAAAGTGAAAAAGGAGACCTTTCATTCATTTGTGGAGTACATGCTGTGGTCCAGGCCTGGGGCCGCCCGGCTCTCGGAGGGGAGCAAGATCCTGAGCTCAGTCCCTGTCTCGTGGGGCGCAAGGTCTGGCGGGAGATGCAAACACTAAGCATGCAGTTGCAGAGCAGGATGAAGGTGACTGCCCTGCAGATCCACCTGGGGAAAGAGGGAGGTCTCAATAAATGTGTAGTCACACTTTACAACTCTTATTGCGTGTACTGGCGTTCCTAGCCGTGTTAACTATTCAAGACAGTTCCCTCAGTGTCTCTGCTTTCAAACAGCAACTGAGAAGAGACGGAGAAAACAGTTACTTTTCCAGGTGCGGTGAATTTCTTGACTTTGGAATTAAAGTTTGCATTCACAACACAGCCGGATTGTGCTGTCAATAGGTCAATTTCATGATTAGTATTTTTAGATTTTCTGACTACAGAAACATCCACAAGGATCTGGTAGTGAATATTGAGCTGTTGTTACACACTGTACAAGAGTGTTTATGACCCTGACTTTTGCCCACCTCTAGGTTCGGCATACATCTTTGTGTTCCCTAAGCCCTACACATATCTCTTTTTTTGTGTTTATTGCATTATTTGAAATTTTTAAAAAACTTATTTGTATGTGGGCTCTGAGTTCCTTGAGCCCTACAGGCTGTGTGTCTTTCTTATCTCTGAGTCTGCAGGGCCTGGGACAGTGCTTCCCATGTATGGGCTCATTAAATGTCACATGAATCAGTGAAAAGGTCTGCTTTCTGTTGTGGAGGTACATGGAAGGGAAATGTACAGTAGCAACATGGAAACATACTATTGGTGAGACAGTAAACATTTATTGACCACCTACAGTGTGCAGGATGCTTTTCCCGAAGGATACGGGATACAGAAATGACTGAATCAACCCATGTCATCAAGGAACTGGTAATCTAGTGGAGGAGTTAGACATTTGCATACTTCACCATGATGTGAGGCAGCCTCTGGTAAGTGCTGTGAAAGAATTAAGTGTAGACTAAGTCTAGAGGGAATGGGATTACCTAAGGGAATCAGGAAGGGCTTCATAGAGGAGGTGGCGTTTGAGATTGGTAGATGGATGGAAATTCATTGGACAAATTCCTAGGTGGGAGGTTTTTTTTTTTTTTTTNATGGAGCTTCTCTCCTGTTGCCCAGGCTGGAGTGCAATGGTGTGATCTGAGCTCACTGCAACCTCCGCCTAGGATGGGAGATTTTAGAGAGGAGAGTGGGAGGGAAGAACTAGCTGGTTCTTTGTACTTGTATGGTAATCAGTTGGGAAAATATGGGGTAGTAGGCTCTTTCTGGAAGTACTGGAGAACAAGCCTGGGTTCAGGGTCTCTAGGGTCTTAAATGCCAGCACAGAGTTTGAACTTGATTCTGTTGGCAGTGAGTAGCCTATGGTGGCAGGAGCAGGTGCCTGGGCCCCAGGTTTATCATGAGGGTACGGGACTGGGTCATAATAATCAGGAGCTGGCACAGTGACTCATGCCTGTAGTTCTAGCTATTTTGGAGGCTGAGGTGGGAAGATTGCTTGAGCCCAAGAGTAAGAGACAGCAGTAAGCTATGACTGCACCACTGCACTCCAGCCTAGGGACAGAGTAAGACTCTGTCTCTTAAAAAAAAAAAAAAAAAAATCAGATATTATTTGCTGCCTGTTATTTATTAAGCACAGTGATTGATAACATAATCTGAAATTATTTTCATGAGCCATTTGAAAGCCTACACAGTAAAGTTCTATTGGTGAGACTTTTAGTTAGGAAGACTTTAGGAAGATGTTTCTATGTTGAAGCTTTTTGTACTCAATATTTATGTGAGTGTTTTTGGATGTTTTGCTGAAGTTCAAGTATTTGGAAAATCATTCATGTTTACAATGTTTTTCTGTGGGAGGAACTGAGAATGAAAATCAAGAATCGTAACTGTTGTGTTAACAAGATTATGGTTATGTTTGAAGTGGAAAGCTGGCCTCACTGTGATGTTTGTGTTTGGTCTATGCCTACATGTTTTTACCATGCAGGAAACTAGAATATGAAGAGGGAGAGGGGAAATGATTTTTTTCCCCTAGTCTTTTTAACAAAGTAGAGATGATCTATGCCTATGATTTAAGTCTTTTTAGCTGGTGATAGTTTTGAGTCAGCAAAACTAGTAATAAGGACATTTTATTTTATTTTATTTATTTATTTTCTGAGACAGAGTTTTGCTCTTGTTGCCCAGGCTGGAGTGCAATGGTATGATCTCAGCTCACTGCAACCTCTGTCTCCCGGGTTCAAGCTATTCTCTTGCCTCAGCCTCCCGAGTAGCTGGGATTACAGGCATGCGCCACCACGCCCGGCTACTTTTGTATTTTTAGTAGAGACGAGGTTTCTCCATGTTATTTAGGCTGGTCTTGAGCTCCTGCCCTCAGGTGATCTGCCTGCCTCAGCCTCCCAAAGTGCTAAGGATATTTTAAAATTTAAGGACATTTAAAAATGTAGTTGAAAACTCTAATACAGTTCAACATGCTTTTAATTTTGTTAGTAGGCTAAGTGTATTGGAAGCTGCAAAATCAGTGTTATGGTAATTGCGGAAGTATTTTTTACCATTGGCAGTTGGGGAAATACGTTTATGTCGGTTTCATTCTTTCTGTTTTTTAGAGCTCATATTCTCTGCAGAAGATGTGACATATCCAGGCAGTGCATCATGATGCAAGGCAATACATGGTGAGTGTTGTGATGCGAATGGCAGTGGTTAGGAGAACAGAGAGAGGAACAAACATTGGTGCTGGCCTATAGAGGGTGGAAAGGGTTTAGATGCATGGGGAGAGGGGATAATATGCTCATTCTTTCAGCAGTGGGCACAGTACGACAGAGGGCCATGCACAGGGCTAGGAAGCCAGACCAGAACTGTTAATGGAAATCCCAGAGCCTGCCTTGAAAGCGCTTGCAGTTCCGAGGTGCGGTAGACATTAAAGGTGGAATTAGGTCCTTAGTAGGTGGATTGTAATTATTGTAAGACCTGCTAAGAAGCAACAGAGAGTGTTGTGAGAGTAAGGAACCTAATGAATCTCTGGGGGCAGTGACAGGGTTGCGGAAAGGCCAGCAAGGATATTATTGTAATAGTTATGCAGGAGATGATGGTGTGAAGTAGATTAATTCAGGAAGTATTTATGAAGCAGAAACAATAGGAATTTTTGTTTATTTTTTATTAAGGGATAGTTGCCATATAAGTGATAGCAATTTAAAAATAAAGTTTTAGCTAAGGATGGGGAGGTGAGGGAGGACAAGTCAGGTGATTGATTCTCTGGTATATGTCTTAAGGACCATTAATGGTGTCATTTATTGAGATAGGAAATACTAGGAAAAGAGCAAATGTTTATCTTGGAGGGAAAGGTAATTAGTTCCTTTTAGCATATGTTTTGTTGAATTTGCAGAGTCAGTGAGATACTCAAAGAGAGAGATCAGGTTGGCAATTGGTAGTGAGGGTCTGGAGCTCAGAAGTTGGGGGCTAAAGATATAACTTTGGGAGTTACTGACACATTGGTGGTAATTGAAGCAGTACAGGTGGGTAGTGTCACTTTGGAAGAGAGAGCGAGCAGAGGAGAAGCTGGTGTGAGGAACAGCCAGAGACGTAGGAAAGCCACAGTTAGGGCGTTATGTCAGGATGCCAAGAAACACATCCATGGGGGTGGGGGCTGGGAAGGCAAGCGGGGAGGCAACTGGACTGATCCAACAGAGATCAAGCAAGTTGATTGCAAATGACCTTTGGTTTTCAAGACGAGGCGGACACTGATCATGGCGCTCATTGGAGGGTGGCGGAAGCTGAAGTTGGATTAGAGTGAGTTGGAAGTATATGCACTTTTGTTTTAGCTTGGGCTGCCATGACTAAATGCCGTAGACTGGGTAACTTAAGCAGTAAACATTTATTTCTCACAGTTCTGGGGGCTGGCAGTCCGAGATCAGGGTGCCCGCGCAGCCAGGTTTCGGATGCACACCCTCTTCCTGCCTTGTAGGTGGCTGCCTTCTTGTTGTAGTCTCATCTGGCAAGGGGTTGTGGCGGGGATTTCTTTTCTCTTCCTCTCTCTATAAGGGTACTAATCGTATCGTAGTTACCTCTCAGATTCCCCACTTCCATATAGCATCACATTGGGCATTAGGCTTTTCTCGGCATGAATTTTGGGGTGGACACAAACATTCAGTCTGCAGCCACTTTTGAAGGGGAGGACACAGAAGGGGCAAAGTCAAGGGAAACCTGGAGGCCGAGGAAAGTACTTTATGCTGGAGTAAACCCAAGCACTTTCAAATGCTGATGCGAAGGGTCTGGTAGTGGGGAGACGTGTAAGATTGCAAAGGAGGGTGGTAATCCCAAATATGCATTTGGAGATGGGATCCAGAGCACTTGTGGCAGGATAGGCTTTGTCAGGAGGAGGGAATTGGGAGAGGCTGGAGTTAGATCCATTGTAGGAATGTTAGGAGAAGTCGAAGGAGTTCTTTTCTGATGGTTTTTGTGTTTCTCCTTGGTAGGAGACTAGCTGTGTGTTGACTGTGAAGAGAGAATGGGATATGGGGAAAGGTCCTGAATGTTTTCAGTAGTTATGGTGGGTAGTTCAGAAAGTAAGCTGACTACTGCACCATGCCAGAGGAATGAGTTGGCAGAAGCCAGTGATCATGAATTTCTTTGGCTACCACCCTGCCCAGTCAGGTATTTTTCTATAGTACTACTTTCTGGTCAGCCTCCAGAAAGCAAATTATTGGGTTCTTTGAAGCCTGGGGTATTGCCAGCTTCTTGTGACTGAAGTAGAGCAGGGCAGAGGAGTGTAGGGTATTAAAAATGAATCATGGAGATGCTATGCCGGGCAACGGAGTCTGTGCTGAATGGAGAGGGAGATGAAGATGGGAAGATGCTGGTGCAGATGTGCTTGGGACCTCCCGTGGTGAGGTCAAGATCAGAGGGCAACTTGAGCAAAGGCATGATAGCAAATGGTTGAACAATGGGATGTTGAATTGCTCATTTTGGAGGTGGAGCAGCTTTCAGGAATGGTCGGTCAAGGGACTAAACGTGGCAGTGGGTTGGGTGGCCAAGAAAGGGGAAGAGGAGTTTATTGACCTTGAAGGGTTTCAGATGTTAGCAGGAACCCAGTATTGAATGGGTGGAATATTCCAGTGCCTTCACTAGGGAGTCTTTGAGTTGCTCATGAAGATGGTCAGGCATTTATGAAACGCTGTTAACACAGTGAGGATTTTTAAAAAACAAAACTCTTCCCTTTTTTTTTTTCCACCATGAAGTCACAGAATGTCGTTCCACCCAGGACGAGGATGTCCCCGAGGACGAGGAGGACATGGAGCCAGACCCTCAGCACCATCCTTCAGGCCCCAAAATCTGAGGCTGCTTCACCCTCAGCAGCCTCCTGTGCAATATCAATATGAACCTCCAAGTGCCCCTTCCACCACTTTCTCAAACTCTCCAGCCCCCAGTTTTTTGCCTCCACGACCGGACTTTGTACCTTTCCCCCCACCTATGCCTCCTTCAGCACAAGGCCCTCTTCCCCCCTGCCCAATCAGGCCCCCTTTCCCCAACCACCAGATGAGGCACCCCTTCCCAGTTCCTCCTTGCTTTCCTCCCATGCCACCACCAATGCCCTGTCCTAATAACCCCCCAGTCCCTGGGGCACCTCCTGGACAAGGCACTTTCCCCTTCATGATGCCCCCTCCTTCCATGCCTCACCCCCCGCCCCCTCCTGTCATGCCGCAGCAGGTTAACTACCAGTACCCTCCAGGCTATTCTCACCACAACTTCCCACCTCCCAGTTTTAATAGTTTCCAGAACAATCCTAGTTCCTTCCTGCCCAGTGCTAACAACAGCAATAGTCCTCATTTCAGACACCTCCCTCCATACCCACTCCCAAAGGCTCCCAGTGAGAGAAGGTCCCCAGAAAGGCTGAAACACTACGATGATCACAGGCACCGAGATCATAGTCATGGGCGAGGGGAGAGGCATCGGTCCCTGGATCGACGGGAGCGAGGCCGCAGTCCCGACAGGAGAAGACAAGACAGCCGCTACAGATCTGACTATGACCGAGGGAGAACGCCGTCTCGCCACCGCAGCTATGAGCGGAGCAGGTAAGCCACACGTGTGTATTTCTTCAATGAACCACAGGGGCCCAGGCACAGTCATTTTCCACTTACGGCAACCAAACCAGAAGGGTCCAGTAGTGCATCTTGATTTATACAAGGAAAGAAGGCACATTTTGGACTCTCTTTTCAAGAGGAAGAAATGACCAACTGACAAGTAAGTAAGTTGATGTCAGAAAAAAATTGCTTTTGAAAAGCATTCCAACTCTACCAGTGTAGATTCATTTCAGTGAATATAAGACTTTTACTCTGAGAATGCAGTTGACATTTTAATGATGATCCCATGAGATGAAAGGTCTTGTTTGTGTTTTCATAGATTAAATTATATTCAGTGTGATCATCTTATCAGGTTACAGCATTTGAGTTTTTTTGGAACTGGTGATCTGCATGTTAACGAAGAATCAAATTAGCTAACAGGCAGGACATTCTGATTTTTAGGATAGGTGGAAATTTATTGTACATTGTTGACTTCTTGGTTTGTTTCTTTGTAGTTTAATGAAGTAAAATTATTTACACATTATGAAAGTTAGTTTTCAAAATAGCATTTTTTTTTTTTTTTTTTGTGATAGAGTCTCACTTTGTTGCCCAGGCTGGAGTACAATGGTGAGATCTCAGCTCACTGCAACCTCCACTTCCTGGGATCAAGCGGTTCTTCCACCTCAGCCTCCCAAGTTGCTGGGATTACAGGCGTGTGCCACCACACCCGGCTAATTTTTTTTTTTTTTTTTTTTTTGAGATGGAGTCTTGTTGTGTTGCTCAGACCGGAGTAGCGTGGTGGCATAATCTGGGCTCATTGCAACCTTTGCCCTCCAGGTTCAAGTGATTCTCCTGCCCCAGCCTCCTGAGTAGCTGAGATTATAGGCATGTGCCACCATGCCTGGCTCATTTTTGTGTTTTTAGTAGAGACAGGGTTTTGCCTTGTTGGCCAGGCTGGTCTTGAACTCCTCACCTCAGGTAATCCACCTGCCTTGACCTCCCAGAGTGCTAGGATTACAGGCGTGAGCCACCGTGCCCGGCCGCAAACAGCTTTTAACCCGATTTTGTTGCATTGAATTGGATTCTTATTGAAGAAAGTTGTATTTAAAAAATACTATTCCATTCTATATTACATTTCTTTTTCCAAAAGACTAAACATATATAAGTATGAGAGAAAAAAAGTTTCAAGGAGGCATTTCTAAAACTGGAATGCTAGCTGGGCTTATTCAGAAATACTCTAAAGTTATATGCAACTTTTTGTGTGTGTATGTCTTTCTATAAGGAAGCTTACATCAGATTCTCAAAGAGGAGGGTATGAGTCTGTTATCCTAAGAGCCTAAGAACCATTGGTTTATATGGAAAATAAAAGACACAACAGTGGTGCTAATGTTTATTTATTACCTCAGTGAACTCTTGGGTTGATGAAGATTTGAGGTCTTCAGTTGTCAAGCTAATTCTGGTGCTTCTCTTTCATTCCCCTGTAGTGTACTTACCTTCATTGTCTGGTGGAACTTTTGTGCTGAAAGTGTTTGAGCTCCCCAAACCAAGTCACTTCACTCTGGGTTTGCAGAGAGCTGGTCTTGGCTCTTGTCGCTCTGCAGCTGATTTCAGGAACCAGTTCACATCTGTTTCCACATTTTTCTCATGGCTTTATTGATTTGGTTCTGACTGAACATTTTGCCAGTAAATTAAATGATAGTGGCCATTCTCTGCCCTGAAGAGAGGGACTAGTGCTCAGAAGGTTCAGAAGGAAAATGTTTTGTTCCCTCTCCCTGGTGGCCTGGTGGAAGGTGGAAGGGAATGCGTTTCTTGTAGGGATGACTGATTTCCGGTGGGCCAAAGCTGAGTGAGAGTTGGTAGACTTTAAAAACTTTTTCAGCTTGAACTGCTGTTTCTGGTCAATATCATTCTGTGATGGACTAGCTGGCAGAGGCATGTGATAGTTAATGTTACAATTTTATAGTACAAATCTAAACTGGAAAGAGTAAATAGTTTCTAAGTAGTTTTCTTCAGACTCTAAACTAATTGTCCACAATCTTGTTTCTGGGAATTTTGTGGCAAACGTTCTAGATAGTGTTGTATTTCCCCCTCTGTTTTGAGAGGCTATTACTAGAGGAGTTGTCAGGGCTCTGCTGTAAATCCTACATTTTTCCATCAAGGCTTCAACTTTGAGTTATATGTTTGTTTGAAGAAACTCAGAAGTCCTGTGGATTGAGGATCTCAGTAAAATCAAGTGTCATAAGAATTACTTCTAACCTGATTTATCCTAAACCTCCTTTACTATGAGGATCTATATCTTTCTAAAATGGTCTTTATTTATATTCGAGTTGTTTTATAATGTGCTTGGGGCATTTGCTCTGGAGCTACCTAGTGGCATAGCTTCATTATAATTGGCTCCCTTTGGGATATTAATTAGGCGAAGTGTCAGTCATCTGTTTTATATGGCATGCTTCTGTGAAACAAACATGGATCACGTGAAGTCCTAATATAACTTCTAGAAGTATATTGAGGAAATTGAAACTTCATAAATTTGGATTGTGTTAAGTTTATGCAAATTCCGTAGTCTGTCCTCTGGCTGCTCGTCCCCTACTTTTGGGGTAAATTAATCTATCCTTTTACAAATTCTGTCTTCCCTCTTTCTCTCTGCCTCCAAAATGTGGTTGAATAACAATTGCAAGTTGTTTTAGGTTGGACTGTTTTTAGGCAAGATCTATATAGAAGTGGATATATATATCTGCTGTCACAAAAGATGAAAGTTACTCTAGGGGATGAGGAAAGAAATCACCACAGGCCGATGTAGTGCACCAAGCACACTGTTCAGCTGAGTGGTAAGGAAGTGTGCCCTGGGCTTCACCCAGCAAGAATTCTCACAGCTGTCCTGGTGACAGTACACGTGTAAACGTTGGAGAACTAGCATAATGTACCTAAGGAATATCTTAATGTTCGCAAACAAGGAAGAATCTTGGGAAAAGTAACACAAAAATAGCTTTTTTTGCTTTAAGTGAGTTTGTCTTAATAGTGTTACTAATGTGATTTATATCCAAATTGTTCTTTTCAAGTTCTACCCACTCAGGGGTACCAATCATCATTAGAAGTGTTAGTCTTTTTTTTTTTTTTTTATTTGAAACGGAGACTTGCTCTGTCAGGCTGGAGTGCAGTGGCGCAATCCCTGCTCACTGCAACCTCTGCCTGCTGGGTTCAAGCAATTCTCCTGCCTCAGCCTCCCAAGTGGTTGGGCCTACAGGCGTGCACCACCATGCCCAACTAATTTTTTGTAGTTTTAGTAGAGATGGAGTTTCACCATGCTGGCCAGGCTGGTCTTGAACTCCTGACCTTGTGATCCACCCGCTTCAGCCTCCCAAAGTGCTGGGATTACAGGCATGAGCCACTGCGCCCGGCCAGAAGTGTTACTCTTAAATGCAAAATTCTATTGACTACAGGTTAAAAGACAAAAATTAGAAATATCTTCTAATTAGGATTTTTATTTGGAAATATAGGCAATTCTTTTCAACAGCTGTGCCATTACAAATTACATATATCTTTGACATGTGGCATGGTTCACTAATTTCTGTATAATAATTGAGATTTACTGCCCAGATGTAAACTGTGATTTTAGAAATGTGTGAGATGAAGAATGTAGAGTCCCAATCTCTGGCTGCTTTATGTGGGACAGCTGATATATGCCTGAGGATTGTGTGTATATTGGAAACATTATTCAAAGGAGTCTTCCTCTAGAACAGGGAAATCTTTAACTGAAAAACAATTTCTGTTTTAATACCTAAGCACTTGCTGACCTCTGTCAGTTTTGTAGGTTCTATTTTCCATGTATTGACATTTCTGTTTGGTGATAGCTTGGGGGATATTTTTGAGTTCAGACATTTTTATGGTCTTCTTGCTGGACTCAGGTTAATATAGCATTTTATTTTTTCTATTCTAAGATTGGAAGGTTGTTTCCTTTAGACTTATGGTTCTGATTCAGACACACTAGAGTTCAGATATCTCTTCTAGATCCTTATTGTTAAATAGGCTCAAAAGCTATTATTATAAAACTCCAATTTTACATTGGAAGGTTTTTAAAATTCCTCATTATACTTTTTTACATTAAGTAAATCCAGCATCTCCATTTAGAGTTTTTTTCCAGGTGAAAAATAGTATTCAAGTGACTCAGTCATGGCCTTGTGGCAGGTTGGTGATAGTTAAAACTACAACTCAAGCTTATAAGCCATAAGTGTTAAGAGCTCTTTCATTGTAGAACCTTGTCCTAATTTTCACTATAAAAGCTTTATAATTTGCATTTATTTGATGGGTGAGAGCATTTTCTAGAAATCAATAGTTTTCCCTGTAGGTTAAATAACCAAGGATTGGCTGATTGCAAGATCTTAAGGGAAGATCAGGATAAAATTCCCTTTATTGCTTAGCATCACATATGACTTGTTTCTTTAAAGAAAACCACAAAAGTTGTCCAAGTTAGTTAACTTCTGTAAAGGGGAAAGCTCCTTTATAACCTGTAATAAATTAAGGAGGCATAAAAATGTCCCCTAGTGAATAGTACCTGAAAAATTCCTAGATGTGGTCCATTGATTTAGAAGATGAATTCAGTGAAAAGAGATGGTGTTTTTGAGTCTTTCTGTTGAAAACAGCTCTGTGTATTAATTCCTTTAAGAGAGCGAGAACGGGAGAGACACAGGCATCGAGACAACCGAAGATCACCATCTCTGGAAAGGTCCTACAAAAAAGAGTATAAGAGATCTGGAAGGTAAGCAAGGAGTTGACACTGGAAGAAGTCATAGGATTCTCTCCTTGAATTCAGATTTTGTGCATGTATAGAGTGTCAGCGAAGTCTTCATAATGGGCTCAGAGTCTGTCCAAGATGACTTGTGAAAAGCGAAAGCAGCCTGTAATTTAAAAGCCTTTACTTTCAAGATGTGTTGATTATGCACAAGGAAAATCTTGATAAATTTCCAACAATTAGAAATTATACAGACCACTTTTTCTGACCACAGTGCTATAAAATTATACATTAGGTAGGGGCAGGTCGTGGTGGCTCACGCCTATAATCCCAGCACTTTGGGAGGCTGAGGCGGGCAGATCACCTCAGGTCGAGGGTTCAAGACCAGCCTGACTAACATGGAGAAACCCCCTCTCTACTAAAAATACAAAATTAGCTGGGCATGGTGGCACATGCCTGTAATCCCAGCTACTTGGGAGGCTGAGGCAGGAGAATTACTTGAACCCGGGAGGTGGAGGTTGCAGTGAGCCGAGATTGCGCCATTGCACTCCAGCCTGGGCAACAAGAGCAGAACTGCGTCTCAAATAAACAAACAAGCAAACAAACAAAACGATACATTAATAATTCATGATATTTCAAAAAACCTTGGAAATTAATAATTACACTCTTAAATTTACATGTTTCAGAGAAAAGGAGCAAAACTGCAGTCATATTTTCATTAGAAAATGACAATGCTTAAATTGCTGTCACCCACAACTTAAAGGGTGTAATCAATTCTATATCCCAAAGAACAACACTCTAGAGTCTGACAGATTTGATGTCAGTTGTTAGCTCTCCCAACTTTATTATTGGGCAAAGTTATCAGTGTCTTCGTTTGTAAACTGAAGACAGTTATATGTACCTTCTTGAGTGATGAGGGGTCATTGAGATAATGCATGTCAAATACTTAGAGCTGGGCCTGAAATAAGTGCCAAATACATAGTAACTATGTATGTAATTATTATCTGAGCCCTTGGCTACATAAATTGGTGGAGCTTAAGAAAAACAAAAAAAGGGACCAGGCACGGTGGCTCACGCCTGTAATCCCAGCACTTTGGGAGGCCGAGGTGGGTGAATCATGAGGTCAAGAGATCGAGACCATCCTGGCTAACATGGTGAAACCCCATCTCTACTAAAAATACAAAAATTATCTGGGTGTGGTGGCGTGCGCCTGTAGTCCCAGCTTCTCGGGAGACTGAGGCAGGAGCATTGCTTGCACCCCAGGAGGCGGAGGTTGCAGTGAGCCGAGGTCTCACCACTGCATTCCAGCCTGGCTCCCAGCTATGGAGCGAGACTCTGTCTCAAAGAAAAAAAAAAAGGGATTTAAAGCTAAATTAATGAAATAGAAACAGAACTATAGTCATATAACTATATTGTAAATAAATGCAAGTACAACTTTTAAAGTGGGAAATCAAGAAAAGAAAAAGGTACATAACATTAGATTTCAGAAAGTGTATTATTACAGGAATGAAAAGAGATTTAAAAATTTAAAACAGTATAAAAATTAACTTGAATGTGATGGGTTGATTTCTAAGAAAGCAAAAATAATTTCACACAAGAAGCAGAAAACTTTAATAGGTCAGTAATTGTGGGAAAAATGGAAAAAGCTGACTTTGCGCCACCTCTAAAAAAAGTTTTAAAGTGGTCTTGAACACTAAAAAAAGATAGAAAGAAAGCTCAGCTCATTCTGTGGTAGCAGGAAAAGCCAGATGGCAAAACTTAACCAAGGAGAAAAAATTGACACAAAATGACGCAGCAATCTCTCTTACAAATGTGGATATAAAAACACTAATTAGGATATTGGCAAATGTTTTCTGTAGTTTATTAAAATAACTGATAGAGTTTATTCCAAGACTGCATGGATAGGAAAGTTAATATTAGAAAATTTATATTCTTTTTGTCAAAATCTGTAGGATTATCTCAGTACTTGCCTATGAGATATTTAAAGTAAAACCAGCATCCAGTTGTGAGTAACAACTAATAAACTAGAAATATTAGCAGATGTCTTTAACATGATGAAGAATGCTAGCTCATGATGAGCCTGTGGATATCATCCCTGATATGTAGTGTTGAAACCTGCAGGTTTTTTCCATACAAATTTGAAAAAGGGCAAGGAGGCCCCATTGCTTATCATTGTTACCCAATATCCTTACAACACAATCAACATGCTAATTAAAAACATGGTGTTTTTGTGTTTCCCGGGTATTGTACTGCTGTGGGTGGTATAGTCATTAACAAGGATCCTCACTTAATAGGAAAAGGAAAGTTAAGTGCTACAAGTGCTTTTGATAGGGCAATTACATGTTGCTCCAGGTTAGATGAGATTAATTAGGAAGGATGAAATGCCGTGAGTTAGATGAGATTAATTAGGAAGGATGAAAAGAGGGCCTGAGGAGTAGAAGATGAGATAGGAGAAAAGCCAGGGCATTATGTCAGTGGACATCACTGAGGACCTATTTGAGGGGGATGATTTTTAACGTATAAGTGCTGGAAATAGCCTCGGTCTAATGGTTTCTTCTCTAATGCCTGGGAGATTGCACAGAAGGTAGACTTGCATTCTGTGATTTCTGACTAATGCAGTAGAAAATAAAAGTTAGAGATGGAAATACTGGGGAGGGGAAAAGTTACCAGTTTATGTTATAGCATATTGGTGAGAGGAAATATTTGGAGTTTGTATTTTGAATTTTGGAGTGCCTAAGACACTTACCTAAAAAAAAAATCTGTTGTTTCTATTTTGAAATGCCTGTCTCAAAGTGTTAGAAAAAATATTAATTGATGTTCACAACAGATGACCTTGAGCATTCATTACATCATTCACAAGGCCTGTTTAAAAGGATGGGGGAGGATGTCTTTTGCCTGTGTTTCTTGGTAATAATAAGAAACATTGGTGGTATTTCTTTTTAGAATATGCTGAAATGTCTATATCAACCATATTAGCATTTAACTACCACTTCCTAGCTTTATTGTGTTAGATAAGTGACTAATTTTCAAGGCTGTTTTCTCATTTGTAGGGCATGTTAATATCTGCCTCTTAGGCTTGCTGTCAGGATGAAATGTGAAATGTCAGTAAAGTGGTGACATTTCAGCAGAGTGCCAGCCTCGGAGTAAGCACCAAAACAAACAAACAAACAAAACTGAGCCACTAGGAACTAAGAGTTGCCATTACTGCCTGACCAGTATTTTTAATAGCCTTTTTAATAAAAAGGACTACCTGGTTAGAAAATGTGATGCAAAGAAAAAGTAAATTTAAAAATCACTATGGAAAGTTATTAATAAATTAATTAAGCATCTTGTAATGCATAGGACCAATGGGAAGAATAAAATGTAGCTGATGATAAAGAAGCTGAGGTAGTGAAAGGAAGGTATATCATAGTCCCATAGTGGATAACCATGTGGTAAAAATACTAGTTTTCTTCACAGTATACTCATGCACTACATGACATCTCAGTCAGTGACGGACTGTATACAATGTTGGTCCTAAAGATTATAGTACCTTATTTTTTTACTGGACCTTTTCTATGTTCAAATGTGTCCTTACCACTGTGTTACAATTGCCTACAGTATTCAGTACAGTCACATGCTGTACAGGTTTCTAGCCTAGTAGGAACAGGCTATAATATCACCTGTCCTAGGTGTGTAGTAGGCTATACTATCTAAGTTTGTGTAGGTACACTGTGATGTTTGCACAGCGATGAAATCACCTAAAGACTCATTTCTTAGAATATATCTCTGTTGTCATTAAGTGATGCATGACTGTAATGTATAATTTTAATGTAACTTCAGTTAAAGTACTGGTTTTTAAAAAATTTTTTTTAAGTTTTAAAAGATATAAAAAGAGATGGGGTCTTATGTTGGCCAGATTGGTCTTCAAGTACTGGCCTCAAGAGATCCTCCCACCTTGGCCTCCCAAAATGCTGGGATTACAGGCATGAGCCACCCATGCCCGACTCAGAGTACTGGCTTTAGAACTTATAATGAGTCATTAGTTTTTCTTTGAACTAGAAGTTAGGATAATATAGAAAAATAGTAACACAAGGATACTTACTCTGGAATAATTAAATGTTCTGGAAATATATAATAATTTGAAAAATTTAGTATGGGTTAAATAGATCAATGAAACATATTGAGCAACATTCAAGAATATGCATTACTTACATCTAATACATAGTATGTAAAGTTACATATGATAAATTGTATTTTTTTTTTCAAATCAGAGGAGAAACTGGCAATTGGTGAGCCATTTGGAGGAAAAATTGAGATTAGATTTCTGCCTTACACCTTGGAGAGAATTTAAAAATTGTGTTAAAAGTAACTGATGAAAATGTAAAATTTTTATTTAACCTTGGGATAGGAAATGGTTTCTAGGCATACTAAGGCAGGAAGCATAAAAAGATCTCTAGATTTGACTGTATAAAAGTTTATGTAGCAACAAACAAACATTTCAAAGCAAGAAACTGAAAACAGTTACAATGCATACGACAGAGGGAGGACAGTTATCTTAATAAAAACTGTTTCAACCAATTAAAGAAAGACTCTAATCCTAATTTAGAAAGTATTTGCATACCTATGACCAGAATGCTCACAAGTAAGCATGAAATGTATTCATTTCAGTATTCATAAAATATTGCAAATTAAATTATATGAAAATACATTTTCATCAGAACGGCAAAGATTAAAAATAACAATGGTGATAGGATGTGTGGAAATGGGAATTCTTTTGTGGTTTTGTTGGTTGTCTAAACGAGTAGTAGCTAACTGGAGAGAAGCCTTAAAAAGTACACATTTGGGAAATAAATCTGAGAAGTCTGCAAAGAACACAAATGTGGTCATGATAGCATTGTTTATGGTGGAAGAAAAGTAAATGTTAACCTAAATGACAATTATTAGGTTTGTTAAATTATGGTATATATATTTAAAAGAATAATAATGTACCCGTTAAAAATGCTCCAAATATAGAATTATTGAAGTAGGTGTTCCTGATTTACTACTGAATTGAGAAGGTCAGGCTATAACATTAAAACATTTGTGAAATATAGTGATTATCTCTGAGTGGTATTATGTGTGGTTTTGTTTTCTTTTTGTTTATGTTTGTGCTTTTTTTTTTCTATAGTGAACATACATTGACAGTAAGTTTTCTGGTAACAAAACTAATGCATATTGTAATGTTTAGAAGTTATATAAATAATACGTGTACACTTTCTAATCCTCCCCAAATATGTATACCTACACAGACATATATACATACAGACTTTCCCTATTATAAAATTAGAAGTTAGTGGTAGAGTTAATGAGAATAGTTGTTACTTTGATCAGGATGTACACTTTCATGGACAGTAGTAATATCCATGGTCTAATAAAGCAGTTTTTCTACTTAGCTGCATTCTCAAGGTCTGTGTGTTCTACCTAAGTTTCTTGGGCTTAAATTAAAATCTACCCTATAGGTTTTCTTGTTATTGTCATTGTTTTGAGACAGGGTCTTGCTCTGTTGCCCAGGCTGGATTGCAGTGATGCGATCATAGCTCACTGCAGCCTCAGCCTTCTGGGCTCACGTGATCCTCCCACCTCAGCCCCCTGAGTAGCTGGGACTACAGGTGTGCACCAACATGCCTGGTTAATTTTTGTGTTTCTTTTAGAGACAGGGTTTCACCATGCTACCCAGGCTGGTCTGGAATCCCTGGGCTTAAGTGCTCCTCCTGCCTTGGTCTTCCAAAGTGTTGGGATTACAGAGGTGAGCCACCATGCGCAACTGACCCTGTATGTTTTTTCCTTCAAGTACATCCCTAGGATGGGTCTTTGCAGACTTCAAGCCCAGGATGTCAAGGAGATGGAGTTGTTTTTTCCTCCTTTATTGACTGAGTTAATGTTAGTATTTGTGAGGATCAAAATTCGGCAAAGTGTTGATTCACTAAGTAGTAATACCCAAGTCTGAGGTTCCAGAGATATAGTTAGCATGATATAACTGGTTCACTCTTGGATTATAATTATAGGCCTCAGGCTAAATTTATGGCCATATTGGGACCCTGTTTTGTGGAATCTTAAAAGTTTTTTTTTTTTTTCCTGGCAAAGCAAGATGTGGAGGATTCAAAACTGGCATTCTCATTGCTGAAATTGTCCATATGTGGACATTTCCAAACATTTCGCAAATATCTTTTTCTTCTAGGAGTTACGGTTTATCGGTTGTTCCTGAATCTGCTGGATGCACACCAGAATTACCTGGGGAGATTATTAAAAATACAGATTCTTGGGCCCCACCCCTGGAGATTATGAATCAGTAAGTAGATGTGGGGTGGGGCCTGGGGATTTGTATTTTTAAACAAGTAAACTTCAGGTGATTCTGATGCCACCAGACTGGTATTTGGGAATCACTCGTTTAACAAAAGTATGTGGTTTGGCATGGTATTGGTATTTTAGGTGAAAATGCACCAAATAGGTGAAATAGAATAGTTTTTAGAATGGAAGAGTATATTTAATAATTAATAACCTCCTTTGCCCTCTTTTGAAGTCGCTCCCCGAGTAGGGAGAAGAAGAGAGCTCGTTGGGAGGAAGAAAAAGACAGGTGGAGCGACAACCAGAGCTCTGGCAAAGACAAGAACTATACCTCAATCAAGGAAAAAGAGCCTGAGGAGACGACGCCAGACAAGAACGAGGAGGAGGAGGAAGAACTTCTTAAGCCTGTGTGGATTCGATGTACTCATTCAGAAAACTACTACTCCAGCGACCCCATGGATCAGGTGGTAGGTCCAGAGTAGCAGACAAGCTACAGACTAGGGTTTCTCTGCATTGTCACTATTGGCATTTTGGGTGTATTGTGGGGACTGCCCTGTGCAGTGTAGGATGTTTAGCAGCATCTCTGGGCTCTACCTATTAGATGCCAGTACTAACCCTCCTCAGTTGTGATGACCAAAAACGTCTTCAAGTATTGCCGCATGTCCCCTGGGGGGAAACGATCACCCCCAGTTGAGAATTGTTGTTATGGACAAAAGCTGTTTTAAAAAGCTAAAGGCCAAGAGTGCAGTAGGTTAATAAAAGTATCTTTTTATAATGCATTTATTTATTTTTGAGACAAGGTCTCGCTCTGTCACCCAGGCTGGAGTGCTGTGGCACGATCATGGCTCACTGCAGCCTTGATCTCCCAGGCTCAAGTGCTTCTCCTACTTCAGCCTCCTAAGTAGCTGGAATTACGGGGGCATGTGCCATCATGACTGGCTAATTTATGTTTTATTATTTATTTATTTTAATATGACCTCTTACTCCATTGCCCAGGCTGGAGCGCAGTGGCGTGATCTCAGCTCACTGCAACCTCCATCTCCCGGGTTCAAGTGATTCTTCTGCCTCAACTTCCTGAGTAGCTGCGACTACAGGCATGCACCACCAAAATTGGCTAATTCTTGTATTTTTAGTAGAGTTGAGGTTTCACCAGATTGGTCAGGTTGGTCTTGAACTCCTGACCTCGTGATCCGCTCTTCTTGACCTTTCAAAGTGCTGTGGTTACAGGCGTGAGCCACCGCACCTGGCCTTTTTTATTTTTTAGTAGAAACAAGGACATACTATGTTACCCATAACTCTGGTCTCGAATGCCTGAGCTCAAGCAGTCCTCCTGCCTTAGCCTCCCAAAGTTCTAGGATTATTGGTGTGAGCCACTGTGCCCAGCCCATCCTGCATTTTGAATGATACTGGTAGTCTTGATACTGGTGGTTTCATAAGCTGTCACATGTAACTTGTTTATGGTGTGTATGTGTATATGTGTGTGTGTGTTTTTTCTCCAAAATGAGAAATAAGGAAGAATTTGAGTTTGTCTCTTCGAAGTGTATCCTTGACCAAAAGAGCACCAACCACATGAAGTTGCCCATGCATATTGGCTAGTTTTGCAGAAAGGGAGAGCCATTGTCGCCATTAATGGGCTGGAGAGAGGACTCCTAGGGCACATGCTGCCAGGGACGGGGCGTCTGTGGAGCTGCAGCTGCCGCTTTTATCGCCACGGTGGACTGCACCACCACCTCTACATGCTCACTTCTCTTTTCTTTCTTCTATTTACATTTTATTTTCTGTCACTGTCTCCTTTTCGCTCTGTCTTTCCCTCATCCCCCTACGCGTCATGCCTCCATCCTGTTAGGCATCTTTGCTGCAGAGTAGGCATGCTGTAATGTTGATTGATTAAATGAATGAGTTGACATCTCATTCACTGAATTAATGAACTCATAGACAGATTTAGGGCATGAAAAGTTGCAGATGTTAGATTTAGTGTATGGGATTAGATAAGAGATAAGAGAGGGTTGTGTTGTTTGTAATTTTGTGAAAATAGCTTCTATTTGGACTCGTATCTGTGGGGAACTTGAAAGGAGATTTCTATGTTTTTGGAAATAAAGGGTTTGAGAAGCCTCTCATAGTGGTGCGATATTTTACTTGATAAAATAAATATCAAGGAAGCGAAAAGGAGACAGTGACAGAAAATAAAAAATAGAGGAGGCTTTGAAGTCATAGTTTATGTGGTCATCAAGTGAGATGTTGATCACTACCTGCAGAGGTCTGTCCTGCAGACCCTGTCTTAGTGATGGATGGGTAAAATACACTCACACGCCAGAGTATAGTGATTTAGTGGGCTAGGGAGGTTGTCACCTGTTCTCAGAGGGCGATTGCAGCTACCTGATCCCTTCTAACTTCCTCCTTACATTTGTTCAGTATCTGTTTAATAACAGAGGTTCTAAGTCAACAGGCTCTTGGCTAATTAACATGGCTTAAAGAGTGGTTTTATAAATGATAAAAGATTTTCTTTCTGGGGCCCATGAATGGGTAATCCCCCTTCGTGACCTCCGCCTGAGAGGGCCATCCAGTACAAAGTTTACTTGAGTAAACAAATAGAGACAAAGGAATGTGGGGTAAACAGACTTAACTGGGGGAGCTTCTGTTATCCCTAGTCTTCACCCTATGACCTACTGCTGTAACCAAAGAACTGGCTGCCTTCAGCCTGTGAATGAAAACCTTTTGGCCTTCCAAAAGGTTTGAGACTATAATCTTACAACTTTCCCTAATATTTCCCTTAATATTTTGCCAACCATCCTGAGTGAGTATCAGCATGGTACAGGGAAGGGAAAGCTCACATAGTGTGCACTTCCATGGTGTGAGAACATTACTCCGAGCTTCTCATGTTATCTTAGTTAACCCTCAAAACACCCCTGGCAAGAAGGTGTTCTGTCAGCTAGAAATGCTGCTGGGAGTAATAACACCTGACTAAATGGAACTTCAACAAGCTGAGTTTGTTTTTCTCATAATAAGGTACCTGGAGGGAGGCTCTGGCTGGTGTTCATGGAGTGGCTCAGCAATGGCAGGCTCCGCTGTCTTCCTGAGCATCTTCCACAGTTGCAGGATGATGCAGGACCTGCAGGCCTCAGTGTCTCCACACACAGGGTGCAGACAGCATGTGGGGTGGAGCATTCCTCCAGTGTCTTGCCCAAACTCTCCTTCCATCCCTTGGTTCCCCTTCTCTCCCTTCACCAGAGCTATGTCACATGCCTACCCCAGGGATTCGTTTTTCCTCACCGCCATGACAGAGTTCCACAAATGGCATGGATTAAAACAACACACATTTGTCATCTCACAGCTCTGGAGGTCAGAAGTCCAGCTTGGGTCTCACTGGCTCCATCAAGGTGTCAGCAGGTCTGTGCTCCTTTCCGGAGGCTCTGGAGAAAATCTGTTTTCTTGCCCATTCAGGTTGCTGGCAGAGTTCGGTTTCTTGTGTCTGGAGGACAGGACCTTGTGTCCTCGCTGGCCGTCAGGTGAGGGCCCTTCTTGGTTCCTACAGGCCATGTGCATTCCTTGACTTATGGATCCCTTCCTCTGTCTTCAAAGCCAGCAGTGGTAGTTGAGTCCTTCTCATGCTTTAAATAGCTCTTGCCTCTTTTGCTGTTATATCTCTGATGCCTGTTGGCAAAGGTTCCCTGCTTTTAAGGGCTCTGTGCTATGACTGGGTTCACCCAGGTGCAATTCCTTTTTACCATGTAAGTTAACGTATTCAATTTTTGGGGATTAGGACATGGACATCTTTGGGGGGGGTGGCTCAGCCCACCTTCCCAGAGATCAGGAGTTCTCTGGAAGCCTGCTTCTATTAGGAAGAAGGCAAGAATGGCTGCCATAGGTGTTTTTATTCCTAAAAGAATAAAGATGAAGACACTGAAGTTCAGAGAGTTTAAATAGAGCTGGTTGTTTTGTATTACATCGTTATGGGTATATTAAAACTCCAGTGTAGGAGAAAGTCTGATAAACTCAAAAGGCTGACATTTGCCTTTGAGTTTTGTCATCTGTGGTGCAGAGAAGGTGGTGAGAATGTCAAAGCTATCCTGGCATTGCCACTCTCAACAATGAGATGGAGCCTGAGTTATCCCCTCTTCTGAGTACCAGATTTTATGATTTGCCTTAATTTTACATTTGACAGGTCTGGCTTTTACATTTTAAGACTACTAAGTCAGAGTGTGAACATGTAAAGTGATTTTCTTTTTTTTTTTTTTTTTTT
>NW_016107359.1:5687139-5720302 GCF_001604975.1 Cebus imitator
GAGGCTGGAGATTGGAGATCAAGGCAGGAGCAAGATTATGAAAGACTTTATAAGTTATATTAGAAGTTTGAATTTTATTAAAAAGGCAATGTAAATCAACTGAAGAGTTTTCAGCATTCAAATAATATGATTTCTGTTTGGAAGACAATTCTGACTCTGGGCAAGGAATGGGAATGCACTGTGGAGTATGGGGGGTTTGATAAGAGGAAATCAGGGAGACCAGTTAACTGCAGGCAGATACACTAGCTCTTACAAGAGACAATAGTGGACCAATGAGCATGGGGGCAATGAACAGAAGTGAACTAATTCAAGGTATATTTAGGAAGGTAGAATTGATAGAACTTGGGAATTGACCAGCTGTGGTAAGAAGTCAGAGAGAAGCAAAGAGTGACATACGTCTCTGGTTTGAGTGAGTGAGTGAATGGTGATACCATTTCATAAATAAAAAACACTGGAAGAAGAGCAAGTTTGTAAGAGAAGATGAATTTTGTTTATTTATTTATTTTTATTTTTATTTTTTAATGACCAAAACAAAGCATCTAAAACCGCAGCTTCTGGAAGAACCACTTGTTCTTGCCTATTTTGTATCTCTCTTCAAACTTGACCTTGGCCTCTTGTCAGGCCTTGCATTTAAGAGCAGGATCTCTGAAGACATCCTTATTGACGACAGTTTTGTCCAAGAGGATATCCACAGAGTACCTTGTGGGCATTAGGTGATTGTAGTTATAAACTTTCATAAAAGACTTGATCTTTGACCTGTTGGCGATCTTCTTCTTGCACATGGCAGCTATCACTTTACAGGGTTAGTGGTCAATTCCAGCCACCAGAGTGCGGCTACAGGGGCGATCTGAGGTGCCATCATCAACGTTCATGATGACAGCTTTGCGTCCAGAGTAGCGTCCAGCCAGGACAAGCACCACCTTCCCAGGTTTCATGAATTTGCCCATGTTGGCAGCAACCACTTGGGCCTTAAAACTGGCACTACTTGATGTTGCGAACAACTCTCCTACAGCGATTTGTCTTCACCCCTTCCAATGCTTGTTCCAGTTGTTGAACCAAATGGAGCAGAGTGGCTGGGTCTGTTTGTAGAACTTTGGTGTTGTGATCTCCATTTTGATTAAGGTGTAGCTTTATAGTCACTGCTGGTTTAATCTGTTGCCTGAGACTTCTACTTGCAAGCATGAGCTTTGAGCTCTCAGTGAGGAGATACGTTAATCCTTCCACACCATGCTGGACAGTGTCACTACTCACATTGAGTTTTCTGGCGGCGCCTTCGTAGATTTTTGGGTTTGCGCCGCGCCTCAGGAATTCCACAGCAATCCTCCCAAACTCGGCGACCACCGCGCTGTCCACTTGAGGCAGGAAGGCCAGGTGCTCCTTATGCTCCTCAGACAACTCCAGCAGCATCTTCGCTGGCCTACAATTTGAGGTAGGGTCTTTCTATGTTGCCCAGGCTGATCTTGAACTCCTGGCCTGAAGCAATCCTCCTGCCTCGGCCTCCCAAAGTGTGCTAGGATTACAGGCGTGAGCCACCATGCCCGGCCTGTTCTAATGTTCTTGAATGTTGGCAAGGCACTTTTACCTGAGGACTGTGTCCACTCTCAGTGTATGTTTGATTCGGAGTATGACTGCCAGTAGTTGAGCGTTTTATTTTTAAATGTTTGTTAAATTGAGGGTTGAAAAATAGCATCTTGCTGTTATAAATGCTTTGATTGCCTGTGAAACCTTATGTATCTTTGATATGATTGCCTAATACTGATCTTTTATTTTTAAAAGGGAGATTCTACAGTAGTTGGAACAAGTAGGCTTCGTGACTTATATGACAAATTTGAGGAGGAGTTGGGGAGCAGGCAAGAAAAGGCCAAAGCTGCTCGCCCTCCGTGGGAACCTCCAAAGACGAAGCTTGATGAAGATTTAGGTGAGTCAGAGCCACTAATGAGACTGAGACCCTTGTGATTATAGCTTCACTCCTGAATTTTGGGGAAATACCCTTGAGAGTCCCACACTAAGGTTTCTTCTTTTTCATTTTATTGTTTTTTAATTACAGTCAGTAAGATACATAGCGGTAGAACTTCTTGTATATTTCCTTAGTTACATTTGGCAGAATACAGCAGCGATCTCATTTGCAAGGCATGATGATAAGGGTGCCCGCTGGGAGTTGTCCAGTCAGAAGAGACAATAGTTCAGCATCCTTCTGAAAGCAAAGCCTGTGCCCCTGCCTCCCATGAGGGCAGGTGGCCTTCCTTGGCCCTCTCCTTTGCCAGGTGCACCTGCTTTGATGAGGCAGACAGCGACTGTAGTCCAACTCTGTTTGAAGGTTTCTCTCTAGTCACGTGGACAGTTCACATAGCTTTTTCTTAAGGTGGTCTATTTTTTCATGCATATGTCCTGAGGTTCCAAGTAGGTGAGATCTTTGAGGATGGAAATTGCTTTTTACCACTTTGTATCCTAACGGAACGCCATACACAGACGAAACATTCAATATGCATTTTTTTTTTTTCGAGATGGAGTCTTATTCTGTTGCCCAGGCTGGAGTGCAGTGGTGCAATTTCGGCTCACCACAACCTCTGCCTCCTGGGTTCAAACAGTTCTCTTGCCTCAGCCTCCCAAGTAGCCACCACGCTTGGCTAATTTTTTTTTGTATTTTTAGTAGAGACAGGGTTTCACCGTGTTAGCCAGGATGGTCTCTATCTTCTGACCTTGTGATCTACCTGCCTTGGCCTCCCAAAGTGCTGAGATTATAGGCATGAGCCACCGCGCCCAGCCTTCAACGTGCATTTACCTATATGCTCTCTCTGGCTCTCATCTCCCCACCTCCATTGCATCCCATATGCTGAGAGGCAGTTGTCCATGTTGGACAAAGCCACTGAGTTGGGAGCCAGATGGCTTGGGTTTGAATCCCTGCTCTACCACCTACTTGCTATGTGACCTTGGGCCAGAGGTTCATCTCTGTCTGAGACTTTCCCATTTGTAAAATAGGGATGACAATAGCATCGCTCTCATGCAGTACACATAAATACAACTCCGTGTTGGATTTTATTATGTTAACGACTACATTAATCTCTTAGAGGATTATTTTTAAAAATTAATTATTTTTCTTTTTGCAGAGATGGAGTCTCACTATGTAGGATTAATCTAACTTCTAGGTCTTTTTTTTAAATTGTGGTAAAATACACATAATATAAAATTTACCATTTTAACCATTTTTAAGCGTACAGTTCCACAGGGTTAAACATGACACTGTTTGCAACCAGTCTCCAGAACTATTTTCCATTTATAAAACTGAATCTCTGGGCTCAGTGGCTCACACCTGTAATCCCAGCACTTTGGGAGGCCAAGACGGGCAGATCACTGGAGCTCAGGAGTTCGAGATCTGCCTGGCTAACATGGTGAAACCCCATCTGTACTAAATATACAAAATTAGCTGGGCATGATGGTACACGTCTGTAATCCCAGCTACTCGGGAGGCTGAGGCAGGAGAATTGCTTGAATCCAGGAGGTGGAGGTTGCAGTCATTCAGGGTTGCGCCACTGCACTCCAGCCTGGGTGACAGAGTGAGACTCAGTCTCCAAAAAATAAACCAAAAAAACCAAACTGAAATTCTGTTCCTGTTAAGGAATAATTTCCCAGCCCCCAATTCCCTCATTCTTTTGGCTACTACTATGCTACTTTCTTTCTCTATGAATTTGACGGTTTCAGATATTTCATATATGTGGAATCATGTAGTATTTGTCTTTTCGTGACTGGCTTATTTCAGTTAGCATGACTCTTTGTTTTTATTCAGTTACTTTAAGGACTAACATCTTCTCTTGCTGTTATTGAGAGAAAACAATGTAGTTTTTGGATTTGCATTCCTAGCCTTCAGCCTGGCATTCCCAGCACTCCCAGCCCCTCACCTCCCAGTGTCCTTCTGTGTGGCTTGTGCTCTAGCTAGTCCACCGTGTTCTTAGCTCCATGCTGCCTGCGGTGCTCCCTCTTCATTCCTTTTTTTTTTTTTTGAGATGTCTCTCTCTGTCACCAGGCTGGGGTGCAGTGGTGTGATCTTGGCTCACTGCAACCTCTGCCTCCCGGGTTAACGTGATTCCCCTACCTCAGTCTCCCGAGTAGCTGGGACTACAAGCATGCACTACCATGCCCATCGAATTTTTTTGTATTTTTAGTAGAGACAGGGTTTCCCCATGTTGGCCAGGAAGGTTTCGATCTCTTGACCTCGTGATCCATCTGCCTCGGCCTCCCAAAGTGCTGGGATTATTCCTTTCTTCTTCTCTCCTCCTCATCATGCTTTTCCCATCCTGTCACAGTGCCTGGGTTACGTGCTCATACTTTGAAATTGTCACCAGTCTTTCTGGATACCAGTGAAGCTGCCCTTTTGTGTATCATTACATAGCTCAAGTGTTAAACTACGTAAATACTACTGTGGTTTTTCATTTTTCTGGGATTGTTCATCGAGCCTTACTTTTCTCTCTTAAGATCTTTATTTTCTTTGCTTCCCCAACTAGATTGTGACTTAGCATTATGGACTGTATTATTTTTTTATGGTGTTGTTTAGTAGAGTATTTGGTGTGGAGTAGGCCCTTAAGTATTTTCTAGAAGATTAAAGAACTGTTCTTACCTTTCGAGGTTTAAGTCATTTGGAAGTCTCCACAAAAATCAGTTTGTTGGTCAGGTGTGGTGGCTCACGCTTATAATCCCAGCACTTTGGGAGGCCGAGGCGGGCGGTTCACCTGAGGTCAGGAGTTTGAGACCAACCTAGCCAGCATGGCAAAATCCCTTCTCTCCTAAAAATACAAAAGTTAGCTGGGTATGGTGGTGGGTGCCTGTAATCCCAGCTACTCAGGAGGCTGAGGCAGGAGAATCACTTGAACTTGGGAGGCGGAGGTTGCAGTGAGCTGAAATTGCGCCACTGCACTCCAGCCTGGGTGACAGAGCGAAACTCCATCTCAAAAATAAAGAAAAAAACCAGTTTGTTAATTCCATCAATTTCTGTGTTTTTCTCCCGACCCCTGTTAGAGAGTTCCAGTGAATCCGAGTGTGAGTCTGATGAGGACAGCACCTGTTCTAGCAGCTCAGACTCTGAAGTTTTTGACGTTATTGCAGAAATCAAACGCAAAAAGGCCCACCCTGACCGACTTCATGATGAACTTTGGTACAACGATCCAGGCCAGGTGCGTGTTTTTAGGCCCTTGCTGTGAAGGTTTTAAACCCAGACATAACGGTTATTGCTGTAGGCTCAGAAGATGCATGTTGCCTGGTATTGAAACCGAATTTTATTCTCAGGGTTGTGTCCTTCAGAACTATTTCTTTTCGGCTTCAGGTTCAGTTCCAAAGCATAAGTACCAGAGCAGCTGTTCCTTGAATCATTTTTGATGATATTTGTCAATTTCATTATAGGGGAGAGGGATAATGGCCTTGCCTCATTAAACTTGCAGTAGATGGAAGGAGACAAATGGTAGGATGAGGAAGAGAGAACTGGGAGGTCTTTTTAGAAGTAGTTCACCTGGGAGGTATCTTGCTGCAAAATAGTAAATAAGTCCTATAAAATTGCATTTTTTTTAGTTGGTAACAGTCACAAGTTCTCTTTCTTGTTAAGCATGTTTGAGCTAATGATGTAATAGCTGGACATAATCATTTTTTTAAAAATTAGTTTTAATATGAAATAATACATAATAAAATTAGCATTTTTATACAAGATTTGTGTCACACAGATGTATAATACTTTACAAAAATAGTATCTTTAATGCATATAAAGTTAGTAAGCATAATAAAGCATCTCTATAAAAAGATAAAATGTATATTTTGTGAGTAAATTTATAGCATTCTATATTAATTAAAATGCTTTTTTTTTGTTCTTGTTAGATAACAGCTATCCATCTTTCTTTTTGATAGAATGTCTGGCAGAAATGTATTTTGTATGTTCCTTTTACTCTCTTAGAACTGAGCAGAAATGTTTGCAAAACTGCCAGTGCATTTTAAAACTTGGTTTTCTTTTTAAACAGCTTTGTTGAGTTATAATTTACATATGATACAATTGTACTTGAAATGTATAATCCAGGGTTTTTTAGTATATTTATGGGGCTGCACAACTATCACTACAATTGAATTTTACAACATTTTCGTCCTCCTTAAAGAAGCTTTCCCCATATATGTTTTTTGTTTGTTTGTTTGTTTTTGAGACCTGGTCTCACACTGTTGCCCAGGCTGGAGTGCAGTGGTGCAGTCATGGCTCACTGTAGCCTTGACTTCCTGGGGGCCAAAGCAATTCATCTGCTTCAGCCTCCCCAGTATCTAGGACTATAGGGGAACCCCACTACTCCTGGCTAGTTTGTTTTTCTTTCTTTCTTTCTTTCTTTTTTTTGAGACTGAGTTTTGCTCTTGTTGCCCAGGCTGGAGTACAATGGTGCGATCTTGGCTCACTGCAACCTCCACCTCCTGGGTTCAAGAGATTTTCCTGCTTTAGCTTCCTGAGTAGCTGGGATTACAGGCATGCACCACCATGCCTGGCTAATTTTATATATATATATATATATTTTTTTTTTTTGAGATGGAGTCTTGCTCTGCTACCCAGCTTGGAGTGCAGTGGCATGACCTTGGCTCACTTCATCCTCTGCCTCCCGGGTTCAGGCAGTTCTCCATCCTCAGCCTCCTAAGTAGCTAGGACTACTGGCACCCACCACCATGCCTGGCTAACTTAGTATTTTTAGTAGAGACAGGGTTTCACCATATTGGTGAGGCTGGTCTCTAACTCCTGATCTCAGGTGATCTGCCTGCCTCTGCCTCCCAAAGTGCTGGGATTAGAGGCGTCAGCCACTGTGCCTGGCCTGCCTGGCTAGTTTTTAAACAATTATGTGTAGAGATGAGGTCTCACTATGTTGCCTAGGCTGGTCTTGAACTCCTAGGCTCAAGCAGTCCTCCTGCCTCAGCCTCTCAAAGTGTTGGGATTAGCGGTGTGAGCCACTGCGCCTGGCCCTTTAGTCTTTAATTGACTGTTGTTTTCCTGTCTCGCAAGAAGCCTCTACGTTGATTTCCGTGGATACCTCTTTCTATCAGAAATTCAACAGTGCTTTGTATACAATCTCTCTAATGCTGTTTAGTGTTATTGGGTTTGTGTCCTCTGTATAGTTGAGCCTTGTAAAGGGCTGAATATGTAGGATCCCAGACCTTGTAAAGGCAAGCGTGTAGGATGTCTGTCCGCTTCCGTGGAGACTAGTGAACACTAAGTTAGTTTTTTGTATTTTTCATCACAGCAAGTCATGACCAGCATTAGGAGTGTATAGTAACTTTTTTTTTTTTTCTTTTTTTGAGACAGTCTTGCTCTGTTGCCCAGGCTGGAGTTGTAGTGGAGTGGTGTGATCTCAGCTCACTGCAACCTCCACCTCCTGGAGGTTGATTGATTCTCCTGTGTCAGCCTCCCCAGTGGCTGTGACTATAGGCATGCACCACCACGCCTGGCTTATTTTTGTATTTTTATTAGTGACGAGGTTTCACCATGTTGGCCAGGCTGGCCTTGAACTCCTGACCTCAAGTGATCTGCCTGCCTCAGCCTCCCAAAGTGCTAGGATTATAGGTGTGAACTACCACATCCAGGCTTAGGAGTGTGGTACAACTTTTTCTTTTTTTTGAGATGGAGTTTTGCTCTGTCACCCAGGCTGGAGTGCAGCGGCATGATCTTGGCTTACTGCAACCTCTGCATCCCTGGTTCAAGCAATCCTGGTTCAAGCAATTCTCCCTGCCTCAGCCTCCTGAGTAGCTGGGATTACAAGCACCTGCCACCATACACAGCTACTTATTGTATTTTTTAGTAGAGATGGAGTTTCGCCAGGTTGGCCAGGCAGGCCTCGAACTTTTGACATCAGGTGATCCGCCTGCCTCGGCCTTCCAATGTGAGCCACTGTACACAGCCACGTTGTAACTTTTGATGAAATCCTGTTATATCTCTTATTTGCCAGCTGTTACCTTAGGTAATATCTTAACATAATATTTCTTTTAGGTAGTAGTATTATTCCTCTGCTGTGCCACCTGGATCTTTAGATTTCCCAAGAGGCTAAAGAAAGTTATAGCTTTTTATTTTAATACTTTTTTTCTAAAAGTCTTATTGACTTTTATATTTTAACTGGACACAGTGAGTTAGAAATCTCAGTAACTTTAAAGAAATATGTGTATGTGTATATGTATATATATTTTTTCTTTTCTTTAAAGGCTAGTCAAGTCAAGAAGCAGTGGGAGTGGGGAAGGAACAAAGAAACCTGTAACTGACTGTGATCCATTACTTGTAAAAGCCATCACATTCTGACTAGCCTGTATTTTTAAATTAATACAAAGAAAGAGAAATGGAACTCCACTTCTTCATTCTTTCTATTTAAGCTCTGGTCTTGTTTTTGATTTAGTATTACCATTTATACCAGAGAAACTCATGAACCTGGCTTGTGAGGCCCTTCAGATTTTGATCTTAGTTCGGCTTCTTTGGTTTTCTCCCTCACATAAATGATCCGTTTTATTTAGATGGATCTTGTGGCCCAGAGCATGACATGGACTTCCCCTGCCTTCTCTCCTTTTCCCATGCGTGCTAGTGCCTCTTGTGGAGCAGCCATCTTGTTTTCTCATCCAGCCCATCTGTTTGACACCCCGGCGTTACTTCCTTTCAAGTGATTTTTTTTTCCTTGTAAATTACTAAGCGTATCATATATATGTCGTTCTCCTGTCTAGAACAGTTATTCCTTGAGCACGTGGACCCTGTGCTCTTTATCATCCGCAAGCTCAGCACTCATCTGTCCCAGAGGTTTTGAAGAATTGCTCACCTATGGAGCCTTGTGGGCGGAATTTGGGGCATTGAAACAAATTCAGGGAAAGAGATGTAATCTAACCTGACCAGTGTGGGACGTGTTTCTGGTTTTAGTAGCATTTTCTTCTCTCTGCTAGTGAGCTACCTTACAGTTTCTCTTTTCAAAACATTTAATCCGCAGGTCACCTTCAAAACATTCTACGTGTTCCTCCAGGATATAAAATTTGCTTTTGTGAAAGAGTCATTTTTCTTGAGATAAGAATAGGGAAACAAAAACGTCCTGGGAATTGGTAGAAGGAGATGGGGGCAAACAGTGTGCTGACACTGATATTTTCTGCTTGGCTGCACAAATAACTCGGGAATGCAGTGTTGTCATACGGTTTCCCTTTATCAGACAATATAGACAGTTTGCAGCTTTATTGGTTTTGGAACATCCGTTTAATCTTCTAACTGTGACAGCCTCTCGGCTTCACTGCTCATGACATTAAAACCCACACATTTTCGGAGGCATCATCGTGCATGGTGTAGATTTTTCCCTCCAATAAAAACGAATTACATTGTGTTTCTGACAGATGAATGATGGACCACTCTGCAAATGCAGCGCCAAGGCGAGACGCACAGGAATTAGGCACAGCATTTATCCTGGAGAAGAGGTAACTGGTTTGGGTTATTATGTTTGTAAATGCCGAGAAGCCAGAAGTAGGCAGATGTTGTCACTGTTCTTTCCCTCATAAATGAAATAATACCATCAAAATTCTCTTCATATTCCCTAATAGTCTGTGTTACTGATAATTGCTGAGGAAAGCACTTGGGTTTTTGGGGGTGGAGTGGGAGTGTTCTCAAGGAAACTTTAAAAAAAGTTTTACAAGTTTTATTATTTAAATTAGGCATGGTGTATTTCTTTTTTTTTTTTTTTTTGGTGGGGGGTTTGGAGTTTCACTCTTGTTGCCCAGGCTGGAATGCAATGGCACTATTTCAGCTCACTGCAACCTCCGTCTTCTGGGTTCAGATGATTCTCCTGCCTCAGTGTCCTGAGTAGCTGGGATTACAGGCATGCACCACCACGCCCAGCTAATTTTGTATTTTGGTAGAGACGGGTTTCTCCATGTTGGTCAGGCTGATCTCGAACTCCCGACCTCAGGCGATCCGCCCGCCTTGGCCTCCCAAAGTCCTGGGATTACAGGTGTGAGCCACTGCACCCAGGGAGCACAGTGTATTTCATATGTGTTTACCATTTTAAGTATTCTTCAACTGTACCTATTACAGTTTTGTTTCATCCTAAGTGGCTATGAATTACCTTGGAGAAACACTCTTACTGAAGTGCTCTGAGGTGTGTGTCTTCTCTGTTAATCTGTTCTTTCCACCAGACTGAATATACATTGACTATTTTACCTGTGTCTCTGCCCTTGGTTTGTCAGGGACCCTCTAAATAAGTTTAACTGAATAGGTAGAACGCTTTCACACTGTAGAGTCATCTATAACTATCCCTTTCAATTATTGTCCCTCATTTTTTCGCATTATCTTTTATTTGTATAAACTATTTTAATTAATCCCAGGCTTCTCACTTTCTAATTCAGTGTATTATATTTAAACATAGTATATGTAGAACCTTAATTTAAAACTTCTTTGAGGCCTCAACAATAATGGAAATAAAGACTATGAGATGGTGCCTGACAGTTTGAAATACTTGCATCACTTCTGCTTATTCGTCTTTGAAAGTTGGCAAGCGCAGCAAGGAATTGTGGGACAAGGTGGCGTCTTGTGAGCATTTGTCCATGTGCTTCAGGTTGGGAGCTCTGAGATGTTGATGAGGGATCAACATCTGTGACAAGAAAAGAGCAGAGGTGGGAACTATTCACCTGTGATGTGGGCCTGGTCAGGCCTGGCTTGTCAGAATTTTTGTGTGTTGTGCTGGGATGGCTGTCATACCCACCTCTCCCTCAGTCCCCAGAGCAGGGCGCCCCAGGAGGGGCACGACCTTGGGACAGAGGGCTCTGCAGCTGAGGCTGACCCTGAAGGAGCCAACAGCTACAGGCTGTGTGCTGACTACATAACGCACATCTGGGCAGCAGGCCTTTCCTTGAAGGGAGACTGGATGGGCAGTGGTGTCAGCTCAGGACCTGTAGGCAGGAGAGGCAGGTGACAGTTTGGTCTCCTGGAGGAATGGTCACATTTTGGGGGCTCAGCATGGGTCATTGTATCTGGCTAGTTGGACATTTGGCAGTAGAGGTTAGCTTAGCCTTGATAAGTGGGGTCCATGCTGTTGATCTCCTGTGAAGCCTTCATCTCTGCTACTGTGGCTACTTCATTCATGTGCCCCTCCTGTCACTCAGATGGCTGAGGACGGAAGCTGGCTGGCACCACCTGCCCCAGTCATTTTGTCTGCTTGGTACCTTGGTACCTCTTCCATGGTGGCTGCTGTCTGACGGACCTCCATGTGTGAGATAGAGCTCATCATGTTCCCTCCTGTTTGTCCACCTGCAGGTCTCCACTCAAGACCTTCTCATCCCTGATCTCCCAAGCTGTTTTCTTCTAGGCCCCTGATCAGCTGGCATGGCCACTTGCTTCTGCCCATGAGTCTATCTGTATTCTAACTTCAGGCCACATCTCTTTCCCTGCAAAGTGATGACCAGGTACACTGCCTGAAACTCCGCCAATTGGGAGAGATTTTCCCACATCGCTGTCTTTCAGAGCCAGCCCAGAGTGAGGCCGTAGTGCTATTTTCAGCTCACCCGTGCTTGCCACCTGACCCGTTCGTAAGCCAAGCTTGGGCTTTTTCCTCTGCTTTCATCCATACATCCTTAGTCATTAGCTAAGGGAGCGGAGCTGGTGCAACAGTGGTGGAGCTATGGGGGTCCGGGCCACCTGCCCAGGCAGCTTGTTTGTGCCTTTGGCTCCTGGGTGTGCTTGACTCTGGGAGTACCACCTCTGCCTTATGATGGATTGTTGCTGATGCTGTATTGCCTGGTGGGACTGACAGAATTTAACCTATGATAGGTGGTTCTGGCCTCATGTGTATCTGGTATCTCTTGGCCAGGCCTTATGGACCTCTCAGGGCCCAGTTGCATATCTGGAGTATTTTTTCAAAGGCACATAATTCCTCACTACAGATGGCAGAATGTCAGGGACCAGCATTGTGATTCTCTCCATGTGGCCAGACACAGATCCCTTTTGGCCTCTTTTCCCACCAACACTGTAGGATCTGCCGAAACATATAGCCCCAGCAGCAGGGCTGCTTGTACTCTAGCCTGGAACAGCTGAGGCCCTTTCTCACGTGGGCTGTCCTCTGTGCAGGCAGCTGTTTGTGCTGTTTGCGCCACTGTAAGTGGGTCGATGCAGTGTTTCTAGATGTGCATTCTCTTGCCTCCTGAACTTGAAAAGACCCACCAGATGTTGTGCTTTCTTCATTGCAGGAGGTGGAAGATACAATAATTGTCTTTTACTTGGGAGGGGATGTCTTGGCATTCTCTAGACCACTGGACTCCTAAAATTGTGTGGCTGCAGCAGGCCCCTGAATCTTTGTAGAGTTTATCTCACATCTCCTGCGGTACATGCATTTTACCGAGGTCCTTAGCTTTATCAACATAATGTCGGAGGTGTAATGGAGTTGTGTGAGCTTCCGCAGCATGCCTGGACAGTCGGGAGCTCTTTAATATTATGAGTGGGTGGGAGTATTAACACAGCCCTGGAGCAAAACTGTAAATGTCTGTGAACCATTCTGATCCTCATTTCTGATTGGGATAGAAAATAACCCATTCACCAAATCAGTTGCCACATACTTTATATGCTCCAGCTAAACTACAACACCTGGCCTGGCAGGTACAGTCAGAGCTCCTGCTTGGTTGAGTTTGTGTTAGCCTACAGTCATCCTGCAGGATCTTCAGGGGCCAGACAGGTGAATCAATCGGAGATAGGAGTGGTGCCATATCCCCTTTATCCTTGAGATCCTTAAGGGTGGTACTCATCTCCACCATCTCCCCAGGGCAGTGTTGGTTTTGGCGCCTGGGTTAGTGGGGTGGTGATAATTTCAGTTTCTGCTTGACTTTCCCCTTAGATAGCTTTTACTCCACATGTCAAGGACCCAGTGTGGAGTGGCACATTGGGTCTGCCAAGAATGTCAGTTCTAGTGGTACATTCGAGGAACAGGGTGACCACTGGGTAGATCTGTGATTTCATAGATCCACTGTAAGTCACACCTTGACAAAAATCCATTTATTACCTTGGCCTCATATTCTCTACTGTAACTGGGCCACCACAGTGTTGTATCCAGTCTCCAAGTGTCAATGATTATTCAGATACTGCATCTAACGTGGCTTGAACTGTCTGGAATTCCTCTTCTCCCATTGTACCATTCCCCAGGTAAATGGCCATAAGCCCCTTTGGGGAATGACAGGGTTGTCAAGACCATTTTTGCTTGTTATTTTGTTACAGGATCCTTCCTCCTGGGATTTGGCCACCTCTTCAGTCAGTGGATTTTAGTCCAAAAAACTTGATCAGGTCTGGAACTGGGGGCAAGAGATAGTGTGACTCTTGGCATGACCTGTTTTCAGTCTCTTGGTTATCTATTCTTGGTTTCTTACATTTGTACAAACTGAGTAGTACTCTCATTGGTTGCCCACTTACTTTGTACCCAAGGACACCATGTTCTGTTAACTGTTTCCATGACTCTTTGTGAGTCAGACCCCCTTGGCTGCCACTTTGGCCTGGCTTCCAGCACTTAGCCTTATCACCTGGCATCTCTTGTTTCAGGATTCTGTCATCCGTATTACTGCTGGCAAGCTCTGCTCTCTGACCACTTCTGTGGTCAGTCCTGGCCTGCAGAGGAGGCCAGCACTGATCTTCCTCATGATGTTTCTGCCCATGTCACCTGTGCATTCCTTTTGGTGTGTCCCCTGGGGCTTCCCATGCAGCATAATTATTTGGCGTATTTTCCAGCCATAGATAATGTATCCATTCTAACTTCCTTTAGTCCTTGAATTCCCTCCTCCACTGTCTACCATGGCAGTTCCGGTATTTCAGCTTTGCTGAGTGTGGGCCGTTGCTTCTTCATGCTCTTAGAAGCCATGCTAGCAGAGAGTTCTCAACGTACCTTGGTGGTGTTGTATCCTGAGTGCTCCCAAGTCAATATACTCTTCCCTAAACAATTTTGTTTTCTGGCCCTGTTGATCAAGCGCTCTCATCATTGGGTCCTCTGCAGACTTCTCTGGCTGTTGGTTAGTTCTTGAAATTCTTTTGAGATATCATCTCTTTCCTTCCAGCACCTCTCCAGTTGGGTTACGCCCTCAAATGACAGTAATTATAGGCATTGGCTGGGGTGGGGGGACTGGCTGAGGGGTGTGTGCAGGGGCATAGTGTTGCCTTGCAGGTTCTTCCATCATCTTTTGGCACAAGTGAGTGGTCGCTCTTAATTGGGAGGGATGTGCCATCTCTGCAGTCAGATGATTTAGAGGAATCTGGGGAGTCAAAACCTAGATGTCCCCATTTCAGGTTTTCTGGGTCCTGGCCGTGGCTAATTGTCTTTGAAGCTTGGCCACTCTCACAGGCAAGCCCTAGGCTTGGTCCCGCCTGGCTTTGACCTTTTACTGGAGGTAGTGAGAGTGTCTTCTGGCTTTCACATCTGGCTTCCAATTGTCTTTTCTCCTCCTCTGCTGTTAGACTTCTATAGAGCAGTGGTTCTCTAAGTGAAGGCTCCCAACTGAGACTCATATCAGCTTCACCTGGGAACTTGTTAGAAAGGCAGACTCTCAGCCCACCCCAGCCACTGAATCAGAAACTGGGAGTGGGGAAGAAGCAGTCTGAGACTTAGCCAGCCCCACCCCCGGCTACAGTTCAGATATTATGGTAGAGCATCACTGGTGCTTAGCAATAGCCATCCACCCCTGAAGGATCATAGCCATTGTTCTTATGGCTACTATTCTCTCCACAGTCTTAAACACTTGGGTGTTTGGTCTGCTTCCAATGGTACAGCTTCTAATTCACCATCTTTCAAGTTTGTTTGCCCTGCCATCTGGTGCCAGGATCTGTCTGTGTTCCACTTACCACAAGTGATGGGGTCTTCATTGCTCGTTGGGAGGGGATTGAGTTCCGAAACACCATCTTATTTCTTGTTTTCTTGGGTCACTCCTAGTACCAGCCGCATCTTGGGTCACTCCTAGTACCAGCCGCATCTTGGGTTCTCTAGCAGCAGATGTGAAGATGGAGTTTGGGGTACATGATCTGTATTAGGAATCAACACCTGTGAAAGGAAGAGGGTGGAAGCAGGATTGGACAGAGGGATTGGCTGAGCTGTGAGTGAGGCCCACCAAAGCTGCAGTCAGCCTGGGGGTGATCTGTGGAATAAATATTGCCCATTTGAGTTGGGCTGAAATGGCTGGGCCTTTTTACCTCTGCCTTGCTCGGTACCTGATGTGGGGTGGGCCGTACCTGACGTCAAGGGAGGGAGCTCTGCAGTGGAGAGAGATCCTGAAGGGGCTGACAGCTGGAAGCTCCCTGCCATCTGTGCCCTCCACAGCCAGTCAGCAAGTCCTTCCGTGAACGTGGGTCTGGGCGGCACATCCCCATGTCTGTCACAGGCATACCCAATGGTGCCGTCACAGCTGATGCCGTCAATACTGATGCCATCACAGCACACTTCTTTTGCTGGCTTTGTTTACCTTTTTCCACCTTAAGATCCAGCATATTCTGTTCCACCACCTCTAATTCTTTCTTCATTTCTGACCTCTTCGATTTTTACTCAGCGTATTTATTCTTTCCGGTTTTAAAAATTTCCTATTAAAACCGACTGCTTTCAGTTCTCAGATTAATTTCTCCACTTTTTTTTTCAGTTTATTCATAAATATAATGAAAGGTCAGTTATTGTGTTATTTTACAAGTAAAAGGAAGATGGTTATAGGATTTTAGATCTAGAAAGGCCCTTAAATCTTGTGGTCTGAACCCCCTCTGGAGTATAACGTATTGTGGCTATAAGATTAAGTGTAGCCATGATGTTCATTCACATGTCTCACAGGGCCGATACTCTGTGTCAGCATTGTCGTCCGAGTCAGCCTGTGTCAGCAGGCTACAGCCTAGCCTGGAGATTTCCAGGAGACAAGGCCATCTAGGCACAGATGCAGCTTTCATAAGCCTTAAAACAAAGTTTTCCCTTGCAAGAATACTTTAAACTTCTTTTAGAAAAGAGACACCTGGTAACTGACCTGGACTGAATATAGGTATAAGCAAAGGAAAAAGATCTTCCAAACTTGAGAACGGTCTCTGGTTGGAGACTCCTGGTGACGTGGTCATTTGACTCCCTGGCTATATCTGGCCTGCACCTGCTATCCGTCTTTTAAGAGAATAAGCAGAATAAACTGCTTGAGCATCACTTGGTGACTAAGACTTATCTTTGAGGAGAATCAGATGGAAAGGGAGAAGCCCCTCCTGGAAGAGCTGGTAATTAGGTACACTTGAAACACCCCACCCACCAACACGACCTTTGGGGATGGTGGTGGGATTTGCATAAGCAGGTGAGTAATGGCACTCATTTCTATGAGAGAATCATGAGACAGTGAGTGGGAGCTAGCTCTGATCCAGCTATCTAGTGAGCCCTGTGGACTGCTCTACAGTGGGTCTGGTGGTTTTTAGTCTGCTTTCTGGCCAATTGCTACCTTCTATGTGCATTTTGTGTCTCTGTTATGGAAACTGTCACCAGCAAAACCTGCCAAAATTATTCTAAAGATCCCTCCTGACCCCTAGTAAGGTGGGGGGACAGTCTTCCAAGTGGAGGAGAACAGTCTGGATGCTGGAGATGCCCTTGGCTTCAAGAGCTAATTGCTAGCTGGCATGTCTCCAGCCCTTGCTCTGCCAGAAGAACACCTTGGCCTGAAGGATCCTGGCATTGTGACACCATAGGCCAGGAGGTCTTAGGTCAGGTTTATCTGCAGAAAGCCTCTCTGTTGTTGTCTACCAGTGGGGGAATTAGAAGATGGTCCCTACAAGTCTGTACAATCACTGAAGGGCATATCACTCCCTCTGATGGGACAGCACAGCTTCTTCAGGGATGTGCTCCACCCTCCAGTGCCTGCTGGGTGCCGCATCCCCCAGTCACATGGGCACAGCTCAGAGTCACATCACTTGTCCTGGCCTTCAAGCTGTGGAATGATGATCCTGAGTGTGTCGGGTTATCATTGGTTGCACTGCAGGTGTGACCAGTCACCACCTGGATCGTGGTTAGGACAGTGGCTGCCACCTCCACAAGCTGCTCAGATGAGGAGGCATGCCTCAGACACTGTGGAAGTCTGCAAAGAGGTGCCCCTTTGTCAAGGACAGAAATTCATAACCTCCTCGAAGACCTGATGGAGGGACTCAGTGAGAAAGTTGCCACTGGCTGTGCTGTGTGTATCCCATAGGAAGTGGTCTGTAACACACAGGCTGAAAAACATAACAGTTGTAGCTATCCCCAAAGATGGTAAGATCTTTCATGACTTCAACACCTAGTCAAGGTTATCCAGGAAGCACAAGTTGATGGGGCTGTGGGCATGGAGCAGGCAGCCATAAGCTGTCCCTGTCCTCTGCTGCAGTGGCTGTTCATGGCTTGGAGAATAGCATACCTCAGCATGAACCTCCCCATCAAGGGCTGAAAGTGGCTGGTATAAAGTTCAGGAAGGAACATTTAAGCATGTTCCAATGAGTTCATGCAGCCGCCACCTCCATGGGACCCGGGTGCTGTTGGGAGAGCCCTGTATAGGCCACCTTGAAGCCAACATTTATTTATTTATTTATTTATTTGAGACAAGGTCTCTCTCTGTCACCCAGGCTGGAGAGTGCAGTCACGCAATCTTGACTCACTGCAACTTCCACCTCCTGGGCTCAGGTGATCTCCCGCCTCAGCCTCCCGAGTAGCTGGGACCACAGGCATGCACCAACACACCCGGCTAATTTTTGTAAAGACAGGGTTTGCCGCGTTACCCAGGCTGGTCTTGAACTGCTGGTCTTAAGCGATCCTCATACCTTGGTCTCCCAAAGTGCTATTACAGGCCTGAGCCACTGTGCCTGGCCTTACTTTGCAGTTGTTTTTAAGGGGAGCCCCATCAGAGATCAAACCAGCTCTCCTGGCCCTGAAGTTAATCAAGCTGTATGGGCCCTTCCCATCCTGGAAAATGCCAAGACACAACTACCCAACCAAGTGTTCCCAGCTGCAGCTCATACCTCTTCTAGCCACTGCTTGGCACCTTGTAACCAGGGGTCTGACACCTTGCATCGCTCTCCTTGGCCTCCCCTGACTCATCACCCACAGGACGAGACCCAGTCCAGCTGTCTGCAATAAGGGCAGAGCTACTTCTCCTGGCAGCTGCAGTAAAGGGGACTCCCAAGTGGGCCCATGAGTTCCTCCAAACCCTCCTTACAACTGGCATGGCTTGCTCACCCACCGATCCAGATGGAATAACAGCAGGGCTTCATCAATGACAGGCACCCTGTGTGTGCTAGCGGTCCAGTGGGTGTCCCCCTGGCACCCTCATGGATGATAATTGCCCATTTACCAAGTGCACGGTATTTTGAAGGCCCGTAAACCCACAGACATTTATGACCTTATTGGACCTCCCTGCTTCACCAGCACCTGGGGAAGTGACTGAGAGATGGAGACTGGCCGGCCCTTTTTTATTGGTCTAGGTCTGGCAAACCATACTGTTCTTTCCTACCAGCTGGTGAAGGAACAGACGTAAAACCTCTTTTGTTAGATGTGAATCTAGGAAACGCAATATATTTTTAAGTAAAAATACTCTGTTGCTTTACTTGTAAACTGATTTTTGTGTTTTCCCCTCAGGCCATCAAGCCCTGTCGTCCTATGACCAACAATGCTGGGCGGCTTTTCCACTACCGGATTACAGTCTCCCCGCCTACGAACTTTTTAGTAAGTTTCTAACAAAATCACATGTATATCATTTAAGATGTGAATAGAGTAAAATGTGAATGGGCTGAAGTTATTGATTCTGTTCTTAAATGTTCTTACTTTGAAAAATATTTTGTTTTTATGTTGAGAAATTGGCCTTTATAATGATGATGTTTCTTGCAGCTTCCTCTTGACTATACTACTGTATCTTTTTTTCATTAAATATTGTTGGCATCACTTAATAGCCAAATTCATAGTATCCAACAATATTGGAACTATGGAGTGGGAAGAAAATGTAGAACACTTCCAAATCTCTTAAAAATTAGTGAGCAGCTTGTTTATTGTGTTGTAATCCAAATGAGAACATCTTTTGTATATTTAAGATAATAATAATACCTAATATTTGTTGAACACATACTATGTTCCAGGCACCATTTTAAGTGTTTCACATGTATTAACATATTTAATTATCACAAAATACTTCTGAGGTAGATATTATCCCAATTATACAAATGTACAAATGAGCAGCAGTCCCTGTTTTACAGATGAGGTTAAGTAACTTGCTCAAGATGACTCATTTAATAAGTACCAGGTCATTTGAACCTACGGAGTTAGCTCTGGTGTAGATGCCTATATTCTATAGTACCTATTTTATTTTGTCTTTCACAGTACAAAATTAATTAATTTGGATTACTGTATCATCAGGAGACTTCAATTTCAAAATTAAATTATTCATAGTTACATATTTTAACAACTTTATTGAGATATAATTCATATACCATGTAGCTGACCCATTTAAAGTGTATAATTCAGGATTTTTAGTCTGTTTTTTTTTTTTTTTTTAAGACGGAGTTTCACTCTTGCTGCCCAGGCTGGAGTGCAATGGTGTGATCTCAGCTCACCTCAACCTCCGCCTCCCAGGTTCAAACAATTCTCCTTCCTCAGCTTCCCAAGTAGCTGGGAGTACAGGCATGTGCCACCACACCCAGCTAATTATTTTGTATTGTTAGCAGAGATGGGGTTTCACCATGTTGGCCAGACTGGTCTTGAACTCTTGACCTTAGGTGATTCACCTGCCTTAGCCTCCCAAAGTGCTGGGATTACAGCGTGAGCCACCATACTCGGCAATTTTTAGTCTTTTTACAAAGTTGTGAAACCACCACTGCAATCTAATGTTAGAACATTTTCCTCATTCCCAAACAAACCCTGTACCTATCAGCAGTCAATTCTTTCCCACCCCGAGGCTCAGGCAACTGCTAAGATACTTCCTGTCTCCATGGAGTTGCTGATTTCAGATATTTCATATGAATGGGATGATCATAAAACATACGGTTTTTTGTTTCTTAGCATAAGTTTTTCAAGATCTGTCCATGTTGTGGCATGCATCAGTACTTCATTCCTTTTTATGGCCAAATAATATTCTACTGTGGATATATACCGTATTTTATTTATCTACTCATTTGTTGGTGGACATTCGGGCTGTCTCTACTTTTTGGCTGTTATTCATAATGCTACTGTGAACATTTATGTTCAGTTGTTTGTGTGAACATATGTTTTGATTTCTTGTGGGTATATACCTAGTACAGGAATTGCTGGATCATACAGTAATTCTGTTTAATGTTCTCAGGAAATGCCAAGCTGTTTCCAAAGTGGCTGTACCATTTTTGCACATTAGTTTTTTCTTTTTTTCAGTGGTGAGATCTCACTTTGTTGCCCAGGCTGCATTTGAACTCTGGGCTCAAGTGATCCTCTTGCTTCAGCCTCCCAAGTATCTGGGATTACAGGCGTGTGCCACTGTGCTTGGCTCTCTTTTCCTTTTATTTAATTTAGACCATTTTCGTTAAGTTTTTCAAATATAAATTAACATAATATTTGCAAAACAAATAATATATATTTTGATATTCTTTTGGTCTCCTTTTCCCAAATTGTTCTTAATATATAATGTTTAAAAGAATGAAATCTAATATCTGTGTTAGAAATATGTCTTTTAGGTTATCAGTCTTAATAATTACTGCTATATTTAGCATTTAAGGTTAAAAATGGCTGAGCCTGGTAGTTCCTACCTGTAATCCCAGCACTTTCGGAGGCCAAGGTGGGCAGATCACCTGAGGTCAGGAGTTCGAGACCAACTTGGCCAACATGATGGAGCCCCATCCCTACTAAAATATAAAAATTAGCCCAACATAGTGGCACACACCTATAATCCCAGCTACTCAGGAGGCTGAGGCATAATAATTGTTGGAACCCGGGAGGCAGAGGTTGTAGTGAGCCAAGATCAGGCCACTGAACTCCAGCCTGGGGAACAGAGTGGAATGCCATCTCAAAAAAAAAAGAAAAAAAAAAAAAAAAATAGTGGATTATAAGAATGGCATAAGGAATAGAGTCCCTCATGCTTAGATTGATATATGTATTATTTAGTTACAGATCCAATTTTCAGGGAATGAAGGCCTTTGAACTTGTATGGGAATTGATTTTTTGTTGTGTTTGGTTGGTTGACTTCTTGGAGAGGCTGGGAATTGAGCTATGATGGTTTTACCTTCTGGCACCCAGAGGCCTTTCAGAGACTTCTAGGCTGTTGCTAGTCTCTACTCTATGATGCTGAGTCTTTTTTCACTCTGCATTTGAGTCAGCTGTGTTATTACCTTGCTCCTGTTAGGACTTCTGTTAGTTCAGAAACGTAGTTCATTAAGAACAAAACTGGTAGTGCTGTGAGATTAAATAAAACAAGTTCCTAGAAAATGAAGCTTAATATAGCCTTTTATTTATTTGTGGCTCCCATAATATTACGTCATTCATTGTCTCAGTGGGACTACAGGTGCGTGCTACCATGCCCAGCTAATTTTTGTATTTTTAGTAGAGATGGGGTTTCACCATGTTGGCCAGGATGCTCTCGATCTATTGACCTTGTGATCTGCCTGTCTTGGCCTCCCAAAGTGCTGGGATTACAGGTGTGAGCCACCTTACCCGGCCTCAGTACACAAATATTATACTTAATATCTGAAGCCAGAGCATTTCATGTAAAATTACACTTTGTATAAAGTTCTCCCTGGTGTCCAAAAGGAAGTCCTTATGTTCTGTTGGTTATTTTGCGTCCTGACGGATTTCTGCACATGCAAATTGTGTCATTTATTTAATTTGGGATTTGCGTTTCTGTTTGCTTTTAGACTGACAGGCCAACTGTTATAGAATATGATGATCATGAGTATATCTTCGAAGGATTTTCTATGTTTGCACATGCCCCCCTGACCAGTGTAAGTATGAGCAGTTGGCTGCTTTTCTCTTTTTTTGTACCTTCATCCCTGCTTTCCAAAAGTCAAAACATTTCCTATCATCTGACTCATAAGAAACATTTCCTTTGCGTCCCTTTGTAGCGTAAATGAGCTGCAGGAACTCTGCAGCAGTGCATCAGGTGGGCAGTGTGACATCTGTGCTAATGAGTCACAGGTTCAGTCCGCATTAAATGGTGTAAGTAAACGTGTCAGAGTAACATTTTGGGAGTGCGAAAGATTGGAAAACGAGGGTAAACTGTGGAGTAATGTGTTAAAGCTATTTTGGGTTGGTTGTCCTTCAAAAGAAAGTTGGAAAGTTTTAAGGAGAAGCCATTGTTTAGTCTCTGAGCAAAAGAGATAGAGCTTATTCTGGACGTTTGGAGCCTGAATTCATGAAATACATTTTCTGCTTTTGAATCCCAGGAATATGTCTTCAAGAGACTTTGATATATGGATTCATAGTATTTTTATACAGGTATTAAGGCTGCTTTGTTGGTAATTGGTTCAAAAGGAAGTTTCTGATTTGTGAGTCAGAATCTTTCCATCTCCATGCAGGCAGTCCCAGGAATTGTCTTTCTTACTTCACATTTCAGTTGGGTGTAGAGTGAGTTGGTGGGCAGTGGCACAGGAAAAGACGTGGTAGTGTACTTGTCTCAGTACAGATGCTGTTGTAGAACTGACTGAACTGTAACTATTGTATATCAAATAGAATGTTCTTTAACCGTTTCTGGTTTGGTTGCATGAAATTACATCTGCAGTTTGAAGGATTATTTTAGTACTGTTTCCTTCACACATGAAATTCTGTTCCATTGGAGTGTACAGTCAGACTCAAATCTTTGCCTTACCTTAGCCCTTTTTGTCATTCTTTTTTTTCTATACAAGTAGATATGATTCCATAGTAGTGATGCTAATTTAAGGCAAATTGTTTTCCTAATGAGATTTTCTTTATTCCACAGTATTTTTTATCCTACAGAATTTTCTTTGAGAAGATGATTACATTGTAAATGTAAAAATAAAATCATTTGATAATACATGTTATGTCTGCCTCCAGGGGGTAGCATCTGTTCACTAATGTAGAAAAGCAATAATACTAGGCCATTCTTAAATAATCTTTATGGAAAGGTACTAAGAGCTTTCTGAATTTTCATGATTTCTTTGCTTTTTTTTAGGTGTCATAAACGTTCAAGCCCTTTGTTACACCAAATCTCATAGCCTTAGATTTGATTACCCTCTACTCCCCACTATCTAATGTCTTTCTCTTTTTCCCCCCAGAGGGCTTACAAATGCACAGAATTTAGTTAGCATGAAAATACTTAAAGTTCTTCTTCTTCATCTTATTTCTTGATTTCCTGGAAGTAATATAGATCTTATTTTGACTTTTAGGACCACCTTAATCAAAGAAGGATAGCAGTGTAGCCTTAGAGAGACCAGGGTTTAAAATTAGTGAATACCACTTACTAGCTCTGTGATTTGACATCTCAATCTTTATAAGCTTTGGCTTTCTCATCTCTAAGATGGGGTTATTAGTTGTAGCAATCTCATTGGCTTTTGTGAAAACTAAATACGATGACACATGAAAAGCGTTTATCATGGTGTTTGGCACATAATAAATACTGGCACCTCTTGCTTTGGAAAGGATTTCAGACACCGCTGGGTTTCAATCTTCTAATCCTTTTTTCTGTTTTTGACCTTGGACAAGTGAATTTTTTGAATTTCATTAATGATAGCAATGCTTGGGGTTTTAGTGAGAATCAGACATAATTTTTTTTTTTTTTAATATAGACTTAAAAAAAAAAAGTTGTTTTAGGTTTACAGCAAAAGTGAGTAGAAACATCGTTTTAAAAAAAGTCCCTCAGCACAAGGTTTGGCCTGAGAGGCCACTAATGCTAAATTAGTCACAGTTGTTACTGTCATTATAAAACAAACGGATGGAAAAAATTCCTGGCTTCAGCATATATTTTATGTAAATGTTCAAGTTCTCAATGAGAACTTTATTCTGTGACAAACCCCATCATTTTTATTGGAGATGTTGATAAAAATAAATTGAGTTTTAAGCTGAGTGTTGTACAGTTCATAGGAATTAGATCCGTCAAAGGCCTCTTGAGTTTGAAATAGTCTTTTAAGGAAAAGGATTGTTAAATTGCTTTACCAGTCTGATTCCTTTTCTTGCTAGAGAGAAAATGTCAGCAAGAATGTCATGCAAATGATGGTAATGATAGAATCTCCACCAAATCTACTTCTACAGGTCCTCTTAAGGTCTTGAAGTGGTATAGAGCATTCTGGGAGAATTTTACCTTTTTATGTAGTACGTTTGTTATTGTAGTACCTGATGTTAAGCGCTTTGACAACTTATCTGAAGTTTTAAAGATACTTGTATTTGCCAGATGCAGTGGCTCACACCTGTAATCCTGGCAATTTGGGAGGCTAAGGCAAGGGAACCGCTTGAGGCCAGGAGTTTAAGACTAGCCTGGGCAACACAGGGGGACCTCATCTCTACAAAAAAATTAAAAAATTAGCTGGGCATGGAGGTGCATGTCTGTAGTCCCAGCTACTCTGAAAGCTGATGTGGGAAGATCGCTTGAACCCAGGAGTTTGAAGCTGCAGTGAGCTGATTACCCCACTGAACTCCGGCTTGGGTGACAGAGCTAGACCCTGTCTCTTTAAAAAAAAAAAAAAAAAGAAAGAAAAAGCACTGGCATGGTGGCTCATGCCTATAATTCCAGCACTTTGGGAGGCTGAGGTGAGCCAATCACCTGAGGTCAGGAGTTCAAGACCAGCCTGGCCAAGACGGTGAGACCCCGTCTCTACACAAAATATAAAAATTAGCTGGGTGTAGTGGTGGGCGCGTGTAATCCCAGCTACTTGGGAGGCTGAGGCAGAAAAATCGTTTGAATCCGGGAGGCAGAGGTTGCAGGGAGCTGAGATTGCGCCACTGTACTCCAGCCTGGGCAACAAGAGTGAAACTCCATCTCAAAAAAATAAAAAAAAGTAAGATATATGTATGAGTTACACCGTATTTTGTCATATTCTCAAAAGCACAGGAAAAACCTTTGATCATTTCCCTCTTACTTTCAGTTGGCTTCCCAATTGCAGTGGACTCACTGACCCCTGGATTTGGATAATCAGTACGTGGAAGTAGTAGAGTTAGAATATGGAGGTTGAGAGAGAGTTTTTTAGTTTTTTGCCAGGGTGAGATAGGAGTTAGTGTAAGTCAGCATAGGATATTCTTTAATTTTAAGTATTTAAACATGATAGTAGTCATTTATATTATTTGATGGCATTGGTTGGGAGATATTTTGGTGATCTTTGAAGTTACACAGTGTCTTGGTTGACCAATGTGTAGCAAAATAACAAGCTATCCTTGAGACTTAGAGAGAGACCAAAGTTTGAATAGATGAAGAGATCCTGCCTTTCCAAATTTGTATGAGAAGGGCTCTGGTGGTAGGGATGGAAGCTCAAAAGAAAAAAAAGTGTACACAAAGAGAAGAGGTCAGACAAGGAATTCCAAGAAGTGATTTTAGCTAAAATGAGATAGGGAAAGACTGTACTTGCATAAATTATCTAGCAGAGTGCATTTTCCTAGGATAACAAGGAGTAAAGTTTGCACATTTGCTTTCTGCCTGCCTCTTGAGAATTCCCAAGACCTCTGGTTGTTTTCTCTCCCATATACTCTCTCTGAGTAATTCATTCCACCCATGCTTATTCTGATCCCCACCAGATCAATATTTATAGCAGTGACACTTACCTCTGTGTTAATATTCCACTCTCACATTTTAGATTGCCTTTTGAAATGAACCTCCTTGATGTTTCCTCATATAGCTTACATCCAACCTGTGCGAAACTGGACTCATCATCTTCCCTGCATATTGAATTTGAGGTACTCAGGGGACACCCTCCTGAATTAAATGACCTAGTTGGTCACTTAAGCCAGAAACCCAGAAATGATCCTTGATTCTTTCTTCATTCTCCCTCCCACATCAGAATGGTCACTGTATATTTCAGTAATATCTCCTGAAGTTTTTCTCTTCCTTTGCCGTCTTCCCTTTTTGGCTCTTGGACTGTTGCATTAGACTTCAGTCTGCCCTTTGCTCCCTTCCAGGCCATCCCCACACTGTTTCCACAGTGTCTCATCTGAAATGTAAATGATGGTAATCTCTAACTTAAAGTACTTGAATGATTGCTTGTTGTCATATATCCATAAGCTCTGACCTTAACATGGTTTGTAAAGACTACCTAACAGAGTTCATATTTTCCTCTCTAGATCATCTGACACCTCTCTCTCCACATACCTCTCTCTGAACTGTGAAATGACTACTTCTTTCCTCAGCTCCCTTTCCTCTGTTTGCTAGAAGCTAAACAACTGCTCTGCCTCAACTTTTTTCTGGATGACCTAGAAAATTCCTCCCCATCTTTTTTTGTGTGTGTGTGATGGAGTTTCGCTCTTTTTACCAAGGCTGAAGTGAAGTGGCATGATCTTGGCTCACTGTAACCTCTGCCTCCTGGGTTCAAGCGATTCTCCTGCCTCAGCCTCCCAAGTAGCTGGTATTATAGGCACCTGAGACCACGCCTGGCTAATTTTTGTATTTTTAGTAGGGACTGGGTTTCACCATGTTGGACAGGCTGGTCTTGAACTTCTGAACTCAGTTGATCCACCCCGCTTAGCCTCCCAAAGTGCTTGGATTATAGGTATGAGCTACCATGTCCAGCCCCTCCCCATCTCTGAAGACAACTCATATGTTACCTTCTCTTTGATTCTTTTGCACTTTATACTTTTTTTGGTTGCTTGTTTTTTAGTTGAACTTAGAAGTTACATTGTATTGTGTTCTGTTTGTATATGCTTACATGCCTTTCTTCTTACAGATTTTTACCTCTTAAGATAGGACCTGTAGCTTATTTTAGAGTAACTATGAACCTAATATAGTTGTTAGCAAAGAGTAGGTATTTTAAAAATATGTTGAATCATGCAAAATTTTGTAACTCTTAAATATTTTTAAATGATTATAAGAACAAAGTAGAACTTAAAAATGGTAGTGGCTATTATGAGTTTCACTCAAATGAACCACTGTCCTTTAGAAAAAGGAAAAGCCCCCAAGAACTAAACTTCGTATCTGAGAAAAAGATTTCCAGTAGATGGCATTATAAGACTATTTTTGTGTGTTTCTTACTATCCCGTTCACTGATAGAATTACAATTTGTTTCTTTCTGATTGCTATGGTTTATGAAAATGATTACATCTATATAAAATCATCTTATGGACAGATTAAGCAGCCAGAAAAACTTAGTTAATGCATCTCTAGGACTTCTGGGTCTGCTATTTTCCCCAGCTAGCCAGCCAAGTCTCTGCAGTAATCTCCCTCCCTCCCTTTCTCATTCTTGAATTCATTCAAAAATATATTTACGGAAAACCTATTATGTGTAGGCAATATGCAGTTGTCTGATGATACACTGGTAAAGTAAGATAGATGTGGATTTATTTGATGCTGAGCCTTCCTTCATTTTCACATGTATCCTGAGTATTAGAGCAGGTAATGAGAGGGGTATAATCTAGTGGCTAAGAGCTGGGGTCTAGAGGAAGACTTCCCAGTTCGCCAAGCTACCTGTTATCTTAGGCAAGGTACCTGATGACTCTCTGCCTTGGTTTCCTGCACTGTACAATGGACATAGTAGCCAAACCTGTTTCATAGGTTTGCTGTGATGGTTACATGAATGAATTTTGGGAAGCATTTGGAACAGTGCCTGGCTCAAAAAGTGTTAGCTATTATTATTTTTATTATAACTTGCTATTATTATATTTATTACCACAATTGCTTTTTCTCAAGAGCCAGATGGGTAGCATGAATTGGATGTTTTCAGTGACCTATGAATCCATAATTGATGAGTCATTACCCTACTATCTCTGATCTGCCTAAGGAGCCAGAGATTCTAAAATATTTTAAAAACTTGAGAAACAGAAATGTTTATGGTTATGGTTTTATTAATTCTTTAGAGGTGATATGGGTGGTTTGAATGGGAACTTGTCATGTTTGTGTTGCTGCTGCTAATACTGTTAATTAAGCACCGCATTATGCAGGTTTCTTGGCGAGGCCAGGCCAGCTGGGTTCTTGTCATTAAAATCCAGCAGTTGTGGTCAAGCTTCATATGCAGTGTTGTTAGCCGCTGAGATGAAGGTGAAGCCTTCTCATTTGGTTCATGGCCTTTTGGGTCAGGTAACAAACGTGTGTAATATGAGCCTGCAGGGAGATATTGGGGAGCTGAACCTCACTTCTTTTTATTGCAGATTCCACTGTGTAAAGTAATTAGATTCAACATAGACTACACGATTCATTTCATTGAAGAGATGATGCCGGAGGTAAGGGAAAAGACTGTATGATGGTTTGATGTTGTTTGCTCTTTTGCTTGTTCCACACTACTATTTTAAAGCACTGAACGTGGCCAGATCTGGCTTTTGCCAGGAATATCTCTAAAGTATCATATTCACTGTTGAAAGGGTCAGTGAAATGTAGCTCTAGTATCAAGGTTAAAATTCAGGTCATTTTTCAACTTGTTGACTTGTTTTTGATCCCATTTCTCCTTGTGTTACATCTGCTGATATTAACTTTACATCTGTTTCTAGTTTCTTTTACGTAGGGGACAGATTTTGGTTACTGGCCATTATCAGAGAGGAAATTGGACTAGTGAAACAATCTGATGGCTGTTGTAATAATCTTATTTGTTATCTCCAATGACAAGATCAATGCTTGCTTCATTTTTCTTCCCATATATTTACATATTTTTCCTAATTGTTTTTCATTGCTGGTGCTCAGCAGCAGATTTATCTAAATATATGCAAGAGATTTAAAATTCCAAAGGAAGATTAATGTGAATCTCAGAATGATTCATAGCCTGATCTTGAATTTACTGGTGTCAACAAATCATACTAAGAAATAGCAACTAGACAGCAAACAAGCTTGTGCAGTTAACATTGTGTTGGAGTCCGGGTCAATTTCTGGAGCCCCTGGCTCTTCTTGCAAACCTTGTTTAATGGGACAGCTCTGTCATGGGCAGGGACCATGGAGGGGGAAATGGATGGGCATGAAATGTGTGCCTCGTTGGCACCTGTTTCATTCTGAGCAAGTCTTGTTCATTGTACCTTCCTTTCAAAAAGAATTAAAGAAAAAGAACCACTCCTTCATTCTCCTGCTTAGAAGGGTTTTTTTTTTTTTTTTTTTTTTAACTTCCTTTTGGTTTTTAAGGTCATATGCCTTCATTTGCTATTGTAAAAGTTTATGATTTCTGGCGTGATCTCACAGAGGCTGATTTATGAACCCTGAGCAAAATAAGTAGGCAGAATAATTATGAGATAAGTCTCAGTTGCAAATATATCATCTGGTTAGCTTGTTTACAGGAGAAATTTTGGTGCAGAGTTATATAGTTTTTCTTAGCCCTTTATTTGCCTTCATTACGAATTTGAACTTTTTGGGTACACATGACTTCTGTTTTTTGGTAACTCCAAAAAACAATTTTTTTGATGTGTGGGGTGGGGGTGGGGGACAAGCTTATCAGAGTCTGCAGGTGCTTATGTATAATCTGAATTAACAAAAAGTCCCCAGAAGATTCTGATACAATTTATAATTGAATTAGAAAAATGTGATATTAGTATAAGTGAGACTTTACTTTTTAAATTTCTCATTTTATTTGTATACTAAGAAGGGCTAAGTTGACATTAAGAAATCCTAATGGCATTATTATCTATTTCATTTCCATCTGAAACTAGTGATCAGTGGCCATACTTTTCAGGAAACTATATGGTTTTAGTATAGTTTCAACAGACACTTTTAAAGGTACTTGACAAGAACAAGTAGAACCTTCAGTTAATATATATTTGCCAATCTATAGTAATTTAATTTTGGTTTATTTTTCAGAATTTTTGTGTGAAAGGGCTTGAACTCTTTTCACTATTTCTATTCAGAGATATTTTGGAATTATATGACTGGAATCTTAAAGGTAAGTAAGAGGATTTAAAAAAAAGAGTAATGCTTTACTGTATGTCTTTGCTACTTGGGGCTTTCCTCCTCTTTTTGCCATCGTATGCTCTCCTCATTGCAATCTTCCTTGGGTGCTTGTGGCAGTTACCGATGATTGATTTAACCAGTGAGGAGGAGTGGCAGGAGGTGGTGGCATTTTTTATGTCCCTACTTCTGGTGGTAGTTTTTGTGGTTATCGTAAATCTTAGAAATTAAGTTGCAGTGCTTGTTTTTAAAGGCTGTTTGATTTTTCTTTTTCTTTCTTTTTTTTTTCTCGTTTGTTTGCTTTCAGGTCCTTTGTTTGAAGACAGTCCTCCCTGCTGCCCAAGATTTCATTTCATGCCACGTTTTGTAAGATTTCTTCCAGGTAAATCTTCTGGTTTGTCAGTGACCCGGTGAGAGAGTGCATCTGAAAATAAGCTTGCCGTTTTCCTTTCAATCTTCAGGGACAACTTTCCTACCTTAGCTACTGTTAATTATCTAGTTCTCAGGTTAGGCATGGAAATGTAAAATTATACATGTGGATTTATATCCCTACATAAAATATGGTGGCCCAAGTTAGATGAATGATGGAAAATGGATTTATAAATTTTAGAAATCTACTTGACAAATATCATGCAGGTGTGTTAACACGGAAAACTGATTGTGGCTTAAAAAATGCATGTGGCTAATTGGAAAACAATATAAAATTTAAAATACAATATGATTATAACTGTGCTGAAAAAAATCACTGTAATAATAGTTGCATTAAGGTAGTAGGATTATTTTTTTCTATATTTTGACATGTGCTTGAATTCATTTTATGGTGAAAAAAGATATAAAATAATTTTTTCTCTCAAAATATATAAGGATGATATATATCAAAATATATGATAATTTCTTAAAGCAACATTTTCACTGTTTTCTATTTTTTTTTTAAAAGAACCCAACTGTAATATTTGGCATTAGATTTAGTGTTTTTTAAAACGCTTGGAGTCAGTTTAGTGACATGTACCTACAGTCTCAGCTTTTTGGGAGGCTGAGGAGGGAGGATTGCTTGAGCCCAGGGGTTTGAGACCAGCCTGAGCAACATGGCAAGCCCTGTCTCTAAAATTTAAAAAAAAAAAAAAAAAAAAAAGGATTTTTAATGAAATCTTTTGGATGCTTTTTTGCTTGCAAAACCTTTCTCCTTGAGGCTTCTGCCACCTTCTTCCCACTCCTTTATTTATTTACTGGTCAATTGCCAGCTTTATCCAGCGCTGTGAAACCTGGCTTGCAGTTTCCTCTCTCCACAAGATTCTGTTACCAGCCTGGTGAGAACTTCACTTACTGTTTTACCCTGAGCCATATGATTATTTGACGTTTTCTACTGTAATGATTGTCACCACTCAGCCACTTAATCCTAAGATAAAACCTTGGACCATGCCACCACCCTGTATTAATTTATCCCTAGAATTTGACTCTAGTATCTCCCTGGCTGGTGACATCCTTCGGTCCTTCCAGCCTCTCATGTCCTTATTGCCTTTTCTTCAACTTGGATCTTCCCTTTTCTCCTTTACAAACGGCCACTTTGCTTTGCCTTCCCCACCAGGTCATGTGCTCTGACAGTCAGTTCCAGCTGTCTCAGCTGCTTGTATGGCCACTATCGCCAAGTAAATGTCATCAATCCAACTGCTTGCCTTTTCTTTTACATGTGGGCTGCTCAGTAATACTGGAGAATAAAACATAGTTGCTGCTATAAATCTGCAGTCTATAATCTTGGTTGGGGAGTTTTTCTTCATGTAACCTTTCCACCCAATAGCAGCAGTTAAAGAATTTCAGTCCTATGTTCAAGCTGTCTTCCTTATGCCTCTTGTCCCCCCTCGGGCAGGAGCCCTTGCCTCCCTCATGCCTGGGAGCCCTGCAGTGAGCCTGTCAGGGTCTGGCTTCCTCCAGTGTTCTTGTCCATTCACAGCCAAGTTTTGCTTCAGTGCCAGCCCTGGTCTCACCCTGTCCCTAGCTCACTGCAGCTGCTGATGCCGAAGGCAGCCTCCTGCAGACCAGTTCCAGAGGACGTGCCTCAGTGTTGGTCTCCTCCCTGCTGCGGTGCCTGGGTGCTCCTTACTTTCCTGCTGCCTCTGATTCCTCTTGTGTGGCTTTTAGCTTCTCGTCTCCTCTGCCCGGTTCTGATTTTTCTCAAGATTTTTTCCCTCATACTCTTTTCTCAGTCCAGACAGTCAAAATGGCTTAGTTTATTTTAGGTTAGCATGACTCATACTTTTAGTATCACTGTTCATGTTTATTTTGTTTGGAAATGCATCCAAAGGCTTTTCTCCTTTTTATATCTGGTTTTGTTTTATTGAGATGCCCTTTTTTCTCTTCTGGTGAATGAATCTTTGATTTTAGAATGGAGCTTCAGCAGTAAACTTATTAGAAAATGGTGTTAGAGTGAATTTGTTGAAAAGCCTTTTCCTTTCTATATCTACTTTCCTCTAGGCATTTTATGACCAAACAGATGTCTGAGAGAAAGTAGGCAGTTTTAAAATCACCTTAAAGAAAAATCTGATGTTGGATATTTACTTTATGGGATTTCAACTCTCACATAAGTACATAGGGATAACATTTAGGTTGTCAGAAAGAAAAAGCTCTATTGATTTCTTTTTAAACAGGGTTTACCTTTTCATTAGACTTCCCTTTGAAAATATTCATACTAAGCAGACTCCAAAGGATTCAGAAAAATATTTTTAAAATACATTTTGTTATTCGTTAGGAAATTATGGGTGATTTGTTTTTCATAATGTAACTTTTTAAAAGATCTTTTAGAAAATGGTGAATTAAAAAACACATTTTGATAAATATTTTCATCTTTTTCTGTGCATATACGGGTGTTTTTTATATGGTTGTCATCTACTAGTATATGATTTGCCTCTATTTTTTAATAGTGCATTGAGCAGATGGGTATTTTTAAAGATCATGATATATAGCGCCAAATTTCTTGTCGAAAGAATAACATCAGTTTATGCTGATGTGAAAATTGTGTTAATATTCACTTTTAGCATTTTAGGCCTGTCTTCCTTTTCTCCTTTCTTTCTTCCTTTTAAAAAATTTCAGTGGTGAGTTCCATGAGGCTGAAGAGTAAACATTTGTCTGTCTCGTGTCGCTAATGTTAACATACTTCATGGCACATAGCAGAGACTCAGTAAATACTTGTTTACTGATTTTATTTAATTGTGCATAATAGTGCCTTATCTAAATATTCATGTTTTTGGTTACTAATGAGTGTGCTTTT
>NW_016107359.1:5720890-5731347 GCF_001604975.1 Cebus imitator
TTTCACCGTGTTGACCAGGATGGTCTCGATCTCTTGACCTCGTGATCCACCTGCCTCGGCCTCCCAAAGTGCTGGGATTACAGGCGTGAGCCACCGCGCCCGGCCTCTCATTTTTATAAAGTAAACTTTTGATTGAACTATAACATAAATATTGAAAAGTGCACGTATCGTGAATATAAGACCTCAGTGAGTTTTTACAGTGTGAATATGCCCATGCATCCAGCAGCAGGTCAAGATTAGTAGCATCCAACAACCTCCTTTGGACCTTTGTCCAGTGACTGCCCAGACCCTCAAGGGTAACCACTATTCTGGCTTGAAACACCATGTATTAGTTTTACTTGTTTTTGAACTATAAAAACTAGAATTTTATATTCTCTTTTGCTTCTGTCTTTTGTTTAACGTATTTCAGAATCATCTCTTGTTGCAGTTGACTGTAGTTGCCTGCTTCTTATTACTATATAGTATTATATGGGATGACTAAATTAAAATAAACCTGTCTATGATTAATGGACATTTGGGTATTTTTTATATATATATATATATATATATATATATAATTATATATAATATGTCTATATATTCATGGCATGTATATTCATGTTCTATATTCATTATATATAGATATATTCACTATATATCTGTATCTGTATATTTGAATAGCATATATATGTCCACCAAAGACAACTTGTATGTATCGTTTAGTGAGCGTATATATATGTATTTTTCTGTTATGTACATACCATACCAAGGAGCGGAATTCTGGGTGTGTTTATATTAAGCTTTATAGACACTTTCAGTTCTCCAAAGTGACTATATTGTTTTATCTTCCCACTAACAGTGTATGAAAATTCAAGTTATTTCACATTCTCACCACTTGGCATTTATTTTTTCTTTGTCAATTTAGCCATTCTGTAGTTTATCTTAGTCAAAAGGCCAAGAAGTGATGATTTAAGCGATTTTAATTTGGGATGATTTTAATTTGCATTCTCCTAATGGTTAATAAAATGGAGCACCATTTAATGTATTTATTGGGTACCTAGATAGCGTTTTTTAAAAGCATCTGTTCAAGTCTTTTGCACATTTTTCTTTTGGGCAATATCAGCCTTTGTCTCATTGATATTTTAGGTTCTTAGAATTATATACTGTATATGAGGTCTTTATTAGATATATATATTGCCAATACCTTCTCTGTAGATTGTTTTTTGATCTTAATGGTGATTTTTGATGAATAGAAATTCTTAATTTTGATGTAGTCCAATTTATAGATATATATTCCTTTATGATTAGAGCTTTTTGTATCGTTTATGAAATTTTCGCCTACCCCAATGTCAAATTACTCACTTATATTTTCTTCACATTTAGATCTGTAATCAGTCTTTAATTTGCTTTTACAATTGGTATGAGATATGGGTGAAAACTCATTATTTTCAATGTGGTTATACAATTGATCCAGCACCATTTATTGAAAAGAACAATTTCTTCAGAAAATTGAAGTGTTGCTTTTGCTTTTGATCATGTTGACTGTGTGTGTATGTGTGTGTGTGTGTATGTATGTGTGTACACAAACAATACAAAAGTATGTAAAGTAAAAAAAGTGAACACCTCCTTCTGAAAATGTGAAAATGAGTAAATATTGTAAATGGCTTGATTTGAATTTGTTTTAACAGCTATAAGAAGAATTATGCTTTTTTTCTTCAAGTGGAATAACACTAAATATGTTACACAACTTTTTTTTTTTTTAACTCAGATACTTCAGGCATTCTCTGTACTGTAAATACTTTGCTTCATTCTTTGATACATATTCAGCATTTTATATTATGGATGGACATTTTTTTTTTTTACTAATTCCTGTGGTGACAAATATTTTGGAGTTCTCCATTTTCCCTGCATTTTGTATAAATGCTTCAGAAATCATCTGTGTCTGTCCTGTTGTATTTTTTGTTTCTGTAAGGTAGAGTTCTAGAAGTGAAATTATTTGTTAAGGTAGCATGCACATTTTAAATTCAAAATGATGTTGGCCAAGTTTTCTCTAGAAAGGATATACCAATTTGTAGTTCTGACCAATAGCTTTTGAAAGTACTCTTTTTCTAGACACCTGCCAATACTGGATGTTACTAGTCTTTTTGTTTGTTTGTTTGTTTTTTGAGACTGAGTCTTTCTCTGTCACCTAGGTTGGTGTGCAGTGGCAACCTCTGCCTCCTGGGTTCAAGTGGTTCTCTTCCCTCAGCCTCCCAAGTTGCTGGGATTACAGGGACTTGCCACCACACCTGGCTAATTTGTGTATTTTTAGTAGAGATGAACATGGTGTTCATCAGCCTTGTCTTTTTTTTTTTTTTTTTTTTGAGACAGAGTCTTGCTCTGTTGCCACGCTGGAGTGCAATGGCACTATCTCGGCTTACTGCAGCTCCCTGGGTTCAAGTGATTCCCCTGCCTCAGCCTCCTGAGTAGCTGGAACTACAGGTGTGTGCCATCACACCTGGCTAATTTTTTGTATTTTAGTAGAGACAGGGTTTTACCGTGTGTTGGTCAGGATGGTCTCGATCTTCTGACTTTGTGATCCACCCACCTTGGCCTCCCAAAGTGCTGGGATTACTGGTGTGAGTCACCACACCTGGCTAGGATCTTACTAGTCTTTTACAGTTTAGTCCAAGCTTGTTCCACTTGCAGCCGGTGGGCCATGTATGGCCCAGGATGGCTTTGGATAGGGCCCATCAAAAATTCGTAAACTTTCTTAAAACACTGTGAGTTTTTTTGTGATTTTTCTTTATAAACTCATCAGCTTTTGTTAGTATATTTTATGTGTGACCCAAGACAATTCTTCCATTGTGGCCCAGGGAAGCCAAAAGATTGGACAGCCCTGGTTTAGTCCATCCGATAAGCAAAAAGTCTGATGTTACTATTTGCATGTTTCTTGAGCTTCTTTGAGAATGAGTAGCTTTTCACGGATTTTCTATGTGGTCTTCTCATTATTACTTTGTGGTCTTCTCATTCTTACTTGCTTTTTATTTGTGTCAGTCTACTGTAATATCTAACTGAAAATTCAAGTTTTATAAGTCATCATCATATTTCTCTAATTCTTAAGTTTACCCATTTTGAAGATAGCTGTCCCAGTTGCTTTGGACAACTTTACCCAAAAGTAAGCTTGATAGTTTAAACCAAGGATTATTCAATGCTGGCCAGTTAGCCAGAAACCAAGTCAGAGCAATCAGTTTATTGAGATTTAAAAATTTTTCTTAAATTTTGTTTCCTATCCCACTCTCTACCTTTGGTCACAGAATACTTGATATGAACTAGACTGAGTATAAGGTTTTATTCTGAGTGTAACTGGGGCAAAGGTAGGTTGTAATTCAAGATAATGAGATCAATCTTAGGGAAAAGCCTACTCATTGCTTATATTACTGCCCTAATAAAGCATTGCAAATCCTGAATCAGTTTTGCAAATTGACTGTCTGGAAAATTGATTCTTTGAAATTGCCCCGTCTGGAGCAGTAGTTCTCAGGTATGGCTGGCAGGGGGTCAGGAGGTGGGAGAGTGTCATAGAATTTCCAGGAGGCAAGTGTAGTTTGCAAAACCATCTGTTAGTACCACAACTTAGTATACATTTGGAAAATGTAGAAAAGACCTGTTAATACATATTTTAGAAGATTAGTAGGATGTCTCAGCAGGAATATCCAGAAGACACAGAAATGCAGTCATACAGTTACTCTCAGTGTAGAGAAAGGAGATGATATTTTTGTATTTCTTAAAGTTGAATATTATACAGTTAAGAAATACTCTTATAATTATACTTAATACAGATTCCCTAACAAATTACCCCCTCCCCAAATAACCATATAAATAATCAAGCAATATAAACTGAGAGAACTGGGTCTCTAAGAAACAGTTTATAAAGTCTGTCAGTTCATTAATGACTGTCCAGATTCATTCCCTGAAACACAAACTCCAGTTCTTCCCGAATAATGAGCTGTTGTCACGGTTCCAGTCCCAGAGTTGGCAGAAGTCCTGCTAACCTTAGCTTACCCGCTCTCATTTCTCATTTATATCATGTCCTATTTATTTCAGCCAACAAGATAAAAAACTTCCTAGCCCTCAGTGACATGGCTCCATAAATCCCCAACATAAACAAGTGGCAAAGCAGACAAACCAAAAGAGCCAATTCATTAACATTAGTGAATTCATGGCAGCCTGAGTGCAAGCGGCCAAGTTATTAGTCTGCTTCAGAAAGTCATTCCACAAATGTTTATGGAGTGTCTTTTTGCCAGGCTGGGTGTGAGAGATGTAGCCCATGCCCTGTGGGCTCTGGCAGGACTCTCTAATTTATGCGCCTCCTCTTACCTTTCCATGGAAATTGAACGCAAAACCAGACAGGGAGCAGAGTCTCCATCACCTTCCTTGAGAAACCTTTCACCTCAGGTTATCTGCCCCGAGTTTCTACTTAGTTACAGTGGTAAATAAAATCTCTTTAAGGTTTAGTTGCCATTCGAAATATTTAGCAGATTTCAACATGGATTTGTGGTTTCTCCTTCAGTGTTGTTAACTTTGCACCTGATGCGTGTATATGGTTGTTTTGAATTACGTCTGGTTTCTATGCTGTTGTGTGGCTTACTCCTCCCTCATCATTAGCATCGCACCTAAATAAGAAGGTGGATCCCTGCCATTTTTTTTTTTTTTTTTTTTTTTTTTTTTTTTTTTTTAATACGGAGTCTTGCTCTGTCTCCCAGGCTGGAGTGCAGTGGCACAATCTTGGCCCACTGCAACCTCTTCCTCCCAGGTTCAAGTGATTCTCCTGCCTCAGCCTCCTAAGTAGCTAGGATTATAGTAGTCCACCATCACGCCTGGCTGATTTTTGTATTTTTAGTAGAGACAGTGTTTCGCCATGTTGGCCAGGCTGGCCTTGAACCTCTGACCTCAGGTGATCCACCCACCTCGGCCTCCCAAAGTGCTGGGATTGCAGGTGTGAGCCACCACACCTGGCCAACAGCCTTATTTCTTAACCTTACAGTTATTCTTTTCCTAAATTGGACAGTGTCTATATTAATTATTTTCTACAGAGTTGAGGCTTTTAAGGGAGTCTTGGTCTGTAGTATTCCTCTCTCCCAGTAGCTCTTTTAAAAGTCATTTCACATTACACTCACTGTCGCAAGTCCGTTTCTATTTTTCTCAAGTGCCATGTAAATGCTTGTGTGGAGATTCTAGTGCTGTTTTATATACCTGGACCTGTATATTTACTCCTTCCTTCATGCTCTTCCCCCCCATGAAAACATGTATCTTTTTTCTAATCCTTACAGCAAAGCAATATTCTGTTCCTTCTTACGGTATTTTATACTCTTATTGTATTCTTAAAGTCCCTGGTACTCTTAAGTCATCTCACCAAGTCTAGGCATTATAAGCCAAAAACTATTTTACTCTTTCCTTAGTTCCTAGTGAATCTAGTTAGTGTGGCAGTTCTTTCCAGGGTTCTCTAGGTTTCCTTTATTCCTGCTGTTCTGTGTATATGCATGTGAAGTGTGTAGGCAACATATTCTGACGTTAGAAAATTTTTTCTTCCACCTTTTCACCTCAGTCCCCTCAGGAGATTGGAAATTATCACGGACTCAGACTGAGAGAGAGGCATTATGGGTTTCCTGGGCTCCTTAGCAAAGAGGGGAACATTACCGGTTTAGGAACACATGTCACATGCAGGTGGATTGGAATATGTTTTTATTATTTTATTTTATTTTTTGAGACAGGGTCTTACTTTGTCCCCAGGTGGGAGTGAGGTGGCACAGTCACGGCTCACTGCAGCCTCAACCTTCTGGGCTTAGGTGGTCTTCCCACCTCGGCCTCCTGAGCAGCTGGGGCCACCGGCATGTGCCATGTGCCATCATGCCTGGCTAATTTTTCTATTTTTTGTAGAGCTGGGTTTTGCCATGTTGCGCAGGCTGGCCTTGATCTCCTAAGCTCAAGCAGTCTGCTCCCTTCGGCCTCCCAAAGTGCTGGGGTTACAGGCATGAGCCACCATGCCCAGCTGGAATGTGTTTTGAGACTGATTTGGAGAAATATGCCCCCCTAACCATGGGTCTTTGTTTGAACTGTACTAACAAAAACACTATAGACTGATGGCTTAGACAATAAGCACTTACTTCTCACAGTTCTGCAGGCTGGTAGTCGGGAATCAGGGTGCCATCGTAGTTAGCTTGTTGATGAAGGCCCTCTTACTGCTTCATAGCCAGCCATCTTCTCATATCCTCATCTGCTAGAGAAAAGAGAGAGGAAGCAAGCCCTTTCGTGTTTCTTCTTTTAAGGGCACTAATCCCATTTATGAGGGCTTTACCCTCATGACCTAATTACCTCCAAAGGCCCCACCTCCTAATACCATCATACTGGGGGTTAAGATTTTAATATACGGCTGTGTGCTGTGGCTCACACCTGTAATCCCAGCACTTTGGGAAGCTGAGGTGCGAGGATCATTTCATCCCAGGAATTGGAGAACAGCCTGGGCAACATAGTTAGACCCTGCCTTTACAAAAAAATTTAAAAAGGAGCCAGGCATGGTAGCATACGCCTGTAGTCCCGGCTACTTGGGATGCTGAGATGGGAGGATTGCTTGAGCCTAGGTGGTTGAGGCTCAGATGCGCTGTGATAGCATCACTGCACTCCAGCCCGAGTGACAGAGACCCTGAATCAAAAATAAAAAAGAAAAAAAAAAGGATTTTAATATATGAAATTTGGAGGAACACAAACATTGAGTTCATAACACTATGGAAGTTTGCTTATTAATGATGACTTTTGGGTTTAAGGCAGTTGCTTTGTAATGAGGCATAAAAAATGTCACTGCTGTGATTTTGTCAGTTCTTGGACAATTATTTATGTACTTTTCAGAAAGAAGCACACTGTCTTTGATTAAGGTAACTTTATTTTCTGAGTGTTATCTACAAAGATTCCTTTAGGAACTATTGTGATCCATCATTATTAGCCTATGTACTTCTTGAGCGCCTAGAACTTGTGGCGTTTTTTCTGTGGTGATGATGACATGGGACCACTCTGTCCCTGGCACATATGGTGAAAAACATGCTCCCATCTCAGAGTCAACTTCAGAGCTCTTGATGAGCTGTAAAGCTTTGTAAGCTCCAACTTCCCTGCTGCCTCTCTCACATTCTTCTCACTTCACACCATCCACAGTGGCCTCATTGCAGTTCCTGGGCACAGTTCCACTCCACCAGGGCACAGTGCATAGCAGTGCAGTTCCACTCCACCTTAGGGCATTTGCTCTTTCTTCTTGTCTTCCAGACTGCTGCATGGTGGCCTCCCTTGTTCCTTTCAAGTTTTGTCTATGTGAAACCTCTTAGAAGATTCCTTTCCTAACCATCCTTTTAGATACAACTCTAGTTCCTTGCCCTGTTTGATTCTTCTTTGTAGCACTCATCTCAACCTGATCTTTTATGTAGCTCTTTTTTATTGTCTCTACTGCAGCATAAGCTTCAGGAAGGTGAGGCTTTGGCTATTTCCAACATTGCTGTGTTCTCAGGGCCTAGAACAGTGGCTGTTACATCATAGGTACTCTATAAATATTTGTTGAATGAATGAATATTTGGATGAATGAGTGAATGCATGCCTACATATATAGTGGCTGTAGAACAGCAGTGCAGTCTCGTTCCAGAGTAACATCTCAGATGGAGGAACACAGCTCACACAGAAATGTTGACATTTACTCTCTTTTCTCTCAGATGTGCAGTTGTGACTCAAGTTCTTAGCCCACAGCAGACCGTATTAAAATTGTTTAGTATCCCAGACCCAAACTGGGTGCCACTAATCCCTCTGACCAAGGAGGACACTTTTCTGTGCCATCCCATCGCTGCCATCTTATGCTCTTGGTCCCCATCTTTCTCCCTGAAGTGTTTGGTCCTGTACTACTGTTCAAAGCATATCTCACGTCCTGGGAGAGGGTAATGATTGTTCTCTTCAGGGCTCTTGTCCTTCGTTTGGGTGGGAACAGGCAAAGAAAAATGGTGTAAAATGGTTGCCCATGCTGGTCAAGAAGCTAAGTCTAAAGAGAAGGCAGAAGCACGTGGACCCCGCGTTAATGCCCACGTGAAGTGGATGTCTTTGGTTTATCAAGTACTAGATTAATTGGCTTTTTCCAAGGTACTTGAATGATGCCCTTTGTTATTTTTATCCCTGTACTTGATGCTATATGTTTCTGTAGGCCTCAGAACACTTGGTATTTTTTCCATGTACTAACTCCATAATGATCTTCTGTGATATTAGCACGGGCTCTTTAGCTCTGTTCATCATGGCAGGTGCAGCACATTAGCACCAAAAAATTAGACCATAATGCAACAATAGCTTATTGAAGACATCCATAAATGTCTCATAAAAGCTTAGAATTTCCTTAAGACAGTAACATCACTTCTAAAGAGCTTTCATCTGTTAACCTCAGAAAGAATGATAAAATATTTAAGACATAACATGGTTCTGTATATTATAAACTATGGTTCTTTATGCTAGGTGGCTATAAATTTATTTACATAGGCACCTTTTTTATATTCACACCTCACAAATGGAGGCTTTTATCATTTATAATGTTGTTGTTGCCAATTTAGTAAATGAGATGGTTTACGAGCACTGTTCATCAATGAAACAAATGGCTTTCGTATTATTTGGCACCTGGTTAAACAGTGTAAATTTTAAATTACCTTTTTGTACGTGCTCTTTTCCTTCATTGTCTTGTTTTTTTCTTATTCAGTTGTTGATTTGCTATAAGTTGAGTAGCCTTATTTTTTCCCCTTCTCTCCCCTCCCACTCCCATCCAAGATGGAGGAAAGGAAGTGCTGTCGATGCACCAGATTCTCCTATACTTGTTACGGTGCAGCAAAGCCCTGGTGCCCGAGGAGGAGATTGCCAACATGCTTCAGTGGGAGGAGCTGGAGTGGCAGAAATATGCAGAAGAATGTAAAGGCATGATCGTTACTAACCCTGGGACGGTACGTTCTGGTGTCTGTATATTCAGAGGCTGAAGCACCTTCTTTTCCAGAGCCGAATGTTTCATGAAAACAGTAACAGCACATTTTGAAAGTTTTAGGTACTCACCGCTTCTTGTTCTCTGATAATTTTTCCTTTAAATATTTAGTAAATAAGAAAATATTACAATTTAGGCATATTTGGCAGTAAAATCACGTAATTCAGAAATTTATTCTACCTGAAGATAGGTACGTTTTTAAGGCTTTTGATGCATGTTGCAGATTGCTTTCTAGAAGGGCTGAAAAGCTTGTACTCTGGGAGCATATGAGAGTACCCATTATCTTCATGCTGGTTATACTAAGAGAATTTGATGGGCAGCGGGGTGGGGGCACGGGTGGGAAACTACTTAGTTCAGTTTTGTATTTATTTTGATTTCTAAATGTTTATTGCCCATTCTTGTTTTCTTTTGATAATTGCCTATTAATATCCTTTGTCTGATCTTTTTTGTAGTATTCTTTTTTATTGATCCTCCACCATAATTATGATAAATATTTTCCATTTTTTTGGGTGCTTCTTAAGTGTTTTGTTTTAAAATGAGCTTTTAATGTTCACTTTTTTTAAGTAAAAAAGTGAACGTTAAAAGGAGATAATTAAAAGAAAACTAATTCTTATATAAAAACGTAGCATTTTCTTTATATCAATTTTTTTCCTCTAAAATCGTGTTAGTGTTTCATAAAGAGTTATATATTGGCATCTTACAAGGATTACATTTTATAGAAATGGAGAATTAAAATATTTCCATGAAAAGAGGTGGAATAATCTATTAAACAAAGCTGTTGCTTTCGAAAAAGCTGCCAACTGCTTAATAGCTTTGATTCATAAACTGAAAACTCTGGATCCACTTTTTGTAGCATGACAGTAACATCTGCACAAACAAAATGTTATTTGCAAATAAAACATTTTAGCTAGTATGGATTCGATTCTTTTAAGCAAATCCAGAAAGTAAAATTGTTTAATAAAAATATGCTTAAACATAAAACTTGTTTAAAATCAGAAAAATCACATAATTTTTACTATTATACTGTGAAGCCACATAATTATTGAAGTAACTTTAAAAGAAATATGTAAGTAATAACCCTATCAGAGTAGGACTGTGAGTTCTGTTTTTCTTCTTAAAACAGTTGCATATCTTGATATTCCCTCTGTCACTTTTCATGCTGAGTCAGAGGATGGGGTGATGGTGGTAGGAGATGTCCATTTTCAGCTGGGTGGTTGCACTTGAAGAGTTCCATGTTCTGCAGCAGACACTGGGGGAGCATGTTCACCCTGGGCTTCCTTCCATGGTATAGTTACGTTTTCCTGAAATCGAGAATCAGTTGGAGAGTTTTAAAAAACTTAAGATTATCCTGGGCCGGGCGCAGTGGCTCAAGCCTGTAATCCCAGCACTTTGGGAGGCCGAGGCGGGTGGATCACGAGGTCAAGAGATCGAGACCATCCTGGTCAACATGGTGAAACCC
>NW_016107359.1:5731502-5734948 GCF_001604975.1 Cebus imitator
AAAAAAGATTATCCTGGCTGACTCAACCCCATATGTTCCAGGTAGTGAGGCCCAGTTTTGTAGTTAAAAAAAAAAAAAATCCTCAAACAGTTTGATTTTTCTCATTGCTTGTTTTTGAGCCAGTGACATAGATGAAGTTTATGATCACCATGATCATCATTCAACCAGTTTGTTGAGGGACTATTATATGAGCCAGGTGCTAGTGGAATTATATGTCAAGTTGGTTCAAAAGTAGTTGCAGTTTCTGCCATTACTTTTAATGTCAGAAACCGCAACTACTTTTGCACCAACCTAATGCATGATGCTTGCCCAGGTGAAAACCCAAAGGCCACAAACATATGAAAGGAGTCTTTGATGAATGGTTGAACTAATGGACCCATCAGGAAAGCCTCTCATTTTAGGAGAGATCACTGAGCTAGATTTGCCAGGAGTGCTTCCTAAATAGTAAGATCTCTGAGGAATTGAAAAATTGTAGAAATTATTGGCATGATTAACTGTGCATACTTGAGATGCTGTAAAGCCAGTATTGAAAATCTGAAGTGAGACCTAGTCAGTATGAAAGATTTATATTGGACGTTTTGGTGTCAGGCTTAGGAATGTGTTGAAGATAATTCTTTTATAGTATTTATCTAAAGATATGCTTAAAGGAGGAAGAAAATCTGAGAACTCAGTATTATGAAAACATCCTACTGAGAAGTGTGGAAGTTGCTCATATGACAAAGTAGACATGACACTACCTTTCATCCTCTGTAGGTCTTGCTTTGAAAGATTGCTCAATGGCAAGAATATTGGGAAATTTATTAAATTTTTCAAGCCATTATGGAAAAGAATTAATCTTCCTGCCTAAGCACTTTGCCTTTGCCAGGGAATACTTTAGTCATTAGCAGGAATGTTTTTTATTCTTATACAAAGAGGGTATAATAAATGTTATAGGGTGTGGCCAAAGTCTAGAATTTATTTCATTTCCTGCTCCCCCAACCCCTGCCACAAATTTAGAGAACTATAGATACTTTAAATTACTGTTTCCTCTGTTGGTACCATAGCATGGGGCTTAAAATCATGGAAATATGCATAATTCAATAGCATTCTGTTGTACAGTTCCTCTTTAAAAAATATATTCTGCTGTTTTGTTGTATGAAATAATGAAAGCAATTCTTTGACCTTAAATAGCACATTGCTACTGTTGATGGACATTTAAATAATTTTATATTAGGTTACATGTGAACAAAACATTTTCTGTTTTCAAATTTTGAGAGCAGAGACCAACTCTTTGAGAAACTAGTGAAATTTTGCATATTAAATGACACTTAAACATTCTTTTAAAACTTAAGTTTGAGGTTTTTTTTTTTTTTTTAGACAGAGTCTCACTGTATTGCCCAGGCTGGAGTGCAGTGGCATCACCTTGGCTCACCACAACCTCTGCCTCCTGGATTCAAGCGATTCTCCTGCCTCAGCCTCTCGAGTAGCTGGGACTACAGGCATGTGCCACCATGCCCGGCTAATTTTTGTATTTTTAGTAGAGACAGGGTTTCACTGTGTTGGCCAGGCTGGTCTCAAACTCCTGACCTTGTGATCTGCCTGCCTTGGCCTCCGAAAGGCTTGAGCTTTTTCAGTAATGTGGATGAATTCACCCAAGTCTGTTCCCTTTGTCACCTCATTGGATATCAGATGGCTGGCTGATATCACAGTTGTTGGGCTTTGTTGTGGGACAGAATGAAGATTATTGACTTCTGTATGAATCTGTTTTATAGCCTTAGCCTTCAAAGCAACTGAGCCACAGACTCTGCAGTGTACTAGTAAAAACTGAGTCTCTAATTGAGGCTGTCCTGAGAGTTGACTGTAAGCAAGGAGGTTGCTGAAACCTATCCTCTGTCATTTTACCATCTTTTCATAAATGTAAGCTTTCAAGATGAAAGCCATTTCACAAATGATCCAGAAAGAATGAGCCATTAACTTCTTCCTTTATTAGACATGAAGAAAAAAATAGTAGGCTCTCTGTTAAAATACACAAATGCCCTGCATGGACATAATAAGAGAAGCTTAACTATTTGGACTTTGTACCACTATGTTTTCTAACTTAAAGGTGTAGAATTGAAGGAATACGTAGGATCCACTGAGAACAAGTTGGAGAAAAAACTTAAAAATAGAGGCATCTGTTGTGTATCCTGAAATGTGAAATTAAAGCGGAACAGGCTCTGCCTGTGATGTGGAATCCTTCCGCTGTGCCTTTGCAGAGGTTAAGGAAAAGTTATACCTGTTGAGGTGTCCTTTTAAAAGTTTAATTTTTAAAGGTTTTTATGTGGACTGCAAAAAAGGACAAAATCATTGTTCATGATGCCAAATGGCGTAGGCTCACTTACAGGGATGGCATTATCGTTTTTATATTGTATAGCTTCGATAATTAAAGGGTTTTAAATGACCTTTTCCCTTTGGGGACAAGGCTTTCTTAGAAAAAATTTCGATTAATTCCTTCCCTGCTTAGGATAAAGTCAATACGTAAAGACTTCTTATGGGAATAAATGGCTTTGATTTTTCTCTCTAGAAACCAAGCTCTGTCCGTATCGATCAACTGGATCGTGAACAGTTCAACCCTGATGTGATTACTTTTCCAATTATCGTCCACTTTGGGATACGCCCTGCACAGTTGAGTTATGCAGGAGACCCACAGTAAGATATTTCTCGGTGTTTGTCTTAGCCAATTTCACCTTCTACTAACAGCCAAACTAGCAGAGAAATACCCTTTAGTGGATGTTTCCTTTTTACAAATTAAGACCTGAAATGAGCCATGCTTCCAGTTTAGGTTACCAAATGAAACAATTTTGGTAGCTCCCAAAGAATTTTTTTCTCTACATATTCGAGTGCAAGAAACTATTATTCAATAGAATATTTTTGGCAAACTTGGTCAACGTAAGTCCTTGTATGTTTTTAAACTTTAAGGAACTTTTTCTTTATTCATCCTTATAATAACAATTATTATTATTTTTTACTTTTTCAGTGCCCTCTAGAGGAAAGTAGTACATATGGGTTCCCAGCACTGCTAAATTTATGCAGAGTTCCCTTTTTGGGGGCATCTTAAGAGCCCAAGATCACATGCAAAGTCAAGGGTTGTATTGGAAGTAGGAGGCATTACTTCTGACTCTTAGAATTGATGTAACTTTCCACATTTGGATTTTTCCAATTGGCATGTTAGTGTTTTCTGGGAGAAGTTTTAGTATGTATGGGAATGGAGATAGTACCATTACACTGTTAAGGACTGTTTGCAATTCCTACCTTGCTAAACACACAAACAGCTTCCTGACTTAATTTTTTTTTTTTTTTAAAAAAAAGGATTCACAGTGGGAGAAAAGGGCATGGGAGATTTTTAATTCACAAATACAGTTCTGGCTGACATATATTAGAAGAGGCTAAAGGGTTTTGTTCTTTTTTTTCCCCCTTTGGATAAAAGT
>NW_016107359.1:5735021-5775948 GCF_001604975.1 Cebus imitator
AAAAAAAAAAAAAAAAAAAAAAAAAAAAAAAAAAAAAAAAAAAAAAAAAGGAGAGGCCCAGCTAAGGGCAAGAAAAGAGCAATTTTAATATGACAGGAAATCTTTTGAAAAGTGCTTCTTGTCAGAAAAATGTTAGTAGAATGTGATTAGGCTCTCGTGGACTCTCAGATGGCAGGACTGTGAATTGATAAAGGACTGCATATTCTCTTCATTTCCAGGATGCCTTCACGGTATCCTTTAGACTGGTCTGGGTTATAACTTACTTGGCTGCAACAAATATGCCTATGTTGTTGGGTAAATACAGATTGGTGTACACCATTAGTCTTTTCCCCTCTCCAGTGGAAAAATGAAAAAGCTACGTAGCTTGGGTGTTGGTGCTAGTGGAGTTCCCTATTCTAATACTCTTCAACTCTTATATTTGGTATAAGTAGTTCAGCAACTGACAGTCTCCCTATTAAGGCAAGGGTCTTTTTTTCAACAAATATGAGAAAGTATATATTTAAATAAAATCTGTTATTTTCAAGAGATAACAGTGAGAAACAGGATGATTCCATTGGTTGAAGTGTTTTTGTGCGTCTTTGGAATTCTTTCCAGAGATTCATTTATAGAGTCACACTTTGTTTTCAACCGAAATAAGCAATAAACAACTTAATGGCAAGGTTCCAGTTAACTCTTGTCCATCCTGCCCCTCAGGCTCAAAGTCATAGCCTTCCTTAGAATGACAGCTTTCTGCCATTAAGAAAAATCAAAAGAATGTGATACATGATTTGAAGAGGCCTCTTAAAGTAACTGATTTTGATGTGCTGTAGGTTCACCTTCTGTTTACCTGAGATGTCTGCCTGTCCTTTTCCTTAGGTACCAAAAACTGTGGAAGAGCTACGTGAAACTTCGCCACCTCCTAGCAAATAGTCCCAAAGTCAAACAAACTGACAAACAGAAGCTGGCACAGAGGGAGGTCTGTATCAAACCCCATTCCTTGGTGATTAATGATGATGTGCTTCAGGTTTATTTCATGATTGTTGTATCACACTGTACTTCTGGTATAAGGTGAAAAAATATTTTTAAAAAATCGTACGTTACCCTCCTCCCCACATTGTTATATAAATTGATATTTAAAAATCTTTTAGTATTTAAGGGAGCCTTTTTACCCCTGTGTTAGTCTGTTTTGCATTACTGTAAAGGAATACCTGAGACTGGGTAATTTATAAAGAAAGGAGGTTTATTTGGCACACGTTTCTTTCTGCAGGCTGTACAAGAAGCATGGCACCAGCATGTGCTTGGTTTCCGGGGAGGCCTCAAGATGCTTTTAGTCATGGTAGAAGGTAGATGGGGAGCAGGCACGTTCTATGACAGAAGAGGGGGCAAGAGAGGGAGGAGGGGGAGGTCCCAGACTCTCCTTAACAAGCAGATCTCACGTGAACTCATTACCATGGGGAAGGCACCAAGCCATTCATGAGGGATCCACCCACGACCCAAAAACCTTCCGTTAGACTCCATCTCTCACATTGGGTATCATATTTCAATGTGAAATTTAAAGGGGCAAAACATCCTAAGTATATCAACCCCTAAAATGCCAGTCTCTTAATGGATTATTACCATTGGGAATCAGACATATCTTTTATAGATATTAAAGCTTAAATTTGTTGAATCAGCCTTTTATCTTTAATTTGGTTGCACATTATACAACATTGGGTTTTACTCAGATTTCTTGGTCTTAAAGTTGGAAAAGATTGTCTTCTGTAGGTCTGCCAGTTGAGTAGAGTAAACTTATTTTGTAAGGTTTCATATCCCAAATTCCATATTTCCTTACTAATGGGTAGTATTATCCCTGGAATCCAGGATAGCTTATGTTTTACTTTTAATTATAAGAATAAATGGTTTCAGTATCAACATAGATTTTTGTCTCAGGGAGGTTTTATTCTGCTGGGGTTGTGTAAGAGCAAGGCTTTGCAGCTGGAAAAAGTGTTTGAATTCTGGCTTTGTCACTTACTGTGATTTAGGCCAATTGGCTTCCTTATAAAGGGGGGAACTAAGGTTGAGAGGCTGACTGAAATGTTCCACTGTTGGTGCACTCAAGAGAAAGGTAGTTGCATGGCCTTCTGAAATATGCCATTTACCGGGCCTCTTGTGGTATTTGGCTTGTAAAAGGGACTTAATCGATAGTGGGGGCGGGGGTGGTTCCTGTTGTTATTATGAATTCCCATGAGATTTTGATTCAATTGCATGTATACAAGTATACAATTATTTTTATAATTATCGGAAGGGCCATGAAAGGGAAGAGTTAGTTCCTGATCATGTCTCACAGGTAGGGTTTTGGATCCTAGTCTTTTTTCATATAAAATATGCCCTTACAGCAAGGGTTTTTATAAGGGGTTTGCAACTTAGAAGGCAACTTTTAGAATTATGTGGGTTTCAGGTTAATTTACTGATTGTCTTTATTTTTTATTTTTTTTTTATTTTTACTGATTGTCTTTCTTAGATGTAAATACTTAACATAAGGCATGATAAGAATTTTACATGCTTATTTCAAATCCAAAACCACATTTTGCTTCCTTTATCTATGCAAGGGCATATTTTGTTCGAACATATCAGGATGGTAGATTTGGTTTAGATTTTTTCTTATCTGGTGATAAGAAAAGCTGCCTTATATACCCCAAGAAATGCTGCCTTATACCCCAAGCTTTGGGCATTCCAGCCTCCATTTTAAAGAAAATACTGTAATTTTGTATGAAGAGATTTGAGTATCTGAATGTAAGGGTAATATTAAATGAATCCAACTCATTTTCTAATGCTTGATGTTTGGCTTACTATTGCTTTTTAGCAGTTGTGTTACTCATCATAATGAATTCTTTTCTAGGAAGCACTCCAAAAAATACGGCAGAAGAATACAATGAGGCGAGAAGTAACAGTGGAGCTAAGTAGCCAAGGATTCTGGAAAACTGGCATCCGTTCTGATGTCTGTCAGGTGGGGACACTTCTGAGGACACAGTTAGGCCCATACTTTTCTTTCTTTAAAGCAAATCTGGCAGTGAGGGTTTCTTAATTGAGAATGATCTGTAGAACATATTACCTTGAGGCTAAATGGAATACCAACTATAAATTGTTTCTTATTATTTAGATTTTATTTTCATTGTCTGTTTTGATGCTGAGGTGTTTTTGTGTTGTGTTTGTGGGTGCTGGGGTGGAGAGAAGCTTATTTAGTAGTGTTCAATTCAGCCTCTTCTCTTTGCATGAAGGTGAGTCTATCTTCTCATGCATCTGCCCGTGCGTCTGCTTATTTGCAGCACGTGTATAGGTGCTTGCACAAAAGAGATAATCCAGCAGCCATACAAGCAAACTTCGGAGGTGTATGTTTTCTAGACTGATGACTCAAATTTATATTGCAATTTATATTCCAGAGAACCGAAGGCATTAAAGAACAGAATCAGTATATACTTCATATTTGAACCAAATGATAATATATTTTCCTTGGGTGAACTCAATAGAGTAACATTTCAGCTATATGTAACTGACTGACTAATAAGCATTTCTGTTTTTCCTGTGGGTGGAATTTATACGTGATTGAAGATCCCCCAAACCAACATATTCTGTTTTTTTCACTTGATTCTTTTGTCACAATTGATGTTGGATGAGGTTCATGAGAATTACAGTAAAGGAAATGAGCATACAGGCTGCGGTGAGGTAATGTGGTTTGCTGTGCTCAGCCTTTTGGAAGAATACTTTCAGGCTTCCATTTAACTGTTTGGATGGTGGGCTGTGTTGCGGTCAGTTCAGGCAGCTTACTCTTAGTGTTTATTTCATCATAATGAAATTTTTAAAAAATCGGTATTGACATTTAACTATTATATTGAATAGCAGGGTTTAAAAGTATTGCTACACAATTTATTAACTAAGTAATGTCCAAAGCTAACTATTTTTGCATTAAGATGAACTGCTATTGGTATAGTATTGCCAAATAGTTCAGGGTAATCATCTACAGTGGTTACCAGCTATTTTCACCAGGTCCACAGTTATTTTACCAATTGACAAATATCTTACGACTGTCAGTACTTTCAGATGGATATTTTACTTCCTTTTTTTTTGGATATTTGACTTCCATTGATTGTCTCTCACGGCGATTTGAAGCCATATCACCCAGTTTTTCTGTTTGCTAGTGTTTCCCCAAAACCAATGTAATGTCATCCTAAGGTAGACATCATCAGAACAGCAAGCAGAATGCTAGACGGTTAGCTCCATATCTGGTGATCTCAGTGATAAGTCAGAGTTGATTGTCTCAGAGATCATAAAATTGTTGAGCATTAAGAACTAGAAGGTACCTTCCAGACCTTCTAGTTAGTGGTTTTGAACTTGTGTTTTTGGTTACCTTCAAAATATTTTTTTCATACAAAACCCTTCTAGAGCCTTTATTTATAAAAATATAAAGATTAACTGCCTGATTGACTAGTGGGAGATGGGAGTGGAGAGAGTATCCTGTTTTACTTGATTTCTCCCCCACCCCCTGTAGCAGTCCCTAAGGCCTCTGAATACAGTATCTTTTTTTTTTTTTTCCTGAAGCATTGAGCCTTTTTTTTCCTTTTTGTAAAACCAATAAGAGTGCTGAATCATCTGTTCCAATACAGTTTTGTGTTCTTCAGCTATATCACAAAAGTCTTCCTCTACCCTCAGCTGGAGGAGAAGCTGCTAGAGGAGTAAGTGATCTCATCTCTTGCTATGTGATATGCTATATTCTGTTTCGAGGTTGGTAGGCAGAAAGACTGTCAGTTTTTTCCCCTAACCCATGGAAGAAGAGGGATCCTGATTAAACCCCTGCAAAGGTGAATGCTTTATGATCTAATAATCATTCCTCCTTCTGTAGAACTCTCACTCTTCCAAAGAGAACTGCCGTCTGTCTAGAATCCATGCTTCCATTCTCTGGTCCTCCTAATGGAAGTCTTTTTAAGATTTTGATAAAATTACCGTTATATGTAAATGACTTGATAAAGAATGTATATTGTTGCCTATGAGTTCATATACTGAATACAGAAGGAATTGCTTTATGGTTTGTAAAGAAATATGTCTGCATATAAATGAATGAAAATGAGCCAACAAGCTACCTGAGAAGTCCATAGAAGCGGAAGAGAGAGAAATCTTAGCGCAGTGGCAATATGGGGGCTGAGAGTGGACTATTAAAACCTAAAAACCCCTGTGCTTCAGTGCAATAGTTCCTTACACACCAAAATCAAATTCTCCTGGAGGTATTCTGTAACTCTCAAGCTTAGATGAATAGATGAAATAACTGTTTATTTTGATGTATTAAATATTATTTCACCATTAGTGAATATTCTTGGAGTTGTGAAAGTAGATTGTTACCTGCATTGAGTTTAAAAGATCAACATATGGAAATTTGGAGGTGTTTGTCACTCATTCATTACACAGGAGCAACGTAGTTCAAACTTTAAATACCAAAAAAAAAAAAAAAAAAAAAAAAAAAAAAAAAAAAAAAAAAAAAAAAAAAAAAAAAAAAAAAAAAAAAAAAAAAAAAAAAAAAAAAAAAAAAAAAAAAAACCAAAAACCTACAGTAAGGTTTAGGGGAAAATGGCAAAAATAAATTAGTGTAGTTGACTTTTGGCTCAAAATAAGTATTTTTGCAACAAATATTTTCATTATATTTATTTATACCTTTCCTTGTTCCAGAGTGGTTTTAAAGTGGTAACTCTTTATGAATGTGGGAATAAATAAATCACTGTCTATGCAAAGCGATGGGCTCCATGGTGTAGCCTTCAGTGAGAGTCATTTGAAACTCCCCTGATTCTTTTCACTGAGCTGTCACTTAGTTTGTCCTATTGCGTCTCCCACTAGTCAATCAGGCAGTTATTCTTCATCTTTTTACAAGTCTTCCTTTCTACTGGTACATCTTACAGAAAACCTTTGACAAGTATAGAACTTCTGGGTACATTTTAACTAAGAGTTTTTGCCGCAGATGATACTTTAGTTCTTCCTGGAATTTTTATGTTTTAAAATTCTCAGGTATTTTACATGCATCACACAAAGGTTCTGAATAATTGCCCTTAAATTTCCGATGTTTGCCATACATTTTGTTTGAAAATTTTTAACCTTGAAATTCCTTCGGTGAACAATGAAGGCAGCAAAGCCATTCCCTGTACTTTTCTTGTAAAAAAAAATCAGACAAAATGTCTTATCATGTAGCATTAATGACCAAACATCTATGAATATAGTTTAGAGGCTGTTTTAGTCTTATTTTTCAGATAAGGTAGTCTTTTTGCATCCTGAATAAATGTTAAGTCCAGTGCATGTTTGCCTACTCACAAGTCATATACGTTAACATTTTTTATTGTTTACTTGGCCTTTACTTCGTTTTTAATGTAAAGATTTTAATGATGTTTAATAAAACCTGTAATTTTTTGAGGCACGCACCAACAGTGCTTTTGTTGTTCCTTGTTAAAAGTAGTATTGACTGTGGCTTACAATAATATTTAATTTCTTATACTGGAAAAAATGTTTTCTTTTGGTGTGTTTTCCTCACATAAGCCGATAGCATATCATAATGCAGTTTAAAACATCCAAAATAAAAGTGTTTAGTATTTTTGGTAATAAAGAATAAGAATCTAATTGACTGGGAAATAGCGGCTAAGTGAATTTATACACCAAATACTTTGAATAATCATAGGATTATTCAAAGTCTGAATAGATAGGCTCATATTTATTTTTTAGCAAAAGAAAAGATTTCTCTAAAATCCCTGGTAGTTTTTCCCTGTATTTGGTAGTTCATTGACATAGAACCTACTGATTTTTAGTAATAATTGCTAGTAGGTTGCTGGTAAAAGCCTTGAGATGCTATTTGGTGGCTGTAGGAAATGAAACCGTTGTGATGAATCTGACATGGAGTGACCTCAGTACCAACATCTCCCTCTGGAAGTACATTTTCCCCAACCAGAGAAGTTACCAAGGATTGTTAGGAGATTAGAAAATTCTGCCTGGTGCCCCAGCCAATGTTAAGAGGATGGAAAACCTAGGGGTGGATGCTATAACCTGTAATTATATGTGAACTGAATGTGGACCTGTCACCATGTTTGTAGAGAAATTGTTGAAGGATTTTCTCGGTTGCTGCTTGTTAGAGTGAATTCTGGGTAATGTGGAAGAAAAAGGAATCAAAACCTGAGTCTAAAAAATTCAGCATAATTTCTTCAGAAGAGGAAGAAAAGCAACATGCTGCAGTAGGACCTGTATTTTAAGAATAGGGTTTCACACACTGAGGTTGAATTGGTATCTTCTGTAGAGGCAGGCTCCTGGACCCTATACCATACTGAGAAGGTGGTCCATGGAAATTAATAAACTGACTCAGAAGACATCAGAAAAGGAGCAGAGAATTTGCACGGTCACAGTGGCATCACCAGTAGGAGGCTCATGCCAAATGGGGGGACATTGTAACTTCTTAAGGGAAAAAAGGGAAGCACAGGTGCCTGGAGAACTGTTGGCCTTTGAGGAAAGCTGAGTCGTGGTGGTATTTATATTGAGTGGGCAGAGAACTATATTTGGACTCATTAATGAATGCGCTGTCTTCCTAGAGTGACTATCTGGAATGGGATGGAAGGCTGTCATGCATTGTCAAACTGCCTGATTCTCTTGCTCAGTGATTTGTCAAGCAATGACTCAACAGTGAAAAGTAACATCTCTAGGGATTCAGAGACTTTGGACAGCAAATTGAAGGATGTATTTTCTAAATTAGATCTTGTCGGGCGGAAAGGAGGAATGTCTGCGAGGGAAGTGGCTTCATAGTTAGCAAAGGAATTTTGAGTTTTAGTCTGTATGAGATACTTGATTTTTTTTTTTTTTTGAGACGAAGTCTTGCTCTTTGCTCAGGCTGGAGTGTAGTGGCACGATCGTGGCTCACTGCAACCTCTGTCTCCTGGGTTCAAGCAATTCTCTGCCTCAGCCTCCCAAGTAGTTGGGATTATAGGTGCTGACCACCATGCCCGGCTAATTTTTTTTTTTGTATTTTTAGTAGAGATGGGGTTTCATCATATTGGCCATACTGGTCTTAAACTCCTGGCCTCCTGATCCACCTGCCTCGGAAAGTGCTGGGATTACAGGTGTAAGCTACAGCGCTGGGCAAGATACTTGATTTTTAAATTGGAGCTATAGTGCTGCTTGTGAGGAAAGGAAAATTTTGTTTAAAGGCTAACCGGCCTGACAGAGAATTAGTAAGTATTTTACACACACACACACACACACACACACACGCACACACTGTTTTTTTTAGAGATGGGGATCTTGCTGTGTTGCCCAGGCTGGAATTAGGCTGAAATGCAGTGGCTATTCCCTGGTGCAATAATAGTGCACTCTGGCCTTGTTGGCTTGGACTCCTGGGCTCAAGCAGCCCTCCTGCTGCAGCCTCCTATAGCAGTAACTGCAGGTGTATGCCACCTCATGTGGCTAGTATTATATTTTATTAGGAATAATTTAAAACATGCAAGATGAAAGAGAAAAGTATGATTAACTCCATGAACTATCACTTAGCTTCGACTGTTATCAAAAGCATTTCTGTAATATCATCAAATGCCTAGTCAATGTTTAAATTTTTCGCATTGTCAATTAAATTTATTTTAGTCTGTTTGAATTTGGATGTGAGATTTATAGATTGTGATTAGTTGACGTTGTTGAACTCTCCTTAATCTGTAGGTTCTCATTCCATTTCTCCTTTTTTCCCCCCTGACAAACATTTGTTTTTGAAGAAATTGGATCGTGTGTTCTGTAGAGTTCCTACAGTGTAGTCTGAGTTTTGCTGATTGCAACTTTCTGGTGTCGTTTACCAGGTGCTTCTTCCCTTTGTGTTTTCTATAAATTAGTAGTTAGATTTAAAACTGCACTGTTTAGTACCACTGGCTGCATGTGGCTATTTAAATTTAAATTAATTAAAGTTAAATGAAATTAAAGATTCTGCCTCTCAGTTGCCCTCACCACACTTTGAGTGCTCAGTAGACATGTGGCCACTGCCTACTGTAACAGCACAGATAGCAGGCTGTTTCCATCATCATAGAGTGTTCTGTTGAACAGCACTGACCAGATTTAAGTTCACTTTTTTGCTAGATATTTTCATAACTGGTGGTGAGGACTCTCTTTATCTGTATGTGACATTACAGGTCACTGATGGACCGTTACTTAGAGCCAGTAGTTAATTAAGGTCTGCCAAAATGATATTCTATTTCTGTCTTCATATATAACTTAAAATATTTTTTAAAAAGGATCTTTTCCTCATCAGCTATTTGATTACCCTGAGATACAGATCCTATGGGACAGCACCAAAAATTACTCATTTGATTTATTCCATAATACACAACCAGTAGTCCCAGAATGACAATTTAACAGCACCACCACCAATAGGGTGATAGAAAATAGTTGCTCGTTTGTTTGGGAGTACAGATGGTCGTGACTTACAATGGGGTTACATCCCAGTAAACCCATAAACCCAGAGTAAATGGAAAATTTCCTAAGTTGAATTTTCAGTTTATGATGAGTTTATTTATATTTTTTTATTATTTATTTTGAGACAGAGTTTCACTCTTGTTGCCCAGGCTGGAGTGCAATGGCATGATCTCGGCTCACTGCAACCTCTGCCTCCTGGGTTCAAGTGTTTCTTCTGCCTCAGCCTCCCGAGTAGCTGGGATTACAGGCATGCACCACCATACTTGGCTAATTTTGTATTTTTATTAGAGATAGGGTTTCTCTTTGTTGGTCAGGCTGGTCTTGAGCTCCCAATCCCAGGTGATCCGCCCGCCTCGGCCTGCCGAAGTGCTGGGATCACAGGGGTTTGCCACCATGCCTGGCCTATGATGGGTTTATTGGGACATAGCCTATCATCAGTCGAGGAATATACTGAATTAATATTGTTTACATGTCATTATAAAGTCAAAAAATTGTAAGTCTTACCATCGTAAGTCAGGGACTGTCTATTCCTTTTTTGTCCTTGATTATCTATAGCTGTATATCACTGGGGATTTACACTCGATATTCTGTTGCTCGTGGTTATGCCACAAACTGGATACACAGAATTCGTTTGTTTTATTTTACTTTTGATTTTAAGGGTTCCATTCACTCACTGACTGATTGAGTTAGGGTCTTGCTGTGTCACGTAGGCTGGAGTACAGTGGCACTGAGATCACGCCCCACTACAGCCTTGAACTTCCAGGCCCAACCTATTCTCCCACCTCAGCCTCCCAAGTAGCTGGGACCATAGGCATGTATGTACCACCATGTCTAGCTAATTTTTCTATTTTTTTTTGTTGCAACAGGGTCTTGCTTTGTTGCCCAGGCTGGTCTCAAACGCCTAGCTTCAGGTGATCCTCCTGCCTCAGCACCCCAGAGTGCTGATATTACAGACATAAGCCACTGTGCCTGGCCTAGGTTCCTTTTTTTTTTTTTTTTGAGATGGCATTTTGCTCTTGTTGCCCAGGCTGGAGTACAATGGTGCGATCTTGGCTCACTGCAACCTCTGTCTTCCAGGTTCAAGCGATTCTCTTGCCTCATCCTCCCATGTAGCTGGGACAACAGGAGCGTGCCACCATGCCTGGCTAATTTTTTGTATTTTAGTAAAGATGAGGTTTCACCGTGTTAGCCAGGATGCTCTTGATCTCCTGACCTCCTGATCTACCTGCCTCAACCTCCAAAAGTGCTGGGATTACAGGCGTGAACCACCATGCCCGGCTGATTCCTTTTAAAAATTAAATATTGTTTTATAATTATGTAAAATACTTACACAACTCTGCAGTCTGATTTACATAGCCAAGTGTATATTTTTTAAAAATCTAATTTCTATCTCTGTTCCTTGTATCCTTTCTTGCCAGCCATCCCCCACAGGTAACTATCTTTTAAAGATGTCTTGATCCGGCCACACACACTATGGCTACGCCTGTCATCCCAGCATTTTGGGAGGCTGAGGCGGGCAGATCACCTGAGGTCAGGAATTGGAGACCATCCTGGCCAACAAGGTGAAACCCCGTCTGTACTAAAAATACAAAAAATTAGCCAGGAGTGGTGGCATATGCCTGTCGTCCCCTCTAGTCGGGATGCTGAGGCAGGAGAATCGCTTGAACCCAGGAAGGAGAGGTTATAGTGAGTTGAGATGGCACCACTGCATTCCAGCCTGGGAAACAGAGTGAGACTCCGTGTCAAAAAAAAAAAAAAAAAAAAAAAAGGCTTAATTTCTTATTTTTATATGAGCAAATGTGTATGTATTTTTGTATGTTTTCCTCTTTCTTGTATGAATGGTGGTATCTTAAACACACTTTTTTCTACTGAGATTTTCTTCACTTAACAATGTGTCTGGGCCAGGTGTGATGGCTCAGACCTGAAATTCCAGTGCTTTGGGAGGCCAAGTTAGGAGGACTGCAAACTTAACCAGATGCGGTGGTGCATACCTCTAGTCCTAGCCACTCAGAATGCCGATGTGGGAGGACCACTTGAGCCCAGGACTTTGGGGCTGCAGTAAGCTATGATTACACCACTGTACTCCAGCCTAGGCGACAGAGTGAAACCACATCTCTAAAAAAACAAAACAAAAGAAAAAACAACAACAACAACAACAAAAACGTGTGTTTGGGAGATCACTCCATAGTACTGCATAGAGCTTATTGATATGTTTGGCTCTCTAACAGTTTTATGTTAGTGGTTACTATGAAATCCATTATATTGGCTTTGTTTTTTCCTCTTCATATCTCTCTTTGTATTTAGGAAGCTTGCATTTTTATTCTAATGGTTACCTTTATACTGACAACTTTATAGATAATTAAATTTCTTCCTTACCTCTTTCTCTGTGTGTGTATGTGTACGTGTATGTGTATGTGTATGTGTATGTGTATGTATCTTGTCTTTTAGTAAAAATAGCTTCTCTCTGCTTCTTTCCAAAATCTTTCTCATCTGGTATCTAATTTGAAGTGATATCTTTTGTTGCAAGTTAATAAGGCAGACAGCAAACTCGTTCTACTCTTTCTATATTTCTTATTCTCCCCTCGTTTTCTCATGGTTGTACTAATCAATGTTAGAATGTTTAATTATTTCTTATATTGACTCACTTGTGATTATCTACAAATAAAAATATATTTGCAGGTAATCACCAGATCATATGTCATTATCAATCTCCCACCTTCCCTTTTTTTGTTTATCCAAAGCTCATTTTCTAAAACATTCCTCAAGAAGGACCTATAGAAACAATAGTCCTTGAGTTTCTGCATGTTCCTCACAGTTTGCCTGTGGCGTTTATTTTAACGGTCAGTTTGGCTGGATATAAAATCTGTGGATCACATTTTCTTTTCTTTAATATTTTAAATATGTTCTCATTGTTTTCTGACATAAAACATTGCTGTCAAAAGTATGATAACAATATGGTTGGGTACAGTGGCTCACAACTGTAAACCCAGCACTTTAGGAGGCCAAGGCAAGTGCATCACCTGAGCTCAGGAGTTGACACTAGCCTGGGAAACATGGCAAAACCCTGTCTCTACAAAAAATACAAAAAATTAGCTGGATGTGGTGGTACACACCTGTGGTCCCAGCTACTCAGGAGGCTGAGATGGGAGGATCACTTGAGCCTGGGAGATGGAGGTCGCAGTGAGCCAAGATTGTGCCACTGCACTCCAAACCAGGTAACAAAGAAAGATTCCATCTCAAAAAAAGAAAAAAAAAGTGTGATAACAATGAGTTAAAGTGACTTGATCCGTTTGTCTGAGTACCTAAAGGATTTTTTCTTTTTCTTTAGAAACCAGTAGTTTACTAGAATAAGTCTCAGGTCTTTTCAGTTAATTTTTTTCTGGTATGCTGTGTACCCTTACAGTATATACTTTCAACTGTCAGGAAAGTTTTCTTTTTCTTATATTACACATTTCATTATTTTCTATTATTTTGATTTTTAAAGTACTCCACTTATATGTATCTTATATTTTCTTTGCCTCTCTTCTGGATCTATCATGTTCTCTTGAATTCTTCATTCAAGAAGTAGTAATTACTTCTTGGATCTTATATCTTATATAAGATTATATATAAGATATATTTTTGTCACTGTGAAAACAACAGGAGGAGGAGCTCCAGAACCATGAAAAACTATCCTGGCTTACGCCCCCTTTCTAAAAGCACAGGAAAATATTTCATTTAGTTTACTTAATTTTTAACTTTGTTAAAGAGCAACAGAAAAGAATCATGATCAAATTCCATTCAAAGATTTCCTAAGAAAGAGGGTGGAATAACATCCCTGCTAATAAAAACATTCTGGAGAAACTTACCAACAGAACAGTGTTGGTTGCACTAAGATCTGCCCCCTCTTATTATGTATCTTATATAAGATGCAAGAAGTAATTACTATTTATATCTTCTTATATCTTGTAAGATATATGCATCTTTTATCTTTTTTGCTTCGCTTCTGGATCTGTCATTTTCTCTTGAATTCTTCATTTCTATTTCTAAAAAGCACTATTAATTGGGTTGATCTGATTTTGTGTTCCTTCTTGTTTAGTCTTGAAATGATTATTTCCTTTTATGTTTCTTTCTCCTGTGTTTTGTCACTTCTTTTTAAATCTTCCTTTCCTCTAATCTCATTTCCGAATTTATGTAATGTTTATTTGTAATTTTTGTTAATCCTCCTATTGTTTTCTTAATTTCTTTTCTTATTTTGAAGGTTATAGCTTTCATCTTTTCTGTTGGTAAGTTTCTCTGGAAATGTTTTTATTAGCAGGGTTGTTATTCCACCCCTCTTTCTTAGAAAATCTTTGAGTGCGATTTGATCATGATTCTTTTCTGTTGCTCTTTAAGGAAGTTAAAAATTAAGTAAACGAAATGAAATATTTTCCTGTGCTTTTAGAAAGGGGACATAAGCCAGGATAGTTTTTCATGGTTCTGGAGCTCCTCCTCCTGTAGTTTCTGCAGTGATAAAAATATAATATGGCCTCACACTAAGATCTGCCCCCTCTGCTTCTCTCCTCTGCTTTTATCTGGCCCTTCTCTCTTTGGCGTTTCATTATCCCTCTCGCGAAATGGGGCTTTAACTCCCAGCACTTTCTCCTTGTTGTAGGGCTTTTACCTTGTAGGGAGCTTCAATTTTTGTTTTTTTGTGTTTTGAGTATTTGTAGGTAGGTCCCAGGTGTCTTCAGCACAGTTAGACTGACCTCCTGTATTCACTCAGTGAATTAGATTCTACAGAGCTCTCTCCAGTTTGCGTTATTCTGGTGAACAAATGTTAATTTTGAGTTTATTCCATTATTGGGGCCATCAGAATCCCTGTGTCTCTCTTCTCTCACACAGATGCTGAGACATAGCTCTTTCTCCTCAACCACTCTTATTTAGGGGCTCATGGGCATACCTTGTCATTTAGTTTTTATGTAGATAATGTTCATTGGTCTTTGATTTTGCTAGTCTAGTTGCTCTATTTTTATGGGAGAATTTGAAGAGTTGTTTTTTTTTTTTAAATGAAAGCAGTTGCCAGACATAAAGATGTCAGACATAAAGATGATTGTATTTTAACATTGCAAAGATTGATACTTTGAAAAACTAAGCTAGAGATTTAAAGTCTTGTAGGTGACATTGAGACTTGATGTCTGGGATTCAGGATGGACACAGGTCATCTATACCCTTCCATGGTACTCACAAGAAAGATATATTTGGAAGGAGAAACAGGCTTTGTTTGGAGCAGATTTAGAGGAAGTGGTCAAGGGATTCAAAGCTGTTTTACATGAGAACAGGTAGTAAGTGAGGTAGTAAGGTGTACATTAGCTAAAATAAGATGTGGGAAGCCTGCCATTAACTACATTTTGTTTCTGGGTAGAGCTAAGATTAAAGGGGTAGAACCTCCGAAGACACAGATTTGAGCTTAAATTTAATGATAATTTTTGGCTTGGAGCAGTGGCTCATCCCTGTAATCTTAGCACTTTGGGAGATTGAGGCAGGCCGATCCCTTGAGCCCAGGAGTTCAAGACCAGCCTCTTCTCTACAGAAAACACAGAAATTAGCAGAGTGTGGTGTTGCACACTGGCACTGGGGGTTGGCGGCTGAGGTGGGAGGATCTCTTGAGCCTGGAAGGTGGAGGCTGTAGTGAGATGTGATTGTGCCACTGCACTGTAGCCTGGGTGACAGAAAGAAAAAAAGTAATTTTCTCATATCAGCAAACTCTAAAGTTTTTATTTTCCAGACAGGCAGTGATTCATCTCTTATAGGAAATATTAAAAAATAAACAATTCACCAGGTTGAGTTTGTGCTTTAGAAAGGCAGTTGCACTGAGGAGTCTTAATGTCCTATCCAACGTCCTATCCACCTTGAGTTTTTAGCATCAATTCTTGAGCTTCCTGCAGTTTAAATGGCTGGAAAACTGTATTATACTTTGGCTGTGCACATTGTTTCCATATTGTTGTGTCTGGAATATGTTGTTTCAATATAGCACATATGAAAACAGTGAATAAAGTGCCGATAATTCAAATCCTAATGGCAAAAACAGTGTCTTCACCTTTTCTGTCTTCCACTCATATTGAAGGGCCTTACACGTGGAGGTGCTCAATTATATACTTACTGAATTGAACCGGCAAGAAGTCTTTGTTGAGGAGAGATCCTTTTTGGTGGAACGAATCTTTCTTTATAAGTTAATAACATAACTAATTTCAATAGTTTCAAGCAAATCCATTTTCATATATTTTTAAATAATGCCAGCTTAAAATACTTCAAAGACTGAAATAATATAAAGCATATGTCAATCAATCTGTGGGCTGGGTCCATCCTCCAGGTTCTGATGAATAAGAACGCCTCCTTGCATTCTCTTGTGTTCTTGGAAACAGTATTAAGGAAAAGAAAAAAGATATGCCTTCCATGAAATCATCTCCCAACAAGAAATCTAGAGCCAAAGGAAAAGGGATTGAAGCAAAAATTTAAATTCTTTGTCCTTGGGTACCTTAATGGTGCTGGTGGCTTTATAAAATTTGTCTTCAGAATGTTAGATCATTAAATGTTAAACCTAGGGTGGCATATCTGGTGGAGAAGCTCTTACTTAAAGAGTAGTCATGGGCTTTAGGGGTTTGTAAGCCCATTAAAATTGTGTACAACTTTTGCATGCTTGTGCACAGGGACATTTTCCTTGGACCCTCAAAAATATCTTGACTCTAAAGAAGTTTCAAAATGAATGAATCCTAATCCATTCCTCTTTAATTAAAGATAGGCACAGAAATGCATGTGACTTACTCAAAGCTACCCTGCTGAATACTGAGGGAACCAGGGCTATTCCTAACGGAATGAGGGCCAACAGGCCTTGTTGTAAGAAGATTTTTGTATTTTCTTTTCTTTCTTTCTTTTTTATTTTTTGAAAGAAAGAGAGAGAAAGAAGGAAGAGAGGGAGAAGGGGAGATTTTTGTATTTTCTCTTTTAATCCTTTTAGCTATCCTCAGACATAGGTATATTTATTATTCACATTTTGCAGGTGAGGAAACTGAGGCGGAGAGGTAAGATAACTTGCCCCAGGTCACACAGTGAATGAGTGGCAGAGCAGGATTTGGACCCAGGCATTCTGGCTCTAGAGACTGTATGCTCTTAGCAGCTGCTGCCCACTGCCTCTCAGAGGATTCTCTTCAATGCCATGCAGCCAGTAAACTGTTTTGGGACTTAGTGAGATGGAATTTGGGATGTGAAAATGGTTCTAGTTTGTTGTAAAATAAACGAAGTGACTTTGTAAGTTTTTATAAAGTTAAACATGTTGAAGTATTTTTTTTTCCTAGCATGCAATGATGCTACCTGTTCTGACCCATCATATCCGCTACCACCAATGCCTAATGCATCTGGACAAGTTGATAGGATATACTTTCCAAGACCGTTGTCTGTTGCAGGTAAGAATTACTCTCCTGTAAACTCATGTAATAACAAGATAGGAGTAATTCATCTTGCAGGTCACAAGTGATACATTGGATTCTCTATCCTGAGAAGTCATAAGAATTGTTAGAATCATAGTTCCCTCCATTGCTCCACCCTTGTTGCCTCTGCTGCTTTCTAACCCATTCTCTCACATTTATTTGAGACTATCCCTAAAGAGATTGACTAAAACTAAAATTGGCCTGTCAAATCTAAGTGCCAGTCGGGCGCTGTGGCTCACGCCTGTAATCCTAGCACTTTGGGAGGCTGAGGTGGGCGGATCACCTGAGGTCAGGAGTTCAAGACCAGCCTGGCCATCATGTTGAAAACCCACATTAAAAAAAAAAAAAATCTGAGTACCTTCTTCCAGCTTTTCCTCCTTTATGGCTCTCCTTTCCAGGTGCTGAGTATTCTGAAAGATGTAGATTTTTTTTTTCCCTGAGACGGACTTTTGCTCTTGTTGCCCAGGCTTGAGTGCAATTGTGTGATCTCAGCTCACTGCAACCTCTGTCTCCCGGGTTCAAGCAATTCTCCTGCCTCAGCCTCCCGAGTAGGTGGGATTACAGGCATGTGCCACCACGCCCGGCTAATTTTTATATGTTTAGTAGAGTTGGTGTTTTGCCATGTTGGCCAGGCTGATCTTGAACTCCTGACCTCAGGTGATCTGCCTGCCTTGGCCTTCCAAAGTGCTGGGATTACAGGCGTGAGCCACCAGGCCTGGCCTAAAGATGTGGATACATTTGTTTGCAAAAGAGGGGTTGTGTCAGAGATCTGGAAATTTGTTTGTTTGTTGTGGCTGCTTTAAAAATATTTTCAGTAGATGTAGGAGTACAAGTGGGTTTTGTCTACATGGATGAATTGTATAGTGGTGAAATCTGGACTTTTAGTGTACTTGTCACCTGAATAGTATACATTATACTCAGTAGGTAGTTTCTCATCCCTCACCCCCCTCCCAGCACTCCCCACCTGAGTCTCCAGTGTCCGTCATATCACTCTGTATGCCCCTGGGTACCCATAGCTTAGCTCCCACTTGTGAGTGAGAATATGCGGTATTTGGTTTTCTGTTTCTGAGTTAATTAACTTAGGATAATGGCCACCTGAGCTGCTGCAAAAGACATTATTTTATTCTTTTTATTGATGAATAGTATTCCACGGTGTATGTATACCACATTTTCTTTATCCACTTGTCAGTTGATAGGTACTTAGGTTGATTTCGTATCTTTGCAATTGTGAATTGTGCTGTGATAAACTTAGAAGTGCAGGTGTTGGGCCAGGTGAGTGGCTCACACCTCTAATCCCAGCGCTTTGGGAGGCCGAGGCGGGCGGATCATGAGCTCAAGAAATTGAGACCATCCTGGCCAACATGGTGAAACCCTGTCTCTACTAAAAATACAAAAACTAGCTGGGTGTGGTGGCACGTGCCTGTAGTCCCAGTTACTTGGGAGGCTGAGGCAGGAGAATCGCTTGAACTTGGGAGGTGGAGGTTGCAGTGAGCTGAGATTTCGCCATTGCCACTCCAGCCTGGTGACAGAGCAAGACTCTGTCTCAAAAAAAAAGAGAAAAAGAAAAAAAGTTCAGGTGTCTTTTTGATATAATGACTTATTTTCCTTTGGGTAGATACATAGTATACACAGTAGTGGGAGGAGTGAATCAAATGTTAGATCTACTTTTAGTTTCTTAGAAATCTCCATACTGTTTTTCAGGGCTATATATTAATTTATATAACTTATGTAAAGTTCAGTATGTAAGCTTTCTCTTTTCACTGCATCACACCAAAATCTGTTGTTTTTTGACTTTTTGATAATGGTCATTCTGACTGGGGTAAAGTGATAGGTGGTATCTCATTTTGGTTTTAATTTGCATTTCCCTGATGATTAGTGATGTTGGACCTTCTTTCATGTTTGTTGGCCATTTGTGTATCTTCTTTTAAAAAATGTTTGTTCATGCCATTGCCCCTTATTGGGATTATTTGTTTTTTTTTTCTTGCTGATTTGTTTCCTTGTAGATTCTGGATATTAGTCCTTTGTTGGATATATAGTATGCAAATATTTTCTCCCATTCTGTAGGTCATCTGTTTACAGATATTTAGGGAGATAAGATGGAAAGATCAGGCCTTAAGATTCAACTGGATAGGCGGCTCCCTTTCCTGCTTAATTTGGAATGATACAAAGATGGTGCTCTCATGCTGAGTTTTTGTTTTTTTTGAGACAGGGTCTCCTTCTGTCACCCAGGCTAGAGTGCAGTGGCATGATCATAGCTCACTGCAGCTCGACCTCCTGGGCTCAAGTGGTAATCTCACCTCAGCCTCTTGAGTAGCTGGGACTCCAGTCACATGCCACCACGCCTAGCTAATTTTTTTATTTTTTGTAGAGATGGGGTCTTACTGTGTTGCCCAGGCTGGTCTTGATCTCCTGGACTCAAGTGGTCCTTCTGCTTTGGGATTAGGGGTGTGAGCCACTGCACCCAGCTCCTGCTGTTTTTAAGACTGAACTTATTTCATTGAAATTTTAGCTGGCCATGACTCATCCAAGTCATCATTTAAATTTTGGAATGAATCCTGATCATGCCAGGAATTCTTTGTCTAACTGTGGAATTCGGCAGCCCAAATATGGAGACAGAAAAGTTCATCACATGCACATGCGGAAGAAAGGTATGTATGTCTGGATGATTTTAAGATGCTAATCTCCTATTTTTGGCCTGTGTTTTCTGTTGTAACTTATTTCACCTCCAGGAATGGTTGTGACTCTTTCACCATCTCATATTCTAGTGCTTACTAACTCATTTTTTTTTTAATTTGTTTTTTTTGAGATAGAGTCTCACTCTGTCACCCAGGCTGGAGTGCAGTGGCACGAGCTGAGCTCACTGTAACCTGTGCCTCCTGAGTTCAAGCGATTCTTTTGCCTTAGCCTCCTGAATAGCTGGGATTACAGGCATGTGTGCCACCACACCTGGCTATTTTTTTTTTTTTTTTTTTTTTTTTTTTTTTTTTTTTTTTTTTTTTTTTTTTTTTTATTTTTATATTAGAGACAGGGTTTTGCCATGTTGGCCAGGCTGATCTTGAACACCTCAAGTGATCTACCCGCCTCTGCTTCCCAAAGTGCTGAGATTACAGGCATGAGCCATTGTGCCTGGCCCCATGGACTCTTTTATAATATTTACTTTGAGCAAGAACTATAATAAGGGTTGATGAGATTTTTAGAAAAATTTCTTTTTCCTCTCCAGTGTTTTAAATAATTATTTATTACACGTTCAGACAGGTAGGTACCAAACCTTTTAAAATCACGTTGAGAAGAAATAATTTTTTCTACTGCAATATGATGGTCCTAGAATTCTTCTATCAGTATTTACTTGTGTATCTGTTTTTAATTTTAAATAGGGATTAACACCTTGATAAATATTATGTCACGTCTTGGCCAAGATGATCCAACTCCCTCAAGGTAAAGTTGATTTTTACAAAACAAGTTGATTGATATATAATTCACATACTATACAATTTACTCATTTAAATCATACAATTCAGTGGTTTTTAGTAGGTTAACAAAATTGTGTATCCATGGCCATCATCTAATTTTGGAACATTGACATTGTCCCAAAGAGAAGCCCTTTACCCATTAGTAATCTCTCCCCATGTTCCTTAGCCTGCCCAATCCTAGGCAACCACCAATTTATTTTCAACCTCTATTAATTTGTCTCTTCTGAACGTTTTCTTTGAAAGATATCATATAAGCCAGTCTTTTGCGACTGTCTTCTTTTACTTAGCATGTTTTCAGGATTTGTCCATAGTATAGTATGTGTCAATACTTCATTTTTTAATTGCTAAATAATATCCCTTGATAGGGGCATACCGTATTTTATGTATCTGTTCATCAGTTAATGGGCATTGGGAATGTTTCTGCTTTTTGGCTGGTGAATAACACTGCTATGAGTATTTGTGTACAGACTTTGTTTGGACATATATTTTGATTTCCCTTGGGTATATATACTTAGGAGTAGAATTGCTGGGTCATATGGTAACTCTCTGTAACCTTTTAAGGAACCGCCAGACTGTTTTCCAAAGTGGCTGCACCATTTTATATTCCCAGCAGCAATATAGCAGGGATCCAATGTCTTCACATATTTGCCAACACTTGTTATTGTCTGTCTTTTTTATTCTAGCCATTCTATTCTAGTGAATATGAAGTATTTTCTCATTGTGGTTTTGATTTGCATTTCCCTCAGGGTTTATGAAATTGAGTGTCTCTTCATGTGCTTATTGGCTATTTGTATATCTTCTTCAGAGAAATATCTATTCAGATCCTTTTCCTATTTTTAATTGGGTTATTCTAAATTATTGAGTTATAACAGTTTTTTAATATAGTCTCAGATACAAATTCCTTATCAGATTTGCAAATTTTTTTTTCATTCTGTGAATTGTCTTTTCATTCTCTTGAAAATTTTTGCAGTGCAAAACTTTTGATGAAGTTTTAGCTATTCTGAGTCCATTGCATTTCCACACGTTGGATTAGCCTGTCAATTTCTGCAAAGAAGTCAGTGGGGATTTTGATAGGCATTATGTTGATTTTGTAGAAGAATTTGGGAACCATTACCATCTTTTAAAAAAAATGTTTATTTAAAGTGCAGGTTTGTTACATAGGTAAACTTGTGCTTATTGTACAGATTATTTTATCACCCAGGTATTAAGCCTAATAGCTATTAGTTATTTTTCCTGATCCTCTCCCTCCTTTCATTCTTTACCCTCTGAAAGGCTGCAGTGTGTGTTGTTTCCTTCTATATGTCCATGTAATCTATGGTATTTGGTTTTCTGTTCCTGTGTTAGTTTGCTGAGCATAATGGCCTCCAGCTGTATCCATGTCCCTGCAAAGGGCATGACCTCATTCATTTTTATGGCTGCGTAGTATTCCATGGTGTATAAGTACCATGTTTTTTTTCTTTCTTTCTTTCTTTCTTTCTTTCTTTTCTTTCTTTCTTTCTTCTTTCCTTTCTTTTCTTTCTTTTTTTGAGACAGAGTCTCATTCTGTTGCCCAGGTTGGAGTGAAGTGGCATGATCTCAGCGCAGTGCAACCTCTGCTTCCCAGGTTCAAGCAATTCTCGTGCCTCAGCCACCTGAGTAGCCTGGATCCTGGCTAATTTTTATATTTTTGGTAGAGATGAGGTTTTACCATGTTGGCCGGGCTGGTCTCCAATTCCTGGCCTCAAGGTATCCATCTGCCTTGGCCTCCCAAAGTGCTGGGATTAGAGGCCTGAGTCACTGTGCCTGGCCCCACATTTTCTTTATGCAGCCTGTCATTGATGGGCATTTAGGCTGATTACCAACTTAACCTTTTTTTTTTTTTTTAATAGAGACAGGGCTCTTGCTATGTTTCCCAGGCTTACCATCTTAATCTTATGTTTTCTGACTCATGAACTTGGATGTCTTTTCATTTATCTGTCTTTTAAAATTTTTTGAATAATGTTTTGTAGTTTTCAGAGTATACATTTTACACATTTTTTGCAAAATTTATTCTGAAGTATTTTATTCTTTTTTATGCTGTTATAAATGGAATTGTTTTCTTAATTTCATTTTCAGGTTGTTCATTGGAAATGTGTGGAAACACAATTGAGTTTTGTGTATTGGTCTTATATGTCCACCAACCCTGTTGCTCCAGTTTATTAGGTCTAATAGTTTTTTAGTGGATTAGTTAGGATTTTCTTACACATGAAATAATATTACCAACAAATAGCAATAGTTTTACTTCTTCCTGTGTAACCCTTTTACATTTCATTTTCTTAACTTCGTTGCCCTGGCTAGAGCTTCCAGGACAATACTGAATAGAAGTATTGAGAGCAGATCTCTATCTTCCTAATCTCAGTAGGAAGCATTCAGTCTTTCACTATTGAGGGTGATGTTAGCTGTCGGGTTTTTATAGATGCTCTTTATCAGAGTAAAGAAGGTCTCTCCTATTCTTAGTTTGCTGTGTGTTTTTATCATGAAATGGTGTTGAATTTTGTCACATGCTTTTTCTGTAGCTATTAATATAATCACGCCATTTTATTCTTTTATTCTGTTTGATTTGGGGTATTAAACCAACTTGGCTTTCTTGGAATGCCTCCCACTTGATCGTGGTGTCTCATCCTTCTCATGCTGCTGCATTCAGTTTGGTAGTATTTTGCTTAGGATTTGTGTGTCTATATTCATAAGAGATCCCGGTTTATAGTTTTCTTTTCCTGTGATGTTTTTGTCTAGTTTCATTATAATGGTAATACTAGCCTCATATAATGAGTAAGTTTTGTAGGTTAGCTTTTCTTTTTTAATTTCCTGATTTTATAAGATACCTTCCCATGTTAATATTCTCATATATGTGTGGTCTTGAGGCCTCTGAAGCATCTGGGAATGGAATGGCCTAGGTCTATATAAACTCTTTAACGCAGTTTGACAACTGAATGGAAGAAGTGCTTAATGGCTGATGAGGCTCTGGGGTTGCTTGCAAGGAGGATTATCTTTGTGTGTGAGGTATAGCAGATTCTATTTGGAAAGCCAGTAGAGGAAATTGCTTGAGGGTGGCTTTCTTTTTAAGATGGGGAGTTGAAAAGTGGAATAGCTATGCTTGTCATTGTGGGGATCCAGACTAGGTTGGATTACAGGTGGGCAGAGTAGGGTTGGAAGTGACAGGAAGTTGAGGCAATTACTTCGGCTGCCCACTGACCTCCACAGAAATTGCCAGCAATGGCTGACATGGCTTTTTTTTCCCCCAATAACTCCTTCATATATCAGGCTTTTAAAAAATTGACTTGCTTTCAGTTGTTCTCTTTTGTGGTTATCATAAGCCAAACCTCTTCAATCAAGAGGTAAAAAGAAAAGCAGGATAGAGCTTTAAAATTCTTACTTGAAAATGATCATATGCTCATATACCTCACTATGATGTCCTGTGAAAGTCGAAGATCAGAAAAGAATGAATTAAAATAGCCCTTAATCACACCCTCAGGGATGGTGTGACCATGGTTTTATTTTACCCTGCGACATTGTGGAGTCTGTATTTTGACAAGTAGAATCCTATATACCCTATGGCCCTCTAACTTGGCTACATGAACACCATAGACAGGTACTTTTCAATGATGCAAATCTGGATTTAAAATCATCTTTGTCTCATCTTCCCCCACCACAGCTGTTGGTATGTAAGCTATGTCTTTTGATAACTTCATTCGAACCTCATAATTTATGTTTTCTTTTGCTCTGTTACAAAGAGGTGGTTTTCTTGGCTTTCTTATCATGGCAGAAAGGATGATACCTGAGAAACTGTTATGTCTGAATTTACCATTTTGAAAATGATATTACTGACAGAGAATAAACAGATAATCTCTCTTGTCCCTTGACATTTGGCCTTTGTTGCTTGTGTTCAGAGGCTCATGCTCTGGATATGATCTTTTTGCTGATGCAGAGTTGACCCCAAGTGTCTGTTCAGAAACAGCCTCTTGGCCTTGGCTGCCAGGGTCTGCTGCCAGTTGACTGCTGTCAGCTAGCAGTCCACAGCTGGGCACAGCTTCTTCCAAAGACTGACCCCAAGTAAGACTGAGCTCCTTACCTGGGCTGTCAAGCATACCTTGTCCCTTCCCTGTGCGCTGATCATCATTGTAAAACTTCCTCTGTAATGCCTATGTAACCTTGTAATATCCTGCTCAAATCCTGCTGGTGTTTGTTTTATGGTACATATTCTTGTTCTTCTGTGGACCCATAATTGTGTTACAGGGCTGTTTTTCTTTACAGGACTGTAAGGATTTTGAAGGTCTATGGCCCTATCTATATTTTTTTCTCCCTGTTCTTTGTAACTAGTGCCTTTCACAGAACAGGTACTCAGGAAGGAATGCCATTCATCATACTACTTTTATTCCAGGTTATTTACTTATTGACCAGAAATAGGGCAACAGGGAGATCAAGAAAGGTTACGGTCAGCAGGGCTTTAAATGGCTGGATAGTATCTTTCTTAATCTCATTTGGGATGGGCTAGGGTTTACAAAAAAGGCATGAAGGTTTAAAATTAATAAGTAATTTTTGATAACCTGGCTGCCATTAAAACTACAAAACAATTAACTTTTATGATGCTGTAATCTCAAGTGAATATGCCACCCATAGTTTTAAAGAACATCACTGTTTAACCACCTAAATCTGAGTTAATAGTTATATTTAATTCATTCATGCAAATTGTGATGAACTGTTACCACAAAAAGGGTGTCTAAAGGGTGAGGCATTTGGTGGCATTCAAGTAATCCATGTATTATCATTAAGACCCTTGGGAAAGAGGGACCAGGATAGTAGCAATGGAAAAAAGGGAAAAACCAAGCCGCCTTGGTTTGATTTTTTTTTTTTTCTTTTGGATTGGAGAGAGTCATTGCTGCAAATAATGCATAAAAATCTTGGCCAGCCACAGTGACTGACACCTGTAATCCCAGCACTTTGGGAGGCCAAGGTGAGTGGATCACCTGAAGTCAGGAGTTCAAGACCAGCCTGGCCAACATGGTGAAAACCTGTCTCTACTAAAAACACAAAAATCAGCCAGGTGTGGTGGTGGCCACCTGTAATCCCAGCTACTCTGGTGGCTGATGCAGGAGAATTGCTTGAACCCAGGAGGCTGAGGTTGCAGTGAGCCAAGATCATGCCACTGCATTTCACCCTGGGCAACGGAGAGAGACTGTCTAAAAAAAAAAAAAAAAAAAATTAGACCAACAAAGAGACACATATGGACTATTTGTTAATGTCTGTGTATTTAAGGAAATGGTAGTTGCAAGTGTTTTGCATTAGAAGCACAGTAATATGTATTAAATATATGTAAATCCCATTGAGTGAATTTACCACTCTATATGCTTCAAGTTAAATTCCCAAGTCCAGTACATCTGAAATCTCCTGGGTCTGTAGCCTGTCCTCCCTACAAGTGTCCAGTCAGGTGCAATGAGTTGAAGGAATCCTAAGTTGGGTAGAAGTTCCCATTGACCTCCAAGGCCCCCTTTAGCCAGTCACTGCTTGAGAATTGGGATGCCAGAGTGGGAGAAGATTCTGCATACCCTCACTGGATTTGGCTTTCCTTGAGTCAATGGTACCTTACAGTATTTACTGTTACAGGGAGATTGTTATGTTTTATAAAGTGCATTGAATTCCTCAGACACAATGTGCTGTATAAATGTTACAGTTAATCTAGATTTCATAAGGCCTCCGCTGATTCACTTCTTAAAAGCAAATGGAGTGTTTACTGCTCAGTAAACATCTCATCTTGGAGCCTGCTAGTATGTATAAAGAGGGTGATTAAAGAAAGTCTAAACAATAAAAGAAGGAACAAAAAATTTGCTGCTGCTGTGAGGACTGGCCACCACTCTTTCCATTTTTCCAGATAAACCATTGGCTTAGGAATTGTACAGTGTAATAATAAACCAAAGTAGTATTTAATAGCCATTCATATTTATGGCTTATTGCCAGAGGTTAATGATAATGTAGATACAGAAAAACATGTTGGATATGGGCAAATTATTTAATAAATGGCAGACTCACTATTGAATAAATGTATTTAGAACCATGACCTTGTATTTCAACAACATGAATAATAATCCAACTTTGTGGGTATTAAAACCCTAGATGTAGTTTTTGTCTCCATGAAAGTTTATAAAAGAAGTTAAGGTAAATCTTATTACGCCATTATGACTTCATTTAAAATAGTATATGACTTAAAGCAGCCAGTACTCTTTGACTGAATGTCTTACTGTTCTTTAAAAATGCGTCAGACATCCAGGTATGGTTTGTCCCCAGCCCTTGCCAGGGTTTCTTGCTTTCCATGTTGAGATTTTTCTGTATAGTTCTTTGCACTATTAGGAAGAAGATAAAGTTTGTGCCACAGAAAATGCATTTTTATTTTACTGGCTCATGAAAAAGAATTTATTTTTAAAAAGCTCACTCTTTCTTATTTCTATCTTACTCAAGACAGTAGCTTAACAGGTTCCTTGAAATTGTAGGCGGGCTTAGGAGTTAACATCATCTTACTTTAAATCATGCCTCTATTCCTTGATGCTTTCCCCAAGAATGATGGCAGTTGCTTCTGAAGTTCTGATGTATTTGACAGAAAGCAAAATATCAGTACAGAAAAGTTTCGGAAATATGTTTTTTGTTAATATAATGTGTTGTACTCCACTGTGGAACTTTTTAGTCACTCTTGGCTGGTGGAGTAGCAACAAAAAGAAGTCCTTTAAAATCTAGTATGTATTTGGTAAAAAGAAGAAAAGTTTGTTTTAGGACCTACTCCTTTTTTTTTTTTTTTTGGGACATGGTCTCCCACTGTCACCCAGGCTGGAGTGCAGTGGTGCGATCATAACTCACTGCGGCTTTGACCTCCCAGGCTCAAGCGATCCTCTCGTCTCAGCCTCCAGAGTAGCTGAGACTAAGACATGTGCCACCACACCTGGCTAATTTTTAAAAATATTTGGTAGAGATAAGATCTTACTTTGTTGCCTAGGCTGGTCTTGAACTTCTGGCCTCAAGCAATCTCCCACCTCAGCCTCCCGAAGTGCTAGGATTACAGGCATGAGCCACTACACCTGGCCTGCCTTTTTTTTTTTTTTAAACTAAATTATGAGATTATGAATTTGTCAGGTAGACATAAATTGAATGTGTTTTCTCTTCATCTCTCTTTTGTTTTTTCATTTCCCTATTGGCTATTACAATTGAGTATTCCTTATCCAAAATGCTTGGGACCAACAGTGTTTCAGAATTTCTTGGATTTTGGAATATTTGCATATACGTAGTGAGATATCTTGGGCATAGGACCCAATTCTAAATGGAATTCATTTATATTTCATATATAGCTTATACACATAGCCTGAAGGTAATTTTAGACAATATTATTAATACTTCTGTTTTGACTGCAACTTGTCGCTTAAGGTCAGGTGTGGAACTTTCTACTTGTGGCATCATATTGACACTCAAGAGTTTCAGATTTTGGAACACTTTGGATTTGGGGTTAAGGATGCTTAACCTGTAATTGCTTCCCAGAATGATGTTTTCACATAAATGAAAGGCCATAAATTGAAAGGAGGGTTCAGAATCACTCCCTCGTTGTTCACAACTTATCAGATTTTTCCCATTACCTTTTGTTTCCTGTAAAATTCCAAAATGTGGAGGAATAGTAGGGTAGAAGAATAAACTTACTAATGCAATAAGTGAAATGATAGCAATTGTGCTTAAATTTCCAAGTAGATGATTTGGTAGCTAAGAGTAATTTACAAGTATTCTAAATTTTCTACTGTTTCCTGAAACTATAGGGATACTTTATGGAAATTAAGCTGGCACATATAAAACAGAATAATACAGATCCGATCTAATTTTGTTGTAAATGGAGTGATAAGTGTTGAAGTTTTGTGGGAATGGGGGTGGGATGGTGGGAGTTAGCTGGCACTTGGAAGCTCCAGTACTTAGGGTAGGCCTCCCAGCTGACTGCAGGAATGAGTGGGATTTGGGAGAGGTGGCAGGGAAGGGAGAGGGGATGGTGCCTGCATGGTACAGCTGTGCAGGTTGATCAACATGGAGTCGAAAGTTGCTGTTGAAAGTAGATAAAAGGGGTGGATATGATAAAACTGGATAAAGAATGGCCTTGAAAGCCAGATGGGTATAGACTTGAAAGGCAGCTGTTGAGTTTTGGGAGGAGAATTTTGTGGGTTGGTGTCAGAGAGATTTAAGAAAGGCCCTGAAGGTAGTGAGGCCAGCTCACGCCCAAGCCTGTCTCTTGCTGTCTGTGCTCGGGCTCCAGAGCCTCTGCGTGTCCCTGTCTCTCCTCAGTGCATCCCTTTGGTTTTTCTCCCCTTGTACATCCCCAAACTCATATTTTCTCTTTCAGCAGCCAGCCTTAAAATAGACATTCGGGTTCTTTTCATATTTAGCCATCCCCCCAACTTATCCTTTCAAGGCCTCTAGTGAATGCCTGAAACCAAAGACAGTAATACATAACCCTGTATGTACTATGTTTTTTCCTACACATACATACCTATAATGAAGTTTAAGGTATAAATTAGGCACAGTAAGGGGTTAACAGCAATAATAAAATAGAACAGCTATAACAGCATGCTTTCTGTACACCAGACCCCCGTGACATGTAATTTGCCTATGTAACAAACCTGCACATGGACCCCTCAACCTAAAATAAAAGTAAAAAGCAAATAAATGACAGTATGCCAGTATCACGACTCTTGTGCTTTGGGGCCATTATTAAGTAAAATAAGGATGATTTGAACATAGGCACTGAGATAGTACAACAGTTGATCTGGTAGCCCACATGGCTACTAAGTGACAGCATAGAGGTGCTTGAAAAAGGGATTATCCCAGGTGGCATAGGGTGGGACAGCACAAGAATTTACCATGTGATGAAGAATAGCATGCAGTTTAAAACTTATGAATTGTTTATTTCTGAAATTTTCCATTTAATGTTTTTAGACTGTGCTTGACCAGGAAACTGTGGAATATGAAACCATGGTTATGGGAGGGCTACTGTACAATCCCATATAACTTATTACTTCTCCAGCCTACTGTAGTCAAAATCAGGTTTGTCTCCACCACTTCACAGATATCCCCTCAAGGGCCTCAGCACCTTCACAGGACTGAATCAGTGGTCTGTTCTCATCTGACTTGAATCTAAGCAACACTGGGCATGGCTGACCACTTCGCTCTTGAAACACATTCTTCCCTGTGGATCGAGGAGAGCATACTGGCTTCCTTTCCTCCTCCCTCCCTGGCCAGGTCTCCTTTTCTGGCTTCCCTTCTGCTTGACTTCTCAACTTCCCTCTATCCAGGCCCTCCCTGGGTTCATTCCTGGGACCCTTTTTCCCTCTGGCTGCATCCTCTCAAGTGGTGTCATACGATTCGTCACCTAAAATTCTGTGTGGACATTGACCAACCCTAAAGATCGTCACCTAAAATTCTGTGTGGACATTGACCAACCCTAAAGATTCATTAGCAGCTTTGTCCTAGCCCACGAGCAGTAGGTTACTATCCAGCACTCTGCTGGATCTCTCCATTTGGATATTTGATGGGCATTTCAAAGTTAACATGTCCAAAATGCACCTTTTGCTTTTCTCCCAAACCTGCTCCCCTTTTGGCCCTCCCCTCCGCAGTAATGGCACTACTCCTCGCGAGCTAGGCCATGACCTTCATTCTTTTCTTTCACTTAACCTCCACATCCCAACTCTAGCTATCAACAGTTCTTTTCAGCTGTGTCTCCAGCATGCATCCCAAATCTGACTGTTGCCCGCCCCGCACCGTGACCTCGCTAGCCTAAGCCTCCGTGTGGGAAACTCCTTGCACCTGCTGCAGCGTTCCCCCCAGTGCTTCTCTTTCCTGCACTCAGTGTCCACACAGCAGCCAGTGTGGCCTGTTGAAAACCTCAGTCACTTCATGTCATGTCTGTGCTCAACCAAAGGGGCAGTGAGAAAAGCACTTTACCACTGAGGGAAGGTGCTCCATTGGCTTCACTGAGGCGCAGGAGGAGATTTTCCTTGGGCCACCTTCTTGGTCATTTCAGTCCTGTTTGCGAACATGAGAAACTAACAGCCTGCGAGATGTGACTCCATCATATAATAAAAGTATAAATAAAGTGTGATCTATGTGCTGAGGGGGAAGTATTGATTTCGATGAGGGGCACTGGGCAGGGCTTCATAAAGAAGATAACGTTTTTGCTGGGCCTCAAGGGGTTAGTAGATTTTCAGTGTGGCTCATTGTATGGGAGAGAGTGGAAGGCTCTGGGGTGGCAGGGAGCTTGGTCTCAAGAGGCACGCTGAGTGTCTTAGGGGATGCCTGTTTCAGAGAGTGCCAGGTAGTTTTGGAGCAGGGCCCGATGTGTAGATAGAAAAGGATAGGCGTGGGTAAAGAGACTGAAAAGGCAGATCGGACTTATTTTGAAGGACTTCCGACACTGGGTTGAGTTTAGAGTTGGAGTGATGTAGGACTGTCTTTAGGACATTGTATCAAAACGGATTTTTCAGTGGTCAGAAAATCACTGAATGCATCCTTCTTTCTGTCTTCTACCTGATAATAGTATGGAAATACTAATGATTGTTAGTGAGATATCACCTTGACGTCTCTGAATGCTTTAAGTCTGGTTCCCAGAGGAAGAAAGCCCCCAGGTAGAAAGCCTGAACCACACAGTATGAAGGAATGCACCCCTCCTTCTCATTAGGCAGGTGCCAGATGCCTGAGGGCTAAGATGGTGGTCAGTGCTCTTAATTTATGAGGAATAGGGAAGGTGCTTTCATTATTAAAGGTGCTAACCCTCATGTGCCCTTTTCTTGCGGGGTGGTGGTGGGTGGTGGGGTCTTAGTATGTTATTTTAAGTGATCTTTTTCATTCCCATTGTAGGATTAATCACAATGAACGGTTGGAGTTCCTGGGTGATGCTGTTGTTGAATTTCTGACCAGGTAATTAGCCTTTTTTTTTTTTCCAACTCTTCAATAATTACATTTTATAGGTAACATACTTCGTACTTATTACGTTCCTTTCTTTGTAATTAGTAAAATAAGGCATTGAAACACCATGTATTTTATCTCTTTTGTAGAGCTCAAAAGCCACGTCTGTGGCTCTTGCCCTGACAACTTGCACTCACTGATGCTGTAATGAGTGAGATTACAAGATGAAAGGCTGGTGTCTCTGTCCTGTCAAGCATATGTTAAAGTTGCTTACAGCCGCATGAGATCAGTTTGTCTTGGTCTAGATGCTTCAGAGCTTATATTCAATTTGTAAAGAAAGGGATGATATTTTAAAATGTCATTTCATCTTCTAGGATTTGTCTTTGATCCCTTTCTTACTCTTTCTGATCTCAAGGGAAGTAAAGCTTACAAGTAATTTTAATGACCAGATTTGTGTGTGTGTGTGTGTGTGTGTGTGTGTGTGTTTTCTCTCCAGAAGTATTTTAGGATCATTAATTTGAAAAGTAGGGGTAGGAAGCTGGGGCATGGTGGCTCACGCTTGTAATCTCAGCACTTTGAAAGACCAAGGTAGGTGGATTGCCTGAGATCAGGAGCTCGAGACCAGCCTGGCCAACATGGCAAAACCCCATCTCTACTAAAAATACAAAAATTAGCCAGGCATGGTGCTGCACGCCTGTAGTCACAGCTACCCGGAGGCCGAGGCAGGAGAATCACTTTAACCTGGGAGGTGAAGATTGCGACATTGCACTCCAGCCTGGCGACAGAGTGAGACTCCATCTCAAAAAAAAAAACAAAAAACAGAAAGTAGGGGGACAAAAGTGTGTTTTGCTTTTCTATACTGCTGCAATTTCTCTTTTAAAGGGAGACAATACATGCTTCTCTTAGAACTCCTTGAGCTGTTGTTATTCTCTTTAGGTCATTTCTTTTCACAAGATGGACATAATTAGGAGAAGGGACTCTTCTCTTCAGGGACCACACATAACTCAGCCCAAGGAAAAGCATTTGTTTCACTCCTAATTTTTAGTATTAAATGTGTTTGCTCTTAGAGTGTGTGACTGATTATTCTGCTCTTTGTTGCCATCAGATTTCAGAGAAATCTTTTAACAGAAATAAATGTGAAAATGAGTGAATGTTCTAGCTTTTAGCACATTCAGATATACTGTTCTTACTGTTTAGCTTTCAATGACTTTTAATCAGATCCTTTAGTTTGATTCAGCTGGTATCCATTGCGCAGATACTGTGTGCTAGCCCTGTTTCTGTGACTCAGAGCCACAGACAAAATGTTGTGATGCATATTTATTCATGTGCTTTTTTTTTGTAGTGTCCATTTGTACTATTTGTTTCCTAGTCTGGAAGAAGGAGGATTAGCAACCTATCGGACTGCCATTGTCCAGAATCAGCACCTTGCCATGCTAGCAAAGGTATAGAAAACATCTGCGGCATTTGTAGTTATGTCTGACTTGCTCTTCTTCTGTCCATGCATAACTTTGCATTTGAATAAGTAACTCTTTAGGATATATTAGGGATGTAATATTTTACAGACCAGGAGGTATTTTTGTTGGATTTTAAGAATCCAGCCTTATTAGTTCTGTTACCTTTGTGAGTTTCACCAGCAGCTAATGAACTCCACAATGAGGTAACTTGAAAACAGATGAAGAAAAATTTGACAGGTGTGCATGAACAGAGTTAAACATTTGGGGAAAAGGAACATGGGAACAAAGCAAAAGAAATATACTGTATTTTCCCTTTGTGTAATATTTCTGTAGTACATTTGTTTTTGATTTACGTTAACATGCCAAATGATAGCTTTGAACAGAATATTCCAGACCATTTTTTATCCACTAGGGGTACTTTATACACCTTTGAGAATCCCCCAAATCACAAATCCTACTAAGATTTAGGGTTTAGGCTGTCCCCCTAGCCTCATTGACTTAGCTCAGTGACTAACAGAACCTTTTCTTAATTCAGATTCATGCCAGGCATTTTACTTATGTGATCTGATTCGATGTTTCCATCTCCATTTGATGTCTTGTTATAATAAATCATAGCTGATAACAACATGGACACTTGCACTGACTCATCAGGGTTCCAGTCAACACTNGTGGCCATGGACAAATTGACAAATTGTTGTTCTCGTCTCCAAGCCTCTGCTTTCTCATCTATAAAATGGAAATGATATTAGCCCTTGCCACACAGCCTGGTTATGACAATTAAATGAAATTATGAGTTTTAATGATTTTGTTTACAAAGTGCTACGCATAATACTTGTTTATAGTAATTATACAAAGATGTTAATAATTTTGTAGGGGCTATTTTTATTGGTGCTACCCATGTTCTTATGATAAATCCTTACATTTTTATAGACCTCTGGGTTTATTTAATAGTAGGTAGAATGGTGGCTCTTAAATCCCCAAACACTGAGGATCCACTGGAAAAGCTTTTGTGGGTTTTCCCTAAAGTAATTTGTATATTTTCTTCATTTTGATATAAAAGTTTGATTTTGAAAGAAAGAGTAGATAAAGCCCATCCTAGCTTTATGACTGGTTTCTTAATTGATCTTGCCAAGGCATTAATTATATTCAAGATGTGGTTAATTTTAGCTTATGTGTTAGCAAGAACACATTGTTTTATTTTATTTGATAACATCATCATTGTAGCTACAGTGGTAGGCTTTGAACTGGTTTTGGAGGCATTTGAGAAAGTAAATATTGATGTCTTAATGAAAATCTGTAAGTAGCCAGGTAAGCTAACTTGGCTTTTAGCAGGCCCACAATGAATGAAATTTCAAACTGCCTAGTGTTTGGTTGATTTAATTGTCACAATGCTTCCTGATCATTCACATAAATGCCACTGGAAGTACATATTAATAAGTAGGTTATCACTCCGTTCCTTACTGTTTTTAGTTTAGGATGTAATGGAATGGCATAATTGTTTTTCAAACACTTGTAGGGAAGATATTTACAAAGTGTGGGGAATTGCCATGGCATGAAAACAAAAGCTTTTCTATAACCCATTGGGTGCTGTGCAAAGCCATGACTAATGACAGAGTTTGTCCCTGCAGGGAATATTCTATGTGGTCTTCTTGCACCAAGCCCAAGCCTTGCCATTCCCATAGTACTCAACACCCAGTGGCTGCAGCAGACGGCTGTGTGGTCCGACTTTCTTCTGTCTAGACCCGTAGTCCTTAGCCATTTGGGAAGGAAGGGAATTGATGGAAAATTGTTGACCTCTTTGAGAATCTAATGAAAGCTGTAGGTCACCTTCCAGGCTAATGAACATTGTAACACATAAACAGTAGCATACCACTCTCTCCTTTTTAAAAGTTGTACTAGTGCCTACATGGAAAAATAAGGATATAGAGACTAGAAGAAGTCAGGAAATTCACATCGCAGCACTCCAGAATATAGTAGATGTTTATAAGATAAAATATGGCTTGCAGTCTGCTCACAAGCAGGGCTCCAGAGATAGCAAACAATTAGATTTTCCCAGTGAAGTTGTGAAACAGATGAAATTTACATATTCTAGTATAAACTCTTGCACTTTGGGATCAATTTTTAAAAAGAGATATTTTCTGCTATTGCATTTGCGGTAGTCAAAACTCATTTGAGTATATTTTATAATCACGGATTTCAAACAGTACAAACTACTACAGCATGTATGTCTTGTTTTTATTGTCTTTGTCTTTTTCCAACATAAATAAATATGGATATTTAACACACATACTGAGACACACAAAATGTATGTCTTTTGTCTGAGGACTGGTGGAACTCATATTGTCCTAAGCTGTTCATTGACTTGTGATTTGTTCCATGTTATGTGGCATGTTATTGCTTAGTATTTATTGAATTGAATTACATGGTGATGGAAATTGATTTATTGTGTATTTATGCAATGTTTGTATGTTTCTTTTTTATGGGAAGAATTATGATTTCTATTTATTCAATCTCAGGAGTTTTATAAAAGTTTTCTTTCACATTGTGTCTAGTTCTAAAAGGCCAGAATTGATTTGTGTGTTGTAATACCATGGGATAAGAAATAAGCAGCCACGGAGATCAAAGTAAAGGAAAAATATGAGTAAGATAGTGAAATGAATCCAGAGGTAAAGTTAGTATGCACTGACGTATTCATCAGCCCTACCCCTAGAACGGGGCCACAAATTTGGCTCTAAACTCTTCTGAGGCCAAATCAGAAAAAGAAACACAATTCATTACAAGTGATATTTTCAAAGCCCTTAAGATCAATCCAATTCATTGCTCAGAAGATCTCACTGAACCCACAGAGATATGAGTATGGAAACCTCATAAAGGGGGACACAAATGCTAGGATATCAGGCTCCCCAAAAAAATTAAAAAAAAAAAAGATTTAGAGTTATAAGGCATTTTGAAGTCTTCTGAAGGTCTTCACTCTACCACATAAAAATCTATTTTGGGCCAGGTGCAGTGGCTCACACCTGTAATTCTAGCACTTTGGGAGGCTGAGGCAGCTGGATCACCTGTGATCAGGAGTTTGAGACCAGCCTGGCCAACATGGTGAAACCCTGTCTCTATTAAAAATATAAAAATTAGCATGGCATGTTGGCTCACACCTGTAGTCCTGACTACTTGGGAGGCTGAGGAAGGAGAATCACTTCAACCTGGGAGGTGGAGGATGCAGCAAGCCAAGATCATGCCACTGCACTGAGAGAGCCAGATTCTGTCTCCAAAAAACAACAATAAAAAGTCTGTTTTATATGGTGCCGACATTGTCAGTACCACGTGACTCAAGTCAAAGAAGTAAAATTGACTTTCAGAACTTTGGGTTAGGTTTGCAATTCTCTCCCTAGGCATATTGGATGAACCCAGGGACTTAAGGTCTCATAGCAGAGTCTTATTCCAGCCTGGGCTAGTGCTTGGTCTGAACTTGAAATTGGAAAGTTCAGATCTGATCAATTCTGAACCCCACTTGAACTATTGGAGTTTGTAGAAGGCTGTTTGAGAAAGAACTGAGTTAGTCAAAACCGAGCCATATGTATAGGACTTCTAATGAATGATAAACTCAACTCACTCTTAATATACTCATATGAGGCCAATAGATTTGTAACCATTCCGCCACTCCCATCTTGTCTCCACACCAACCCTCTGCAAGAGATGGTGAGTTACTGTAGTTAAGATTTTGGCAAACTCTTCCTTACGTTTTGTCATTTTGAATGTTGCAGAAACTTGAACTGGACCGATTTATGCTGTATGCTCATGGGCCTGACCTTTGTAGAGAATCGGACCTTCGACATGCAATGGCCAATTGTTTTGAAGCATTAATAGGTAATTTCTCTCTTCATAGTCTACTTTCTTGCATGTCTAAACAGTCTGGAGAGCACATGAAATTTAGTGTGGAAACTTGGAACAGAATTACATGTTCCCAATGCACATGAGGTTCCTAGTACGACACCTACCACCTTATATTGTAGTTATTTTAGTTCTTTCAGAGCAGTGAACATGTCTCTATTTTTTTTTTCATTCTTACTGCCTGAATTGGTGTCTGATGTCATGTAGATGCTTATGAATTGAAATGAGGTGAATTAATATGCAGATGGATTACTTTCCAGATTGATTCAGGATCACATACATAAACAAACAAATTAGGTTGCTGAGAGAATCCAGTGTTGCTTTTGATTAAACTATTTGTAAGATTTCTGTTTTAAACATCTTGAGAACATCACATTTTTTAAATCCCAGGGTTTCAGTCCGTATAACTTATTGATTCACTTGAAGCAAGACTGATGTTGACATTTCACTCCTCACTAAGACACTTTACTTCCTTGGCTTCTTTTTGACTGTAACCAGAATACAGTTAGCTGTTGGTACAGGAAAGTTAGAAGAGTTGATTAGCTGGTGATTGCAAGTATGTGTGCTTTACCATGAAATGTTACAGTAGATTGACAATTTGATTTTTTTTTAAGGTAAATGATCAAATACATTTTCAGAGGGCTTTGTTCTTATCATTTTTGCCCTCTTCCTTTGAAAATGAATATAAAAGCTTCCCATTGTAGTTTCATGCTGATGATAGTGGCAAGAGAATGTTTAATAATTATTCACAATCTTTTCACAGCTATGTCTGTTTTTCACAAATATGTCTATTTTCAAAGAATTTGTCACATGGAATTACTTTGCTCTGTACACATAATATTTTTGACAGTTGGTGTTGCCATTGCCTCCAGAACCAGCCAGACATGATTCAATTTCCTGTTCTATCATTTATCAGATCTGTATCTTTGGCAAGTTACCTAATCTCTTCAATCCTCAGTTTCCCCATCTGTGAGATGGAGATAGTATCACTTACCTCACAGGGTTGTTATAATGATCTTAATATCCGATTCTGGCAGCATCCAATCCAGAGCAAAGCTCTACTTCCTTAAACTGTCCCCCCAAATCAACTAATGTGAGCCTAAATCCTCTAAGTCGTTTCTTACACCCTCCTACTGAGGTACCCCGTGAAAGTGAAGATAAGAATGTGGAAATGCTTTGCATGGTACCCAGGGCATAAGTGGTCCCCCAACCACAACAATTACTGCCCCTGTTACTCTTACTATCATTGTTACTACATCTGTCAAGAAATAATAAATGTCTTTAGTTGTCAAAAGCCCTGATAACTAAGTGCCTTAACATTTTACATGGAAAAGTAGCCTTTCTGAAGACAAGTGTAAACATTTGATTTCAAGAAAGTATGACTACTCCATTTCAGAGTTAATTGATACCCAGTTAAAATGTTATGATAGTGCTTCCTGGTTATGATTCATGCAGTGTGTGTGCCCAGTGCTTAATTATTTCAAATTAAAGGTAAAGCTTTCCCTCATATTTTGTTTGCAGATGGCTTCATTGATCTATTTTTTTTCCTTAGGTACCTGTATATATGTGGTCTGAAACATAAAACTATCAATGCATAGAATACAACAGAACATTTTCTTTACTAAAGTCAAGTATTTGTGCATTGTTCCCTTAGTAAGGGTTTATACCTTTACCCTTCATGTTAGTTCATCTTTGGCCTCTCTTACTTACAATATTAGATTTAGATTTTAGTAAATTGAATTTCATATTATTTCAGTCTAATTTGTAACACAAAATATAGCAAAAAGAGGGAAAATGTCACTTTTAAGACAGTTGCTTCTGAACATGCTGATTTGTTTTCTGTGATTGGTTTTTGGCCTGCCTCTTTGCTTTTTATAGAGATACGTAATTTTCTTTGACTATTGATGGAGACTCCCTTTTGGCCTTCTCTTCCTTTCGTCTAGGAGCTGTTTACTTGGAGGGAAGCCTGGAGGAAGCCAAGCAGTTATTTGGACGCTTGCTTTTTAATGATCCGGTATTTATATGGAATCATTTGAAGGATTTTATGTTATATATCATTACAGAAGATTTTATTTCAGCTGGTATTTGTAACTTGAAGAGAATATAGGAGAAACAAAATAGCCAAATCTACCATAGATGGGACATTTAAAGTAGACCAAAATAGCTTATGCAACTCTTGCAGATGGAAAGTTCCATGGACCTTTACACAAGGAGTTTTTCATTCACCTGAACCTTGTTTTTCCTCATGGTCACTTACAAATTAAATATGAAAACAAATATAATAGGACTTCGCTATTTTGAAATGTCTTGAAGTTAATTGTGATTTTATATTTTAGAATCATTTGGTATCTATCCCATGCAGGCTTAGATGAAGTAATAGCCTTTTGGCTTTTCAGTGTACGATTTGTTTTTATGTAAATTATGTAGACTAGATAAATGTTTATTTACTTTAGAAGGTTCATAGGGAGTTTCTGATAGGGGTATGAATAAAGAGTATGAAAGGACTTTTTTTTTTTTTTAAAGCAAATTGTAGTTTAAGAAAAAATGATAGAGTCTAAAATAGTTTCTGTTGTTACTTAAACATTTAGCTATTAATATTGCCAGAGACACCTTTTTAATCCTGCATGTAATAGAGCACACTGGATGCTTTCTGCACCAAAAACAAGTCAATTTAACATTTAAAGGGTGAAGCAACTCTGTATTCCAAATTGAAATGTCATTATAATTGAATGAAATAGCCCTCATGGAGCAATAAAGAACACAGGAAGCCAGTTTTAAGCCGCTGTGAAACCTTCAGCTTAAATGGCTGTCAGACGTTATTACTGTATTACTTTGGGTAGTTTTTAAAAGAAGGATCAATAGTTTTGAAAAATATGACCTGGGCAACGTTCATATCTGGTAATTAGATTTTTGTATTTGTTTTTCTAGAGATATGTGATGATTTTTACATGTGTGAATTTCCTCATTATGGGAAGGTTATCTACAGGTGCTCTGTGTCCCTCATTTTTACCCTGCACATGTAAACACATGTGCATCTTGATTTGTGCCTGTAGCAGATGGTGTGTGTTTTAAGACCTTTTCTCAAATCTTAAATTTTCTTTGTTCAGGCCTTCACCTTTTGTGGGTCATTTCAGCAAGCTCTTCGCTCTCTTTCCTTCCTGCAGTCTTGCCTCTGTGCCCCCAGCACCTTGCAGACTCCTTCCCCCACCCCCATCTCTTCCCTGTCCCCTTTTCCTATCTTACCTGCATTCCCCAGTCCACTGTGTTCTGTTGTTCTGTTTTGCTGCAGTTTTCTATTTGTCTTCTTAATTGCATCAGTGTGTGTTTAGATTCTTTTCTCTTTAAACTGCTTCTCTCCCAGTTGTCTGCTTAGCGAGCTTATCTTGTGTTTCCAGTACCTAGTGCAATGCTGGTATGTGCAGTGTTTCATACACATTTGTTAGAAGAGTGAGGTGAATATATGAATGGATGAAAAGCAGAGTCTGAACATTATCTTACAAACAGAGTGGTTGAGATTCTGAATTTGTTGTTGTGTGCCTTTTGTGAAACTGTACAAGGCTCACAATGTAGGAGTTTTCTTTTTTAGTATTTTGAAGTACACAAACTTAGACACTCTGACTCATTTGACATCTCCATTTTGGTTTCCACCTATGAGTTGTAGCATGTGAGAGATGGGAGCGAACCTGTGTACTTCTTTTTTTTTTAATAAGGCATCCTGAAAGCCTAACCAGCCAAAAACAGCCAGGGACAAACCTGTAGGCAACAAAGTCAGGTTGATTGGCCGTGTTGTGGGAGTGGAGAGACGCATCCTTTGTGAGGCCTGGGCTGGTGCTAATTCTCAGGAGGTTCTTGGCTCTGGCCAGTTTAGGGGCAGCAAGAGATTACTTTGGGAGTGGGTGCCGTCAGGAGGCAGGGGCAGTTTGGCAATTGAGTGTCTGCAGTGATCCTTAGTCAGAGGGTCATAATGGCATTTCTAGCAGCTGCAAGACCTTGAGGGAGACATTGTTTCCTGTTCACTTAGCTGCTGGCTTTTTCTATGTCTGTCCTCCCAGTCTTGTAAATAGCAGGGCTGTTTTTTTCTTTTTCACCCTGAACTGAATTTTACTCTTTCAGCCACGGTTTTGCTGGTTTTATATTTTGGTCTTTGTGTAACCCTTCACATTTGACCCAGTACACTCAGATCCATTGTTTCATTTTGATCATGTCAATGGCCTGCTTACAGAGATAGAGTGGTGTTGGCCAGGCGCAGTGGCTCACACCTGTAATCCCAGCACTTTGGGAGGCCAAGGCGGGCGGATCACAAGGTCAGGAGTTC
>NW_016107359.1:5776178-5814446 GCF_001604975.1 Cebus imitator
AAGGAGTGGTATTAATGTAATTTTTCCTGTGCCCCTGCTTTCCACACCTTTTCTCTTTACACATCTATCCCAGTGTCTCTGACTCAAGCCTTTTCTCTGGAGCTCCAGCAATTGGAAAAAGCGTCTTTTCAAGTTGCCTTTGGGCGCCTTCTCAGAGGCGTTCCGCAGATACATTTTTTCAACATGTGCAGTATTGAATCCGTCGCTTTTAACCCCAAACATGTTTCTCCTCCCGTATTTTTTATCTTCTAAACCAGAAACCTTAGGATTTATTTTTCTCCTAAGCTTTCTTCTCCTCTTATCTGATCAATTGCAAAATTCTATCAATTCCGACCCTACTATTTCTTGAAATGTGACCCTACTGCTTTCATTTTTGTCCTCCTCATTTGTCTCTGGAACTCTTTACCCGGCTGCCATTCCCCACCACCCTGTCCATCACTCATACCACATGTAGCGTTGTCTTCTTTTCAATGCGCAGATTTGGTTATGGTCTTTCTTGCTTAAAATCTTTGGTTATAACTTCCCAAGCTCTATGTACTGCATACATAGCATTTCAGTTTTCAGAATCTGACTCTCAGATTTTTTTTTTAAACCTTTTCCATTCACTAGGAATCACCTTCTCATGCCTGTGTACCCTAAGACTTACTATTTTTGTGTTTCTGGTGCCCTGTTTTTGATTCTGACTCTCTACTGATTTGCCAAAATCTTCATATTCTCAGGACACATCTGAAGAGTCATCTCCTCTCTGAAGCTTTATCTGACACCTCAAGGCAGTTTTCCTAGCACTTATATGTATATATCTTATTATTACCAAGCACCAGCTCGGCTGTAGAGACCCCCACCCAGGCGGTGCTGAAGGAAATGAGAAGCAGACACCCAGATAGAACGGCAAAGTGGGTCTATCAGGAGTGGGGACAGCAGCCTTCCAAGCTGAGAGCCTCAAGGGCTGACAGCATTCCAGGCTGAAGGCCCAGAGTAGACTTTGACCCACAAATTTATTCTCCTAAACAGTTGATCATTATTAACAAACAGGCGTTCGGTATTTTCTCATAACATGAAACATGCCAAGTAGGCAGCTGGTGCCCGCTTACCACTGATCACAAACAACCTAAGAAGTATTCTCCATAAGGGAGCCACAGGAGCTGGGTCAGATAGCTTAAATAACTGTTTTAACAGGTATATAATATTTGTATATTGTCCTGCCACTTTGGAATGCCCTAAATAGTTTTCTGCCAGCGAGGGGCGTGGTGGCTAGGTTTTCCTTGCCATCGTTCTTCTTAGCAAACAATATATTCCATCATACACTCAGCATTCATCAATATTCATAAACTTAACATTTCTCAACATCAATATTCATAAACTTAACATTTCTCAACACATTACTGTGAGACTTACCACAGTGTAATAAATTGTACTTATTTACCTTCATTCTTTCCCACTAGGCCCCTTTGAGGACAGAGCTAGGTATTCAATAAAAATATGTTGCATGAGCAGATGACTTGATCAGCATATTTTCCAGAAGAGCCAACTAAGGCTGGAGACCTTGCCTAAGGTCCTTGAGCCAATAAATGGTGGCACTGGGGTTCCAATCTAGATCTTTTCAGTAGATATTCTCTGACACCAAGGTGCAGCAGAACCTTAGCTTGGTGTCTACAGGGTAGATTAAAGGAAATGGACAGAGTTGCATTAGTCTGGCCATGGCGTGTTATGCTATTACACCAGGATGAGTGGCAGCAGAATGAAAGGAGAAATCACAGTCTTGTTTGGGTATAAAACATGAAGGAGTTAGAAGAAAAGTGAATCAAGATCCCTGGGAATTTTGCACCTTGGAAATTGGGTTGATTGGAAGAGATGGCTGTTTATCACTGTTGTTGTTGTCATCATTGTTAAGAGTAGTGTTTTCTATGGGCCAGCTCTGGGTTTAATGCTTTGAGTGCATTGCTTGGGGTAGTTGTCAGAGAACAGCTTGAGTAGGTCCTCCAGTTACCTTTGTCTTTGAGGACATGGAAGCTGAGAGAGGTTAAGTGACTTGCCAAGATGGAATCAGGATTGGACCTAGGCAGCCTGTTTCCTAAGCCTGCCATCTTCTGTAAGAACAGATGCTCTAGTTTAAGGAGAAAGGTGAACAGTTATCATTTGGTCCTGTTACATATGCGGTAATAGGTGCCCATGTGGTATTTAGAGTTACGCACTGGGAGCTTAGGTCAGTGCTGCAGCCGAAGGGAATAATCCAAACTGAGGTAGTAGTTAAAGCATTGAAAATGATGGAATTCTCCAGTGGCAATGGTAATGAATAGGTCAGGCAGGGGCTGAAGTTTGATAAATGTCCACTTAGGGTGAAAGAAGGAAGAAAAAGAGTGTTGAGAGAGAATTGTTAAGAAGGTAAGAGCAATCAGTATAATCTGCACTACAGAGATGTCAAAGATTTCTGAATTGGTTAAGAAAAGTTCTTTAAAGTGCCCCGAAGGAAAGTTTGATATTTAAGTGCTTTTAAAAATTATTATTTAAAAAACCCTGAGTATATTTTATTAAGATATAAGTTGTACAAGTAATATTAGGTATTTTACTTTATCACTCTGTTACTAGTGGTACTAAATTTTCCTATACTTCTTCGCCTCCAAAAAATATATATATATTTTTTTCCTCTTAAAGAATGTTTTTGTTCTTTATTTCAAAAATCTAACATCAAGGTCGGCAAATAAATTCAGTCAGAGGCTCCCTAGCATCTAAAACTAAAGGAAAAACACTTTAATCCTGAGGAAGTTCTCATTATAACTGCGTCTAGATTTAACTCCGTGGATAAAATAATGTACTAGGGGTTTCTATAAAATTCACTCATTCCAGTAGTTTAAGTAAGCATTTGCAGTGACCTGCTGTAAAAGCATGACCTCATATAAAATCCTATGAAGACGACATTGGATATTTTCCACTCCATCTTAAAATATCTCAGATGATAATGAATTCATGCCTAAAATAAAGGACATTTGAGATGAGTTTTAATTACAAAAGGCACAGCTGATGTACATTTCTGGATAATAGAGAAAAATATGATTAAAGAGCAGCTTAGTGCAATGTATTAGGTTAAGCAAATGTGTGACTTAGTTTTAAAAGGTGTCTGACTTCTGGGGCTAGAGGTGACTCTCTTCCTCCCTAAATAGGCTAATTAGAGTCACTGCAGGCGATTTGAGTGGTGAATACACTTACAAAAAATTAGTTTGCCAGCACTATTGAATTTGCCATAAGTGGAGTCAGCGTCTGAAATAGTTCAGTATTTCAAATAATGACATTTTATTTAGTACTCTAGAGTGCGTTAAACGGCTCCCTTGAGCATTAAAGGCATCACTCCATTTTCCAGGACCTGCGAGAAGTCTGGCTCAATTATCCTCTCCACCCACTCCAAGTAAGTATGACCTCCCTGTCTGCAGTGAGCTTTATAACCCCAGCTATTCATGTTACTTTCCTTTGCCTTCTTTTCCTTTCCCACTTTTATCTTTTGATTCTCTTCAGTGGCATTATGCCTTTAAGCTGAGGTGTCAGACCTGGAAAACTCTGGAACAAATAGTAGAATGAACCCATGCATTGTGTTTATGTGGTCTGGAATGGGGGAGGGGAGCATTGGGAGTCATCCTTCCTCAACAAGGAGGGAAGAGCTACCGTGTAGGTATGGATGCCCCACCACCACCAAAAGGTGATACTCAAAGTGTTAAATGTTGACTCCCGTATATTCCCACACTTGCTATTGTAGGGAAAGTGTTAATAGTATGAAATCAAGTCTGAGCATACTAAAATAGTGGAACAAATACTAAATTAACATTGTTAAATTATAGTCTCATCTGGATCTTAGAAATTGAAAGCCTGAATTCAGAGTATATAAAACTTACTGTAAATTTAAAAATTAGCACAGTGTGATAGCTTTTCACTCCCGATTTTGGAATTTGAAAGCTCTACATGTAGTGGTGACACCTATGTCTCCAGATGGCTTAAGAATTCTTACTATTCTTTGCTTTTATTTGTGTATTACTTTGGGATATATGCATATATGTAAACATGCATATGTGTCCGCATGTATCCATATTTTTATATATGTATATAAAATAAATGTAAGAATAATCGCTAGTGGTTCAACTCTCATGAGAGGATTTACAGTAAGAAATGACATTAATTCAAAGTACTTTAAAAACATTTTATTAATACATGAGTGCCCAAAGTTGTTGAAAATGTTCGTTTTAATCACGCTTTTCATATTTGCTCTCTGCCAGTTGTTAAAGCCTCATTGTTGGAGCACCACCTGTCTAGTGGTATAATTATCTCCAAAGTACATTGAACTCTGTTTTAATGATGCTCATTGCCAGAATAGGTTGGTCCCTAGAAAACACAGTAGTTAAATTACTTTAATGCAGTCGTTTTTAAAGGGCCACATGTACATCACCTGGGAACGTGTCAGGAAAGTGGATTCCCAATCTTGACTCCAGACACAGGAAATCAGCATCCTTGGGGGCAGGGCCCAGCTGACTGCGTTTAACATGGATGCTAGAGTTTGAGAACCGTTGTTTTACTAGATATTTATATTCTCTACCAACTGTTCTTCAGCTTGCATCTCTTTGGAGTGTTAGTATATTACTTGGGATTTTAACCTATCAATGTACAGTACTTGGCCTTGAAATTTGATAGAAGATTGGAAAATATTATTTGAACCTTCTTTAAATATTAGATTTGTTTGCCATTCGAAGAGATGAGAAAGGAGCTTCCATGCTTTATTGGCATTTCAGAAATTTTGCTCATAGGAGAAAGAATTTTATAAAACACAGTCCTAGAATTGATCATTACACTTATAACCAAAAACGAATAAATGATTTTTATTTATTTCTATTTTTGTGTAGCTACAAGAGCCAAATACTGACCGACAACTTATTGAAACTTCTCCGGTTCTACAAAAACTTACTGAGTTTGAAGAAGCAATTGGAGTAATTTTTACTCATGTTCGACTTCTGGCAAGGGCATTCACGTTGAGAACTGTGGGATTTAACCATCTGACCCTGTGAGTTAAAAGTACTCTTATAGTCCCAATGTGACCATTTAGATGAGGCAGTCCCAGACCTTTGGAACATGCCCTTCGAAGGAATTGGGATTTCAAATGTATTTCCAGGAAAGTCACATTGTGAGATGGGTGAGCAGACAGACCCCTGTGTGGACCCGGGGTTATGCTCCAATTCAGTGTTTTTGGTTCCATTGTCATGCATCTTGTTTCTCTGTGAAGTTTTAAGAAAAGTGTGAAGGAAGTAAAAACTTTTTCCCAGCAGGGACAGATATTAAATATTTTTGGTTTTGTGGGCCATGTGGCCTGTGTGCAGTGATTTGACTTTGCCAGAGTAGCATCAAAGCAGCCGTTGATGAAATGGAAATGAAGGAGCATGGCTGTGTTCCAGTAAAACTTTATTCTTAGAAACAGACTGTGAGCTGGATTTGGCTCTCTGACCCCTGCTCTAGATCAATGATTTGAAGGTGAGCTAGTGAAACAATTAAGAAAATTAGCAAAATTTTCTTTGGGGTTGTTTTTTCTTCACTTTATTTACTCCCCTTTCCCAAATCAAATATTCCCAAATCTCTTTAAATTATAAAGACGAAAGATGCTTACCATAGTTTTTTTTTTGTTGTTTTTAAGTTTGGATTCCACCTTCGAATAATACAGTATATTATTATTATTACTATTTTTTTCCTGACAGGTCTCACTCTGTTGCCAAGGCTGGAATGCGGTGGTACGATTGTGGCTCACTGCAGCCTCCTGGGCTCAAGCGCTCCTCCTGCCTCAGCCTCCTGAGTAGCTGGGGACTATAGGCGCGTGCTGCAATGCCTGTCTAATTTATTTATACATATTATATATATATATATATATTTTTTTTTTTTTTTTTGGTAGAGATGAGGTTTCTTCATGTTGCTCAGGCTGGTCTCAAACTCCTGGGCTCAAGTGATCCACCTGCCTCAGCCTTGCAAAGCGCTGGGATTAGAGGCATGAGCCACTGCACCTGGCCAGAGTATATATTTCAATAAATTGAGTAAAGAAAATTCTTGGACCTGTTTGCTTTCTTTCAAGATTGTTGTTTGTATTATGCTTGATTTTTCAATTTGCACTCTTCAGCTTCTGACCAGGCAGCGTTTACCAATCTTTATTTTGGCAGTCATTTAATCCTTAGATATTCACTTTACTCTCCTTTAAAACTCAACCTATATTAACTCAGATCTCTTCTCAATCGAGGGGCTTTAGGGAGTTCTATTTGGTTTTGTACTTTAAAACAAAATTGTCTTTTTAAGTCATGCCTTTTAAAAAATTCTGGGTGTTTTTTTTTTAAATCCATAAATGCTTATTGATTTCTTTACATTGATATTTCTTTTTCCAGAGGCCACAATCAGAGAATGGAATTTCTAGGTGACTCCATAATGCAACTGGTAGCCACAGAGTACTTATTCATTCATTTCCCAGATCATCACGAAGGACACTTAACTGTGAGTTTGTTAAATCACTTCCTCCAATAAGATTTCTGTAAAACAGAGTGACGATTAGAGGGGTCAAATATATCTATGTAATTGATTTCTTACTCTTAGTGACTTTAGCTTATCACATGGCTTTGTTCATTTCATTGTGCAAATTGTATACAAATCACATATGCAGTGACAGCTTATTTTATACTCCTGCCTGTTCTGTGCAAAACATTGAGTTAGGCCTCATGGAAGGAGCAAAGATGAGTTGACACCAAGTCTATTTACAAGGAGCTTAAAAGTATTAAAAGAGATTAAAGCTTAAATAAATAACTACAAAATAAACAGTATAATATATATATGTATATATTGTGTGTATACATGTAGATACACACCATAGAAAGCGTAAGTTAGTATAACTAAATGCAAAGTAGAACATGTTAAATATTATGAAGAAGCCTAGGTAAATTGCTGCACTTGTGCAGTTTAGGAAAATACAAGGTTTCTTTTATCTGTAGAGTTCAAAGAAGGTTTCATGGGTATAAAACGATGTTTGAGCCTTTAAAGATGGTTAGGGTTTGGCCATTGGGATTTAGTGGTAAGAAATGTCTGTGCAAGGGCAGTACACACACTGGGACTGCAGAGCAAAAAGGCATGGCGTAAAAAAATGAGAAGACTGAGAGGCCTAGGGACTTAGTTTGGTTAGACCATTGCAGAGTTGAAAGGTAGTTACAGAGACAGGTTTGATTTATAAACAGAGTGAAATGGTCCCCCTGTCTCTCTTATTTTGGTTTCATTTTATAAAACTTTCGTGAGCTTTTTTCTTTGCTGTGAACTGTTTTTACTCTGTGAAGCCAATCAGTGATGTCCTGGAATGGTGAAACAAAACATCCAGAAGGTGATCATGATGATCTCTCAAGGCACAAGGAGTAACCTTTGAGAAGTACCTTGAGGACTGGACCTTGGAAAGCAAATACTTTATTGGGCAAAAAAAATATCAGTACACTACAAGATACTTTGTGCAGTCTGTCTTTATGATGTTGAAACAAATAACAAGTCTTTCAAACTTTGCATCTCTACAGTTTTTATGTTTGTTCTGCTTTGAATAGAATTGGATTTTTATCTTTGTAACTGTGAACCTGGAGATAGTTTATGTGAGACATAAATATTGGAACTAGAGAGAATATGGTGACTTGGCTGTTTAGATGTCATTTTTCAGTGGAATTTCTAAGCCTAGCATTCATTCACTCAGTGAATATCTATTGAGTTCCATCGTAAATGCTGAGGAATCAGCAGTATTCTTATTTTAAGTTAATAGTTTGATTGCCATTTAAAGTTAACTGTTTTTAGGTGGACAAGAGAGTGTTTTTTTCATGATTTAATATTAAAATTCTTAAGAAAATACAAACGTTTTTGGGAAAAGAACTATTGTCTAGTATCTCACTGTTCATTAGATAATAAATTGCATGTTCAGTATCCTCTGACGCTTCATACATGTTAGAGGATCTGGTTGGCCTGAGAAATGGCCAAACCAACTAAATGGTTTGAGGTAGTAATTCATCTTAGGGCCCGCAGAGGCCACTTTTGAAAATGTTTGCTTTAAATACACACATTAAATACTCACATACCATTCCCCTGGTATTCCTACAAAATTAATTGTGAGCTCTAGGATCTTATAGAGATGGGATGTTCCAAGTGGATTGTTTCCCACCTGCTCACAGCATACATTCCTCTCCCACCCCACGCCCCACCCGTAGCATGGAACAGTAAGGAAACCAACACTCAGAAAGGCATGAGTCCTGCCTGTGATCTAGAGAAAGGTAAAACTAGGACTAGAGAAGAGACTCTAGTTCTGTGTTCTTTCCAAAATCACTTCAATGATTTGGAAGTGTAGTTTTATCCAAAATGTATTTAACAGCCTTCCTGTCTTAATATTAGAAAGTTTTTGACTAGCTTATTAGAATGGTGTTGACAAATGAGAAAACTATGTGAAGGCTTTTTGAATTACATTCACAGAATGGTTTGGTAGAAATCAGCAGGACCAGCAGATCTGCTGGCAAGACAAAGATGATCCATCATAAGCTAAACGCAGATTCTAGCAGATATCAACTCCCATCAGCATTAACATGGCTGCTCCCTCCTCCATCTTGAAACACAAACTTTGTTGGCTTCTGTCATGGGGCACTTTCCTCTTACCTCTTTTTTTTTCTTTTGAGACGTGGTCTCACTCCGTCACCAGGCTTTAGTGCAGTGGCACAGTCTCGGTTCAACTGCAGCCTCTGCCTCCCAGGTTGAAGTGATTCTCCTGCCTCAGCCTCCTGAGTAGCTGGGACTACAGGCATGCACCACCACACCCAGCTAATTTTTGTATTTTTAGTAGAGACAGGGTTTCACCATGTTGGCCAGGCTGGTCTCGATCTATTGTCCTCATGATCCGCCCGCCTCTGCCTCCCAAAGTGCTGGGATTACAGGCGTGAACCACCACGCTCAGCCCTCCTCTTACCTCTTCAGCTGCTCTTCCTCGGCCTGCTTTGCTGACACATCTTATTCTCACAGTTAATAAACAGTCCATATCTAAAACGCTCACTCTTAGGCCATGTTCTCTTATTTTAATAGAGTCTCTCTTGCCAGGCTTCTCCATGTGTGCCATCAGTTTCATCTTACTGGAAGGTGACTTCTCAACTGATCTCTTCAGTTTTATCTCCTTTCTGAGTTCCAGCCCCAGCTGCCTTTGCAACGTCTCCACATGTGTAAGACTGAATTTATAATCTCCTGCCTGGGTCCTTGTCCACTATTCCCCTAGTAATTGAACGGTGGCACCACCCATCCAGTGTTGCATGTCAGAAACCTAGGATGCCTCTGTCTTATCTCCCTTTTCTATATCCTAGTCCATTCATAAGCCCTGACAGTGTTATTCCTCGAGTATTTGTTTAGTTTATCCTCTTCCTTATGACCTTTTTTCTGTCACCCACACCCTCCTTACCAGCCTTACTCACCTGGACCACTGCAGTTTTAATTTCTGCATAACTATCAAAACACTACAAGGGCCAGGTACGATGGCTCATGCCTGTAATCCTGGCACTTTGGGAGGCCAGCTGGGAGGATTGCTTGAGTCCAGGAGTTCAAGACCAGCCTATGCAACATAGTGAGACTCTATCTCTACAAAAAAATTAAAAACTGGGCCAGGCGTCGTGGTTCATGCCTGTAATCCCAGCACTTTGGGAGGCTGAGGCAGGCGGATCACTGAGACATTGAGACCATCCTGGCCAACATGGTGAAACCCCTGTCTCTACTAAAAATACAAAAATTAGCTGGGTGTGGTGGCATGCACCTGAGTCCTAGCTACTCGGGAGGCTGAGGCAGGAGAATCACTTGAACCTGTGAGCCGAGATTTCGTCACTGCACTCCAGCCTGGGTGACAGAGTGAGACTCTGTCTCAAAGTACATACATACATACATGCAGACAGACAGACAGACATACAAATACAAAAAAATAAAGAACTAGCCTGGCAGAGTGGCGTGCATTTGTAGCCCCAGTCACTCAGGAGGCTGAAGTGGGATGATCGCTTGAGCTGTGATTACACCCCACTGTGATTACACCCCTGCACTCCAGCCTGGGCGACGGATCCAGACTCTCCTCTCTCTCTCTCTCTCTCTCTCTCTCACACACACACACACACACACACACACACACACACACACACACACAGTTACAGAGTGATTGATAGAGACCCAGTTGAAAGAAGTGACATTTACTAAATTGCAAAGGATAGGAATCTGAAGGTTGTGTTTGTGCCCATCTTCCTGTGAGAGGAGTGGGCTACTGGAGTCCCCACGTTTCTCCTGGATGTATCCTAATATTTGAAAAGCTTGCCTTTGCTGTTCTTATGGGCATTTTTGAACTCTGTTCGAGAGGTGGACAGTTTCTCAAGCAGAAATCCTTCAAGAGCCCCAGGGCTCAGGCCTTTGGGAAGTCATTTTTGCAGCTCCCTCCCCTGGTCTTCCTATGTCAACTCATGCCTCTGTCCAGTCCATTTTACATGCTGCTATCAAAGGAGTCTTTTCACAACAAATCTGCACTGGACTGTCATCTACAGTGACTACACTGTGATGACACCAGCCGTTCATCTTCAGTCCCCAGTGGTTGTTTCTCTTCCTCTCCCCACCTCTTATTATTGGAGTGGCCGAGTTCTCAATCGTCAGACCTCTTCTCTGTCAACTTCTGCTCCATAAGTGATCTCATTCTGTCTCATGGCTTTGAATATATTTTTACACCACTTTCTAATTTGTGTCTTTGACCTTTTCCCTTTCCTTTTTCTTGTAAATTTGTTTAAGTTCTTTGTAAATTCTGACCACTTCTCACCAGCTCTGCTGTTATGACCCAGTCTGAGCCACTGTCGTTCAGATTATTAGCCATAACCTCCCAATTGGTTATCCGCCATGCCCAGTCTGTTTTCAAGCACATCGAGAGGGATCATTTTTTAAAGAGAAGCCAGATTACGTTCCTCTTCTGCACAAAACCTCTCAAATCTTCCCACCTCAAAAGTAAAAGACAGTGATGTTACAGTCACCTTATGACCTGGCTCCCTGTCTCTGTCTTGTAGACTCTTGACACTGGCCTCCATGCAGTTCCTGCAGGACACAAAGCAAGCCCTGGCCTTAGGGCCTTTGCATGTGCTATTTCATCTGGCTGCAGTATTGTTCTCCTGGTAATCCATACAGCCAAATCGCTCACCTTCTTCAAGTCTCTGTTCAGATGTCATCTTATCCATAAGGCCTTCCTTAGCCTACCCTGAATGAATAAGCAGCGGTTTCCCTTTGTCCCTAGCACACCTCCTCAGCCTGGGATCTCTTATCTTTTCCTCCTCCTTTGCATATAGTATGTAATGTACTTGTTTACTGTCTGTCTTCTCCCACCAGAGTGTAAACTCCATGAATTCCAGGGTTTTTCTTTGTTTTCTCCATTCCTGATTCCTGGGTCCCTAGGAAGTACCTGGCATATCAGAGCTCAGAAAGTATGCTTTGAATGAATGATCATCCTATTCCAGCTTAACTCTCTTCAGTTGCTCTTCATATAATTTCTAAAGAACAGGCAAAGCCCTGGGTGGTCTGGCCTTGCCCGCCTGCCCAGCCTCATACCATTTGCTCTTCTTCTCGCTCTGCGTCTCTGCGCTGCTTTGTGCTTCTCCAGGTCTCCTCCTGCTGGCCGGCCTTTGTGTATGCTCTTCCTCCCCCGGAAGCTGTTCTGTTTTAGCCCTTACTCTCATTTGCCTGTTACCTTCTACTCTTTCTTTAAATGTCCTTTCTGGGGTGACTTCTGGATGCAGGGGAAACTCCCTGACCCTTCTCACACCCCCGCCCCCCCGGTCAAAATTCTGTGTTGTCTTCCTTCCTGGCATGTACTCCAGTTTGCCTACCCCACTAGACTAGAAGTTCTTTGAGAGCATGTTTTTGTTCGTCACTCTGTGCTCAACAGTGCCTGGCACATATGGGTAGGCCCTCGGTACGTATTTGTTGAATAAATAAAAGTGACAATTTTGCAGTCAGCTAAGTCAAGGGGAAAGAAGTAGTGGCACTGGAGGGAAGTGGACTGTTGCTTTATGTATAAGGGAAGAAGCCGCAAACTGGCTTATGAATGTCTAAGGATTAAAATTCATTTAAAATGTGGAGAGGATTACTTATGGCAGTTGCATTGGTAGGGGGATGGCAAATGATTCATTATTGTGATTAAAGAGCACACAGCTACAGTAATTCACATTGGGAGGCATTAATTAGCTTTGAGCCTTTCCCTTGCACACTTACAGGGAATAAGGACAATTGAACAAATGTGATACGGTTTTCCAGTTTTGAATGCTGATGGGGAAAAACATCCTGTTCTGTAAGTTGGCTATTCAAAAAGACCTCTTCGCGAAGGAATGTCAGGCTTATCCAATTGTTCAGGGATAACCAAGTTTGCCTTGGGCAATAGAGGGAAGAAGTTCTGTTTCATATGCTGAGGTTTTTGGTTTTTAGGATGGGTCTATACAGTAGGGTCAAGGTAAATTGTGAGAACGCCTCAAAGCATTTACACAGGCCAGAATGTCTGTCATGTGATGCTTGCAAATCTTAAGCCATCGGAGTTTTCTCCTCTGTATCATTCCTCTTTCTTGGCATTTTCTGTGTGCTAAAAATATTTGCTCATCTCCATGCCTACTGTGTGCAAGGCACTGAACCCAATGGTGGATGCACTACAGTGGCGATGAACCTACAGTTTTTGTTTGTTTTTAATGATTTTGTATAATGGGAAAGAGAGCAAGGATTACAGATAAAAAGCTGGAGAACCAGTGATCTAATCCTGCCCTGCTGCTTCCACACAATACTGAGCATAAATCATTCAGACAAGCAGGTATTTTATCTAAAAGATCTTGTTGAGAAGATAGACTCCACAGCCTCCTGTTTGAGGATTCCTGTCACTGACATAATTTGGCTCTTTGTATCTGACCTGTATTTGCCTGCTAGCATTTATGTACCTTTTCTTTAGTTATCACGGGAAGTGGAGACCATCTGGCCACCACTCTTGGTATGATAGACCTGTGTGGCATATCACTGTCACTTTCAATAGTATATTCTGCTTTCACCCCGTGTTCTTATATTAAAGCCCTCGAAATCATAAATCTCAGTCTGCTTATTTTACACTAGGTGGCCCTCTTCGGTAGCTCATCCCCCAACTGTGTTTGTTCCTCTTTTGATTCAAGAGTGAAATAGGGAACTTGAAGGAAGATTGTCAATATGTGTGTTTTATTTAAACGAATAAATCTTTTTCTTATGAAAGTTTAAAGTAATTATGAAACACTGCTATGCTGGGATAATAGAAAACATCCTGGATTCTCAAAACCAGAATTTGAGAAGTGGGATATTTACCTTGGTCTGTGACATTGCACCAGGAATTCAGCAGCCCTTTTCTCAGGTTTACAGAGAGCTTTAACTATAGCCTTCTTAGTTTTTTCTGGTGATTTCAAATTAAACTTTGTCTTTTTGGAAGCATTTTTTTTTTTTAAAGGTGTAAAGGACAGGTTAGCACCTGGTAAATGGAGAATTTTATTTATTTATTTTTGAGATGGAGTCTCACTCTGTTGCCCAGGCTGGAGTACAGTGGTGCGATCTCGGCTCACTGCAACCTCTGCCTCCTGAGTTCAAGTGATTCTTCTGCCTTAACCTCCTGAGTAGCTGGGACTACAGGTGCACACTGCTACACCTGGCTAATTTTTTTGTATTTGTAGTAGAGATGGGTTTCACTATGTTGGCCAGGCTGGTCTTGAACTCCAGACCTTGTGATCCGCCCGCCTCAGCCTCCCAAAGTGCTGGGATTACAGGTGTTAGCCACTGTGCCTGGCCCAAAATGGAGAATTTTGAGGAAAGTGAGTGGATGGGACAGGTATCTAAAATATTTTGCATTGAAAACAAATTCAGAGGAATTCTTAGAATTTTCTAGAACCTTTTCCCCTGTAACTGGAGAGCAAACATATCTTGTCTAATTATGATGATGCTGTTATGGACATTTCTATTGTGTTTATTATATGCCAGTCATTGTAGTTAGATTATATGTCATTCACTCTAATTCTCAAAACAACCCTGGGAGCTAGACACTACATTCTCCATTTCAGATGAGGAAACTGAGGCTCAGAGAGATTTAATAACTTAGACAGGGTCACTTAGCTAGGAAGTGCTAGAGCCCCAATTTGAACCCAGTAACTTGGTGCGAAGTCTTTTGCTTTTTGCTATCTCTAACACAAGGCATTGTTTGCAGAATAGCCTGATAACTGTCTTCTGCTCAATTGGGTGCTTCATGTTTGTTTTCTAGATTTCTACTAAAATATATAAATAGATATATCCTCTTTGTAAAATAGTAATTTATAACATCACCATCTGCAGGCTTTTCAACTTCTTGTCCCCATTTAAATCCTGATGCCAAAACAATCTTTCTAAAATTAAAAAAAAAAATTACCTCGCTACTGTCCCCATCTGATACCTTTCGGGATTCCTTTTCCTTACAGGGAAGCACAGGCTTCTTTTTTTTTTTTAATTTTTTTATTGCATTTTAGATTTTGGGGTATATGTGAAGAACATGCAAGATTGTTGTATAGGTACACACGTGGCAGTGTGATTTGCTGCCTTCCTCCCCTTCACCTATATCTGGCATTTCTCCCCATGCTATCTCTCCCCACTGGCCACCCCCCGCTGTCCTCCCCTATTTCCCACCAACAGACCCCAGTGTGTAGAAGCACAGTCTTCTTTACATTGCCTCCAGCCCCACTGCATCAGCTCTCCTCACTTGGCTCTGATTTCTCCTCCAGGTCCACCTAGTGGTCACCTTGCTGGGTAATGGCCCCTTCCATTTGTTCTCTCTTCCTTGGAAATCCTTCCCCACCCTTCTCTCACTGGCTGACTCAGTCTTTTCCAGTTCTGATTCTGTGTTCACCAGAATCCACCCACATGAATCTTTTCAAAAGTTACATCTCCAGAAATGTTGATTCCTTGGTTCTGGAAAGAAGCCTGGGCACCAGCTTCTCGGAAGCACCTTGTGATTCTGGTGTTACAGCCATGTGGATGAGGCCCTGAAATGCTTTACTCAGGTGTCAGCCCTCCTCTAGGAGGCCTCCCTGGAAGGCTGAGGTCTGGAGGAGCACCTGCGTGTACCTGCGGTCTCTGTGCTGGCACTGCAGCCACCACAGTGCATTGCAACAGCCAGTCTGGACACGGCTTCTGAGGGTGTCAGTTCCCGAGGACAGCAGCAGGACGTTGCTCCTCTCAGGATCTTCAGCTGTCAGCACAGAGCCTGGCATGTAATTGGCCTCTACCACTGGTGCACTGAACTGCTGTAACCTCAGGTTTTCTTTCTTGCTGATCCCCCGGGTCATGTTCTTTGGCAAATAACATGATTCATTATGAAGTAGAGTTCAGCAAAGAACAAGGATGAAAGTTGTCATTTAGAGAACTGCCATTCAGACTTTCTTGTCTAGGTAAAGAGCAAGGTCTTGTCTCTTTTCAGTTCATTTTCTAAATTTAAACTGACGATGGGAATATGGATGATGTATAGCTTCCTTCTCCCCCACTGACGTTTGGTTCAGGCTCTGGGTTTTTGGCAAGAACTTAACAGATCTTACTTATTACGGGCCACCCTTCTGCTTTCTGACCTGTCAGGCTTTTTCTGAAGTAAAACTGGAAGCGTTTCCATTCCATCCTCACTGCTTTCCTCCTTCCCCATCAGACAGCATTACTGTACAGCACTGAGGGGCCCTGACACTGGAAGGTGGCAGCTGGGACCTGGCAGCCAGGGATGTGTCATAATTTGTGTGTGCTTATGTTGTTTCTGAGGCATGAACGTTCCATATACACAACTTAAAGAGTTTTCTTCCCATTCCGAGAGGACCCAACTTGTTGAGCACAGCCTTGTTTCTATAGTAGCCATCCTGTTCCCCCATAGCCTCTCCTTTAGGAAAGCTCCTCATCCCCATTTGAAATCAAAACCTAAACAGATACATAACTTTCAGCTCAATCATTCCATAATTATAAGATATTAGGCTAGTGGGCTTCCTTATTGGTTGACTCTTCTATTAATGTTATATGCTAGCCTTTTAATTTTGAGCTTCTCTGTGGATGCTAATCTTAGTGAAACTCCATATTGAAGAAAAGATGGGGTTAAGAGGGAGATAGGAGGAGGAAGGGAAGCAGAGACAGGCAAAGAGTAATAGTCTGAAATTCAACGGCAAGCATGGCTTATGAAGATCAAGTTATATTTCTGCTTCATGAATCATTGTCAGACAAATTAAGAACATATTGTTTCTTATTTATCTATTGTCAAGGATTCACTATCAGACACTGGAAATAAATCTTGATTTTCATAAGCTCTGTTGACACCATGGAGCCACAGAGCATAAAACTTGCATCTAATAAAGAAAGTGTGACACGGAACAGCAGGGAGCGGAATACCAGCACAACTCACAGCTGCTTCCAGCTCCTTGGCCCTGTTTTCAGGAATGTTTCTTAGCAGGAAGTTTTTTAATAGACCAAGAATTGGTTATATGTGTTCTAAGAAAACTTGTAGTTGTAGATGCATTATTCTCCCAAATCTTAGAGAACTAGGGATGATTATGTTCCATTTTTGTGTGGTGAGTTCCCATCTTTGTATCTACCCACTTGCTGCCAGCTGTCCTCCCCTCCACTTCCCTAGTGAGTGGTTAATGAGTGTTAAATGCCTAAACCATACTTGTTTTATGGACACTTCTATAATGGATTCGTTGCATAATTTTTCTGCAACGTGTAATGTTACTAGCTGGATAATTCTTAGCTGTCTGTTGAAATGCCTAGTAGAAATTTTTGTTTTGAATTCCTAAAGTTGAAATATGAAAATCATACTTTAATTAGATTAAAGACAAAAGATACCAGTATGGGCCGGGTGTGGTGGCTCATGCCTGTAATCCCAACACTTTTGAAGGTCAAGGTGAGTAGATCACTTAAGCTCAGGAGTTTGAGACCAGCCTAGGCAATATGGTGAAACCCTGTCTCTACAAAAAAAAATACAAAAATTAGCTGGGTGTGATGGTGGGTGCCTGTAGTTACAGCCACTCAGTAGGCTAAGGTGGGAGGATAGCCTGAGTTCTGGAGGTGGAGGTTGCAGTTAGCCAAGATGGCATGCCACTACACTCCAGCCTAGGTGACAGAGCAAGAGCCTGTTTCAAAAAAAAGAAAAATAAAAGATATCACTATGAAAACCTGAGACTCAAGCTAGATGCCATAAATCTTTAAAATTATAATAAAAGTAAAAATCTAAATAATTTAAATCCTTTCATAATACTTACTTAAACATCACTTCCTTAAGTCCTATAATATCAAAATTAGCATCAATGCCATGAAACTTGCAGCTTACTTTAGACTTTAAAAAAATAATCCTTTAAAACTAATGTACAGTGACGGAAAGCAGGCCAGGTTTGCCTGGCCAGGGTTGGGGAAGGATGCACTGCATGGGGATGCTGGGACTTTGTTTGGAGTGATAAAAATGTACACAGTTTTCAAAACTCACCTAACTGTACACTGAAAATGGGTGCATTTTATTGAATGTAAGTTATACTTCCATAATATTGATTTTAAAACGCTTAATGCTTCCTCATTTAGTAGCATTACACTTATTAGAATCTTAAATCATATTATACATCCCCTCACCCCCACCACAGCCCTGTCCAATGCCCCTAAAGAAGTAAATGAGCTATTTAAATGGCAGTAAGGTAAAATCCAGGATAGCAGAGTAGAGTACGTGATTAAGGAGAAGGTAGATGGGTGTGGAGCATGTCACTGTCATTGGGATGATGGTTGAGGATGCAGACCTCACTTATTTTGCTGCCCCTGTCAGTGAGATGCTCTCAGGTTGGTTGGGTCCAACATGGAGTAAGAGAGGTCAAAAGTGACATGTGTTCTCAATGTACCCCATTCCTTTTGGGCAGTTGTTACGAAGCTCTTTGGTGAATAATAGAACTCAGGCCAAGGTAGCGGAGGAGCTGGGCATGCAGGAGTACGCCATAACCAACGACAAGACCAAGCGGCCCGTGGCCCTTCGCACCAAGACTTTGGCGGACCTTTTGGAATGTGAGTGCCACTCACTCTTCTCTCAACCTACAGGTTCAAAGTTTAAGTCCATCCTCATTATGTTCTGGCTAAAGAAACCTTTTTTTGCGATTTTAATTTTTATTTATGCTTTTTACCAAAGCCTTTCTTAAGGAAAATAATTTGAAACTAAGGCATGTGAATAATGAATTTTATGTTTAATCTATGCTCAGTGGTACCCCCCAATACATACCTCTCCACCCTAACGCTCAGCTCCCATGTCCCTTTGTGTGAAACAGTACGTAATAGAATATGAAGATCAGTTGTTGTCAGTCAGAGCCTTTTTGCCACCCAGCAGCCTTCACATAGGGGCACAGAAGAGAGAAGGGTAATTTATTCACTAAATACTAAAACGATTATCCATTGTTTTGAATAAGCGCAAAGCTCCATGGACAAATGTCATCTTTTGCAGTTTCCGACATGGTCTGGTAGCATTGTAAATAATCCTATTATAGTTAACGAAAGGATTATATACATAGTTGTATTGTTTGTATTACTTCAAAATAAGTGGGCCATTCACTGAGCCTTAGAACTTTTTTTTTGAATGTTATGGTATTTTTGACAATTGGAATTATATTCAAGTATCAAAGTCTACCATGCAAAACCAGCTTATTTACAAAGCGCAAAGGCATTCTGACTAAGGAACTTAAAAGAACTTCTTTTGCAATGAAAGAAAAGTAATTTAAAGATGAAAATCACATAAAAATTAAATTGAGAGATCATTCTCATTGAATTTTTTTTTTAGCTCAATGAAAGCTATTTTTATTCCTTCTTTTGAAAATGCACCATTTGTTTGCTTTGTTAAGATCCCTTTAAATGAGGTCATCCTTGGGGGTCACCAATTATGAACGCAAAATTTGATATATTGTTGTCATTAAGATCAGTATTAAGTTTTTCTTTCTTTTTTTTAATAAATCCAGATTGAATTTATAAATTGTCCCATTTCTGTTCATAAAATTTAACACTGAATCCTTATAAAACGGGATCTTAGGATTGGTGTTGAAAAAGCGAGACCCAAGGATATGTGTATTCTGGCATCATATCTAATCTTCAAGTGATATTTTGACTGATTTGATGATAACAGGGTTGGGTGCTCAGATCCCATTTTTTTTCCCCAATACACAGAGGCATTCTTTGTACCTTGTAAACTATTCATTTAGTCCTTAGCTAAATGCAGTTTGGTCTTTGTACTCTATGATTTGTATCTTACACATCTCTTGCTGCGTCTGATATTAATGATAAAAAGTAGAATAAGATGAAATTGTAATGCTAAAAAATAAAGAGGGCCTGGAAGTTGAAACTATTACTCAAATTTTGCTTAAAAGTCTAGGTCTCTTAGTCTTTCTGATAAATGTCAATGATCATGGTTTATTTTAAAGAATTCTTTTTTCCCCAGCATTTATTGCAGCGCTGTACATTGATAAGGATTTGGAATATGTTCATACTTTCATGAATGTCTGCTTCTTTCCACGATTAAAAGTAAGCTCATATAAAGTTTGATTTAGTGATCTGCGTTATGTTTGGTGATCCCAGAACCCGTTACTAAATAGTTTTTGGGGACTTCCACAGGAGTTCATTTTGAATCAGGATTGGAATGACCCCAAATCCCAGCTTCAGCAGTGTTGTTTGACACTTAGGACAGAAGGAAAAGAGCCAGACATTCCTCTGTACAAGTAAGTACTTGCTACTGGCACACCATTGGATCCAGCGTGCTTAGAGTTGACTTTCCATTGCCTTGAAAACGAGTCACTGTGGGGTGATCACGACCAGAACCCAGGATTGAGACTCTTTACTGTCAATGTGGCTCTGGCCCCACAGGGAAACTCACTGTCTCTCAGTCTTAGCTGCAGTAATTGGCTCCCAATCCCCTATCTCTCTGCTCTCTCCCATTCCTAAAATTCTCTGTGAATTACTGCCTGGTAGGGAGACAAACTAAGATGATGACATCAAAAAGAAAATTTGGATTCAGTGATTTTTATATACATTGTTATATTTGTCTTCTTGCTTGTAACCTCTGCTGGGCTGTGCCTCTAGATGAGAAGATCATGTATGAATATTTGTAGCAATATTTGAGTGCCTTTCTGCACTTCCCCTTGAACCCCTATTGGGTTCAACTTGGAATTTTTCTTCTCAGAATGTGTTTCAAAGCCATCATGAACTTCAAATATCTTTATCCTTTGAGTGGCAGCCAAAAGTCATTAAAAAGGAATGTAGGCGAGCAGTGGGTCACTGCACTGCTTCATACCCGTTTTGATCAAAACAGGAGGTTCAGCTCTGAAGTAGAGTAATTATCTTGAGGCACACACAGGTTGATTAAGAAGATGCTTTCAAAGTGGAATTACAAAATGAAAGGATTATTGAAATAGGTGAATTGCATCTCAAGGTATTGTCTGGGTAAATGATTTTAAGGATGTTTAAAGATTGTTTCAAAGCCGTTTCACCCGTGTGGATGTATCCGCATGTGCAAGCATGCACGTGTGTGTGTGTTCTGTAGCGAGTAAAAGCTCCCCTTTGGACTTTCTCAAATTTCAAAATACACAAGGAAAAACGTTAGGCAGTTAGGAATTTTCAGTCCTTTCACATGTTTTTATTTAACAGTCACAGCACTTTATAGGCCTTTTTGCTAAAGAAAAACTAAGGCCAGAAGAAGAGGGTGAGTCACCCCACAGCAAGCTGCTATAAATTACGCCAGAAGCTGTCACTGTTAAACAGTATTTCCTTTATTTATTGGGGGAAAAAGTCCCAAATGTTTAGAAATAGCACTTTAATATGTGCCTAATAAGCATAATGAATATCCAAACTGTATTCTCTGAAAGGCTCATAGCATTTCCTCATCAGAGTGATAATTAAGTTTAAATAAATAAAATGAGGACGCTAAACTTTCCATAGCACATGCATGATTACTGTAATAAGTACTACCTTAAAGAAGCCGCTGGTGCACATTCATCTCGAGTGTATGAACACAGGGGAAATTGCTATGCTCCCTTCTCATAAATCCCCCAAATGAAAGTCCAAGATGAGTTTGTTCTTTTTATCAAGATGATGGGGTTGTTTTACATGGTTTTTTTTCAAGATTACTGTGTTCATTGCATTATCTTTGTTGGCTACTTTTAATTTCCCTTTTCCATGAAGTTATCAGTTTTACTGCATTTGAAATCTGCACCATGTCATTAAAATCCAGAGTACCTGGAGCTTTGTTTTTTTGGTGATCGTGTTATGTACTTGGCATTATAGCATACCTTTGAAATGATCTCAGATATTTCAGAAATTAAATATGTTTTCTGATCTTTTAGATAAGATACCAGACATTAGAAAGAATCCATAGAGACGTGAAAGCATTCAATGTGGCTTGAGGTGTATTACCCCAATATTTATTGTTTTGGGCTGTGGTTAGCACTGAAAACCAATAGACTGGAGCTCTGAACTTTTCATGATAAAAGTTTGTGAATATGCACACTTAGAAATTCTTTAAAAATATTTTACACTTCATTGTTAGCCTTTCGATGTTGTTTATATTACTTTGGGAAGAAATATTAAAATGCAATGCAGAATTTAAAAAAATTTCTACTTCAAACGTTCTTGATATTTGTCGGGTTAGCAAGTCAAAAACTTACTCTTTTTATACCTTTCCTCCATTTTCACATTCCCTGTTATTTTACTTTCCTCTGTCTCGGGAGTAAGTACACAGTTTTCCTCATAGTTACATAGTAGCCATGATAAACCACACTTTATTGTAATTAACATACTTTCCTGTCCCTTTCAGGACGCTGCAGACAGTGGGCCCATCCCATGCCCGAACCTACACTGTGGCTGTTTATTTCAAGGGAGAAAGAATAGGCTGTGGGAAAGGACCAAGGTAGGAGACGAAATTACCTGGAATTGCTTTGAATGAACATCCTATGTGTGTAATTCCCTAACTGGCATTTCCAAACTCAATCATCTGTCTTTTTTAACTCAGAGAATAAAATGTTCAAGAGTAGTAGCAAAGTGAATTCCAAGGATTAATGTACCCACATTCATTGTCTCAAAGCCAAGCCCTGAATCAGCCCTGGACGGTGGGAATTCCATTGTTCAGGGGGCTTTAGCTACCTTGAGAAAACCACACTACCTGGTTAGAAGGTCTGCCTAGTTTTAGTTACCCAGAAGAGTGCACTTTGACGCAAGCTGTGCATGTAGAATGTGTCATGTTGCACATGACACAGCCGTTATACTTTTATCTTTTTTAGAGATAGAGTCTCACTTTGTCACCCAGTCTGGGGTGTAGTGGCGTGATCTCTATTCACTGCAACCTCTGCTTCCGAGGTTCAAGTGATCCTTGTGCCTTGGCCGAGGCACAAGAATCTGGGATTACAGGCATACGCCACCATGCTAGGCTAATTTTTGTATTTTTAGTAGAGACAGGATTTCGCCATGTTGACCAGGCTGGTCTTGAACTACTGACCTCAAGTGGTGTGCCCACCTCGGCCTCTCAAAGTGCTAGAATTGTAGGCATGAGCCACTGCACCCAACCCTGTTAGACATTTGATTTACTACTACTTACCTGAGCTATGTGAAAATGCTAGCATCTTTAGGTGAAAAAAATTATGTATATTATCACCTTTCTTTGAACCCTCTAGTCTATATCTTAAACTGAGAAATGATTTGAAACCTGTCTATATATATATATATATATTTTATTCTTTTCTGCTTTAAACTTTACAGGGAAGGTATTCAAGCTTAAGTATGAAATGCTTCAGACCTAATATAAATGGAAGGCATTTTATTGCAGTATTAAAGTGTGGAGTGAATAACTTAAGGATGCTTTGTGCAGATCAGTGGCATTTCTGCATGCTCTTGCGTATATTCCTATCTGTGCAATTCATTGTGTGACAGTGGAAATAATCAGAGGAGATTTTATGCACCAGACATGACAATCAGCCTGAAAAATTTGTAGCCGTACCTTGCATTTTTGGAAAAAAAGAATCTTGAAATTAAAGTGTATCTTACTTTTATTTAATAGTATTCAGCAAGCGGAAATGGGAGCAGCAATGGACGCACTTGAAAAATGTAAGCCTATTTCTTTTTCTATAATTATCTTCATAATATAATGAGTGTTTTATGGAAAGAAAATGAGGAAGGAGAAAAATGGTAAGTACTGATAAAATGTGATCTTGTTTTCTTCAGAGAATGTAGTAGAATGTGAGACATTCTAAAATGGGCTCATATTTAAAAATGAAAGTATTCCTGAGTGCTTTTTGATTTGCATTTTCCTTTTTTGCTTAGAGTCCTACTCTTGGTGCAAGTAACCTGTGTGAAAAACCTACTGTGTTTTCTTTCTTCCTTTCCTTTCTTTCTTTCTCTCCCTCCCTCCCTTCCTTCCCCCCTTCCTCCGTCCCTCCCTCCTTCCTTCCTTTTTCTTTCTCTTTCTTTTCTTTCCTTTCTTTTTTTGAGACAGAGTTTCCCTCTGTCGCCCAGGCTGGAGTGCAATGGTACAGTCTTGGCTCACTGCAACCTTCGCCTCCTGAGTTCAGGTGATTCTCCTGCCTCAGCCTCCCCAGTAGCTGGGATTGCAGGTGCCTGCTACCATGCCTGGCTAATTTTTTTGTATTTTTTAATAGATGGGATTTTACCATATTGGCCAGGCTGGTCTCAAACTCTTGACCTCAGATGATCCACCCACCTCGGTCTCCCAAAGTGCTGGGATTACAGGCATGAGCATACCCAGCCTGTGTTTTCTTTCATACATTCTCTATTCTCCAAAATCTTGTAACAGTTTACATGTGAAAGTTTTTTCTTTTTTGTTTTTGGCCATTGTTTTATTGAATGGGCTGTTTTTACACACTTCTCTACACCTTTCTTTTTTGCTCACTAATATATCATGAGCAGCCCTGCACATTATAGAAAACAGTTTCAATTCATTGTTAGTGGCTACATAATATTTTCTGCTATAGATGTGCTATATTTTATTCAGCCTTTTTATTATTGGTGGATACTGGTGTTTTTTTTAATCATCACCACCAATAAATGTTATATATTGGTTCTTTTTAGTTCTGTGGAATAGGTTCCCAGGAGTGGGATGTGTAGGTTGAAGAAACTTCAATTACTTGATTGACCTTGTAGGAAACTGCATCGTCTTTTGTAAACTGAAGGCTTACGTGCAAGGGATTTTTCTTCTGAGGTCAATTGTGCTGAGCAGCAGAACCTGTGGGCACCTCATGACAATGCGATTCTATTTTGCTTCAAGTACTCCGCCAAATGAGGCGGGAGACAGCAAAGTGCAGGAAGCTGGAAGTGAAGAGGCCCAGAATCCTCAGGCAGGGGAGAGATTCCAGGAAAGGCAAGCAGGCCAAGAGCCAAGTGGCAATCAGCAGACAGACCTTCCTGTTGGGGGCAGAGAGGTGGTGGGAACAGAAGCTGGTACTGCCAGGGCCAAGCATCCATGGATTGTTCACTGAGAGTTTTAAGTTGGCTATTGGGAGCTTCGTCCATTGTATATATAAATTTGTAGTCAGAGTGAAATTTTTGTTTGTTTTCAATTATAAAACAATTCTGGAGAGATCACCTATTCTGAGACAGGCCTGCATATTCATACTAGGAGGAGTGAGTTGTTTGTTTAAACTACTGGAAAGCAATTTGGCAGTATGTAGCAGGTCCTTAAAGAAGTTCATACCCTTGGTAGGCCAAGGCGGAAGGATCACTTGAGGCCAAGAGTTAGAGACCAGCCTGGGGAATAGTGAGTCCCTGTCTCTACAAAAAATTAAAACAAAAACAAAAAATATTAGCCAGGCTTGGTGGCATGCACCTGTAGTGCCAGCTACTTGGAAGGCTAAGGCCCGAGAATCACTTGAGCCCAAGAGTTTGAGGCTGCAGTGAACTATGATCATGCCACTGCACTCCATCCTGGGCAACTGAGTGAGATACTGTCTCTTCCCTTCCCCCACAAAAAAGTTTGTACCATGAGAATCATGACAACTTGATTTGTGATAGCACGAAAAAAAAAATCAAACTATGTGTTTAAGAGTAGGAAATTGTTTAGTAAATTGTGGTATACCCCATGTTAGAAAACATTTTCTGTAAAGGGCCAGATAGCAGGCATTTCAGATTTCACAGACCATAGTCTCTGTCGCAATTCTTCAACTCTGCCATCATAGCCCACTGGCCTGGATAGTATGCAAACTAACAGGTGTGTCTGTTTAATGGGAGTGTCTGTCTACCAATAAAACTTTATTTATAAAAACAGATGGATAGCTGTATTTGGCCTGTGGATAGCAGTTTACCAACCCTTCCTATATGGGAAAATGCTTATACTAGAATAAGTGTAAAAAAGTATACCCATAAATACATACCTATACTGTACTTTCCCAATGAGTAGATAGGTAAATGATTTTAAATGTTCCAGTGTCTAGGGGTGTGTGTGTGTATACAGGCATATATATACACACACACATATATGTATACGTATATATACATATACATATATACAGCTAGTGCTCGACTTACGACCACGATTGGTTCCAACAGACCGGTCATAACACGATTTGGTCGTAAGTTGAGTAGGCTGTATGTACAGTACTGTGAAATGATGTTATAAAAAATCTTTAAGTCATATTTTATCATAATTTTCTTTCATTATTGTTATATATCATAATTTTCTTTGTTCATTTTATGCCATTTGTATCATCTCTACACCATTTTGTTTCTTATTTTTACATTCGTCAGGTTTAAGTAAAACACTGCATTACCAGTACAACTGGTTTAATATTTGCAAAACATACAAAATTACAAAATACAGGTGCATACGAAAATATAAAATACAGGTGTAAAAAATACCATAGAAAACATTTTCCCAATTGCAAAACATATCAAAATATATAAACATGTACGAAACATTTTATTGGCCGTTTTTGAATTTGATCTTCCATCCACATATAGCAATTTCTCCATTTCGTGGATGGGCCCGCTTCGTTGTTTTGTTATAACTCTTGATCGCATGGGTGCAGAACCTTTCACAGCTTCACGAATTCTTTCTTTATCTTTCAAAATCGTCGACACAGTTGAGTGTGATAACTTCGTATCACGTGCGATCACATTCACTTTCTTTCCTCCGTACTGCTTAATTACCTTCATTTTCGTGTCGAGATCGATGGCCTTTCTTTCCTTCTTGGCAGGCTGAGGTGTAGACAAAGACAATTTCCTCTTGATAGACATCTTGGGAGGGGTTTGATGAATAATATCCAAGACACAAAACACAAATTGCTGTACCGAGTCTGGGATAACAGTTGAAATGGTGCACGCGGAGATGGTAGTGCTGCCGGAAGCTGGTCCACACTGTCATACGCCCAGCTGGGCAACGTTTGAGCTGCCAGATGCTGAGCAGTCATGGCTAGCTATTGTGGTCGTAAAGTCGAATGGTCGTAAGTTGCATAGGTCGTAAGTCGAACAGTACCTGTATGTATATATACGTGTGTGTGAATACAGGCATATACACACACATATACACACATACATGTATATATGTATATACACAAATTTACATTGCATATATATGTAGTATAACTTCATAGGAAAAAGGCTATAAGGATATATTTTAAAAGTTTTATCAATAGTTAAATCTGAGTTGTGTTTTTCAAATGCAAATTTGATTTTATCGTAGAGTTTACTGACGGAATAGAGTTCATTTTGTAGAAACTTGCTTTACAGCTAACTTCGTGGGATTTATTTTTTTTAAAGTACTTATATTTGAAACTTACATAAAGAATCAATTTGATCAGTTTTGGAATAGGATTTTGTTACTGTTTTATTTCCAAAATACAGATATCATATTTCTCTTTTCTCTGGGCTGGGTGCAGTGGCTCACATCTGTAATCACAGCACTTTGGGAGGCCAAGGCAGGAGAATCACCTGAGGCCAGGAGTTTGAGACCAGCCTGGCCAACATGGCGAAACACCATCTCTGCTAAAAATACAAAATTAGCTGGGTGTGGTGGCACGCACCTATAATCCCAGCTACTCAGGAGGCTGAGGCAGAGAATCACTTGAACCTGGGAGGCAGAGGCTGCAGTGAGCTGAGATCGCACCACAGCACTCCAGCCAGGGTGACAGAGTGAGAGTCGATCTCTAAATAAATAAATAATCAATCGACCAGTCTCTGACTCTGAGACGTACCAGGGTCTTTGCTGATTCCCCACCTGTCTTTCAGATTCTTTTCCTACTACCCTGTTCCTTCTTTAATCTGGTGTGAGGATGGTATACTATATAATTAAGAGGGAAAAAAGAATTTAGGATGTATTATACAGTCATCTCCCCTTATCCATGGGGGATACCTGACCCCAGTTGATGCCTAAAACTGCAGATAAAATGGAATATTATATAGACTGTACTTTTCTTACACATGCAAAATGTAATTGAAAGATGAAATTTATAAATTAGGCACAGGAACAGATTAATAACTAAATAAATGGAACAATAAAAACATATTGTAATAAAAGTTGTGTGCCATGTACCCTTGATTGTATGCTGTGCCTGCTGTCTCCTGCTCTCTCTCTCAGAATGTCTTACTGTATGTTACTCACCTATTTTTGGCCCATGGTTGATCACAGGTAAATGAAACCATGGAGAGTGAGATCATTGATGAGGGGACTGCTGTATATGGGGACTGCTGTATATGTAGGTCCACTTCATTACTCATCATCCTTAAAGCAAATCAATGAATTTGCCTCCAGGGATGCCATGCTCTCCCACATCTTAGATTCTTCATGTGTTTAAAACATGATGTTATGTGTCTGCGTCAACCAACTAAGTTTTCTACTTGAGTTACTTTTGAAAATACAGCTTTGGGCCTGTCATCGCAAACTTAAAAATTAATTATCAGACATAATGACTTAGAAAGTGGCCTCTTTTTGTCCACCTGATCTTTCTTTGCTCTTTTCTGAAACTTTAATTCTTGGTAAATAATGGTGTGATGATATCATTTGTTTGAAGTTTTTAGTTTCAGCTTTTCAAAAACTGTGACTCCATTTTGCTGTATCCCTTCATCTCTCCCCGAAAGTCACCTGTTGCCAGGAGACTGATGCCAAAGCACCTGCTTGGTACCATTCCCAAGCCACACGTCTGTGTTTTGACATTTCTGTATGTTTGTTACCTGTTATACCCAAGTTCACATCAGATATTGAAATTTACAATCAGGAGTGCTCATCCAGACTTCCAATATGTTTTTGAGTGATGAAAGCATAAAGGAAGAAAACAATTTTCTTTCTTGTGCCTTACAAAATACACTTATGGATATTTCATATGCATGTATGTTTGTGTGTCTGTTTAGTTGCATCATTCTTTGTTCTAGTGGCTATCCTTTATTAAGTATAAAATTTATCTCCTTGTGTCAGATAATTTTCCCCAGATGGCCCATCAGAAGCGGTTCATCGAACGGAAGTACAGACAAGAGTTAAAAGAAATGAGGTGGGAAAGAGAGCATCAAGAGAGAGAGCCAGAAGAGACTGAAGACATAAAGAAATAAAGGAGGGCACACAAGCGTGGAGTATTTACTTGCCCAGTAACTGTGACTGTTGTCTGTTGAGACCTAGCCCAGTTTTCCTATAGACAATGAATGAAGTGTTCTCACTGAAATAAAATGCAGAGTCAAATAGCTGTTGTTGTTTTACTGATCTGTTTTTAGCTGGATGTTCTTTATTACGAAGTATTAGATTTTTCATCTATTTAATGGAAAACCACTTTCGTGAATGTGCATTATTTCCTTTTATTTTGCTCTTTAAATAATAAAATTCAAGAAGCATATTCTATGTGGAATAGATCCTGTTTTTCTACCTCTGTTGCCAGTTGTGACCCTAGACCTTCAATTGACAAAAAATTGACTTTACTAGACATTTTGACTACACTCTAGTAACATCTATACTTTTTTAAATCTCTTTATTTCTAAGCAGATTTTCAACTTTCATCTGGTGGCTGTTTATCAAGTTATCAGCTGCAAATATTGAACTTACCTCTCCCTAAGCAGTGAGAGTTTTGTAGAAGGAATCCGCTTAACAATTAATTGGCTAATAAGAGAAGGGGAAAGACTGATACTCAAGTCACATCGATTCTTCAAATCGTTAGAATAGGAGAGAAATCATGATTCTAAGCCAGGCCACACTTTAAACCAAGTGCTCTCACCTTGGGGTTAGTGGAACCTTTAAGAAGTTAGTGAACAGACTTCAGGGAAGTCAAAACCTCCCAATACTATATTCAATTTTCTGTGTGTGTTTGAGATTTGAGAGGGCCCGGGGAAGGAGGAGGGTTTACAGCTTTTATCAGTACCTCTAAGTGGGCCCTGCAGTAAAAGGCTAACATGACATTAAAAGACATGACATATTTTAAAAAGTCATTTAAACTGAACATCACTGGTTTCTTATTAATAAAGGCAAAACTTCTTTGTAAAACAAATATATTTCATTCATCATTTCAGCAAATATATAGTGAGTGCTTCCTTTGCATCATGCTGTTCTAGTCTCTGGGGCTGTAGCAGTGAACAGAACAAACTCCCCTGGTCCTCGAGGAGCTTGGGTGCTAGTGCAGGAATACCCACGATAGACGAAGAGCCCACTGGCAAGAAATCAAGCAGGGACTTGTGGTGGGTAGTTTTCAATGAGGTGGTTGAAAACTACCTGAAAGGGTATCAGTTAAGATAGGAAAGAGGAGAGGAAGTGAACCACTCAGGTGTCTGTGAGTGTTTCAGTTGCACACATGATCTCTCTAAATAAAAATAGATGCCCTTCCTTCTACACCCACCATAGAAATTCTTTCAGTTACTTTCATAAAATGATTCTTGTATTTTAAATGTTACATATGTATTGTCAAAAATTTGAAAAATGGGCTGGGTGCAGTGGCTCACACCTGTAATCCCAGGTCATTGGGAGGCCGAGGCGGGTGGATCACTTTAGGTCAGGAGTTCGAGATCAGCCTGGCCAACATGGTGAAACCCCATCTCTACTAAAAATACAAAAATTAGCTGGGCGTGGTAGTGGGTGCCTACAATCACAGCTACTCAGGAGGCTGAGGCAGGAGAATTGGTTGAACCCAGGAGGTGGAGGTTGCAGTGAGCCGAGATTGCGCCACTGCACTCCAGCCTGAGCGATAGACCAAGACTCAGTCTTAACTACAACAACAAAAATGAAAATTACTTTTATTAGCAGGAGAAAAAAACAAATGTTGCTTAGAAAATATTATGGAAAAAGTAGAAAGCATAAGCAGAAAGATAAATCACTCATGATTCCATCACCCAGAGAATTTTTATGTCCTGTCAGACTGTCTCTGTGCTTAAATATATACATGCACTTATGTGTTTTAACAACAGGATACCATACATATGGTTTCCATAGCCTTTCTATCTTTTAAAAATAATATATCATGAATATATTATATTCATGATATATTATTTAAGGTCATATTCATGACCTTTCAGTGTTGAATTCACATTTACATAATACAGTTGTCGGTGGCTACATAGTAATGTGCATCTTATATGCCAGTTTTAGATATACTAGAATTAACCAATCTCATCAAAGATGTGTAGGTTGTAAGCAATTTATTGCCATGAACAGTGCTGCCACATGCCTTTCTGAAGGTGTGCATGCGTGCGCACGCGTGCACACACACACACACACACACACACACACACACTGGAGAGAGAGATACAATTCTAGGATGTCTTCATTTGCTAAATCATAAAAATGTGAGGTGGTGCCTTTAAGAAAAGCTTGTCCTGATGCCCTTCCTCCCAACCAGCAATGCCAGGAGACAACTGGGCAGTACTGGGGAGGGAAAAGAGAGCTTATTTCTTTCTTTCTTTTTTTGAGACAGAGTCTCTCTCTGTCACCCAGTCTGGATTGCAGTGGCACCATCTCAGCTCACTGCAAACTTCGCCTTCTGGGTTCAAGCAATTCTCCTTCCTCAGCTTCCTGAGTACCTGGGATTCCAGGTGCACATTACCATGCCCAGATAATTTTTGTATTTTTAGTAGAGGTAGGGTTTCACCATGTTGGCCAGGCTGGCCTCGAACTCCTGGCCTCAAGCGATCCACCCTCCTCGGCCTCCCACAGTGCTGGGATTATAGGCATAAGCCACTGTGCCCAGCCAAGAGAGCTCATGTCTGAGCCACACTGGTTTTGGTACATCTACCACTCTATTGGGTTCACTCCTGAGCATTTTATTTAAGTTATATGAGCGGCAGTCATCAGGACTGGAAGGAAAAGAATGCTGGTGGCCTTGAAGACGTTAGGAGCAAAAGCAAGAAGCAGTTGAAGTTTTTTTTAAATAAGCACTTTTACTGCTCTTAAATTGCATAAAAATAATGTCAAAGCCAATATGCTTTTCAGGAATTTCTGTTGGACCTTGACTTTTCCTCTCTGCAGCGCTTTGGCCCTTTTCAAGTTCTCTGTCCATATTAATGGCTCTTGAAACCTGGAGAAGTCAAGTCCATAAAACACTTGAGTACCTCTCGTAGTGGAGCCGCCACACATCCTCAGGGCAGCTTAGCTTTCAGGGCTCTACAGAGCAACCGTGAGACACATACCAAATTCTGTAACTAGACACAGAGACCAACTTAGCAGGCCCCTGTGACCAGATTCCAGCCCCACCCCCGACCCAACCCAATGTCCTCACATGTTCCAGTTTGATTAAAAGAGTCAGCAAGAGTGTGTGTTCAACTGTTCACTCAACTGAGTGTTAAGTGCTGTTGGTCACAGAGGCTGAATATGAAGGTTTCTCCCCACAAGTCACTTGGGGTCTGGCTGGGGAGACAAGTGATGATGTGTGTGCAGACAAAGGGCTTCCAAGCAGGGAAGGAAAGAAGGGAGAGTGGCCCAGGAAGGGAGGGCTTCACAGAGGAGTTAATACTTAAGGAGTTCACTGAAGCTCCATGATGAGAGGGACTTTGCACAGTAGGGAAGGCCATGCTCTTCCAAGGAAGCTACAGGATTGAGAGGCCAAAAAATGGGTTAGGAGCCCTAGTCCATTTGTGCTGCTGTCACTAAATACTGACACCATAAACACAGTGACTTACAAACGGGAAATGTATTGCTCACAGTTCTGGAGGCTGAGAAGTCCAATTTCAAGATGCCTGCAGATTTGCTGTCTGGTGAAGGCCCACGTTTTGCCATGGTAGAAGGGGCAAGGTGGCCCTCTGGACCTTTTATAAGAGCATGAATCTCTGTGAAAGGCTCTGTCCTCTTGACCTAATCACATACCAAAAAGCCTCACCTAATGTCACATCAGTGATTAGGTTTTCAACATAGGAATGTGGAGTGTGGCGGGATACCAACATTTAGATCGTAGCAAAACTATTATGATGTTCCATGAAAAGATGTGATGAAGGTCAGAAACCAGGCACCGGAAATATGGATGCTGGAATGGAACAGATTCAAGATACCCAGGAGAGAAAAACCTACAGGATACGGGGTAAGGCAGGGTGTCTCAATCTTAATACTGTTGACCTTTGGGGCCCAATAATTCTTTGTTGGGGTGGGGGGACTGTCTTGTGCATTGTCAGGTGTTTAGCTAAATCCCTGGCCTCTGCCCACAAGGTGCTAGTAGCACCCCTTCCCCTGGATGTGACAACTGAAAATGTCTCCCAACATTGCCAAATATCCCCTGGGGGCAAAATCATCCCTGGTCAAGAACCACTAGGGTAGGAGAAAGGAAGCGAGAGAGCACCAGGCCAGTTTTTGTGCAATCAAGATACAAACCAGAAAAGCAGGGTTAGGCTGGGCGAAGTGGCTCATGCCTGTAATCCCAGCAATTGGGGAGGCCAAGGAGGGTGGATTATCAGAGGTCAGGAGTTCGAGACCAACCTGACCAACATGGTGAAAACCCATCTCTACTAAAAATACAAAATTAGCCGGGTGTGGTGGTGCATGCCTGTAATCCCAGCTACTTGAGAGACTGAGGTTGGAGAATCACTTGAACCTGGGAGGCAGAGGTTGCAGTGAGCAGAGATCATGCCATTGCACTCCAGCCTGGGCAACGAGTGAAACTCCATCTCAAAAAACAAAACAAAACAAAGAATCAGAAAGTACGCTGTTTACCACATGTTCTCACTCATAAGTGGGAGTTGAACAATGAGAACACATGGACACAGGGAGGGGAACATCACACACCAGGACCTGTCAGAGGGTGGGGGGGTAGGAGAGGGATAGCATTAGGAGAAACACCTAATGTAGATGACAGGTTGATGGGTGCAGCAAACCACCATGAAACATGTATGCCTATGTAACAAAGCACGTTCTGCACATGTATCTCAGAACTTAAAGTATAATAATAATAATATAATAAATTTTTTTAAAAAATTTAAAAAAGTGTCTAGTTGTCTCTGTTGAACTTGAGGGACCTGTAGAATGCCTCTGTGGAGATGCTGAGGAAGCAGTTACTTATATGGTTTTATAGCTCAACAAAGATGCTTGGGCTGAAGTACAGATTGGAAACAGACACAGAAAAATTAGTGGCGTATGGACTTCTACGAGGGAGAGCATTGTTTTTCCAGGCTGAAGACAGAAAACCATTTCAATGATGTATTGCTTTGAAACTAGGTTTCATACATTAGATAAATTTATACTGGTGAAGGAACTCAACTCTCCTTTGAACTATTTCATCGCTAGCTAAGATTTTCTTAAACCAGTAGGCTTTTAAAGAATTATTTCCATCTTGTTTCATAAATTTGTGAAGTTTTTGTGAAATTACAACTGCTTTGTACAAAATGAAGACCCCTTAGGAATTCCTCAGGTAATTGTTCTGAACTGGGAGTAAAGACATATTTACAGAAGCCTTGCGGAAATATTCCTTATAGCTACCAGCCCAAAAATTCTTCACCAGACTTATTATCTCATGAAAGATGAAATAAAGATAAGCATATTAGGTATTATGATATTACTTATAAATATCAGAACACTTAAGAGAACAACCTGTGCAGGAGATGGTTACTTGACCCCCAAAGCTTTTTCTTCCCCTTATAAAATTATTGTTGGAACTCAACTGCCCGACTGGAGACCACATTTTAGTATCTTTGCATTTCATTGAGGCTGAGTGACTAGCTCCCACTCAAGGAATGTAAAGAACCGAGGCTGTAGTGTTAAGAAGCAGGTTTGCTATTTATTTCTCCTTTTGTCCTGGTTTACTGGCTAGATCTCGATATCCAGGGAGGGTAGCCTTTACAGCCACCATCAGTGAGCACACTAATGGCTGCATGGAGTGGTCTCCCACTCATATCCCGCCCCACCCCTTCCCCTCTGTTGATAGGGGGATCCTGCTTAGACTCTGTGAGAAACAAGTATCTATATGTTAAGCCACTGCAGTTTGGGGCTTTCTCTGTTATAGCAGCTAGTGTTACCCTAACTGATGCCACCGTTTGAGGAAGGTGCTTAACAACCCTAATGAAATATTTGCCAGTCCAACCAGATGAGTATGTTTTCTCACCTGTTCCTGAATGCTATTCCAAACCAATGCTGATATGGTTCTGATGTGGTTTGGATTGTGTTCTCACCAAATCTCATGTTGAATTGTAGTCCCCAGGGTTGGAGGTGGGGCCCGGTGGGAGGTGGTTTGATGGTTGGGGTGGATTTCTTATGAATGGCTTGGCACCATCTCTTTGGTGCTGTTCATGTGATAGTGAGTTCTTACAAGATCTAGTTGTTTAAAGGAGTGTAGTACCTCCCCTCTCATACTGTCTTGCTCTTGCCCCCACATGCGAGATGCCTCACTTCCCCTTTGCCTTCCACCATGATTGTAAGTCTTCTTGAGTCCTTCCCAGAAGCCAAGCAGATGCCAGCATCATGCTTTCTGTACAGCCTGTGGAACTGTGAGCCAATTAAACCTCTCTCTCTCTTTTTAAAAAATAAATTTCCCAGTCTCAGGTATTTCCTTATAGCAGTGCAAGAACAGCCTAATAAAGAAAATTGGTACCAGACGTGGGGTATTGCTATAAAAATACCAGAAAATGTGGAAGCAACTATGGAACCAGGTAACAGGCAGAGGTTGGAAGAGTCTGGAGGGCTTAGAAAGATAGGAAGATGAGGGAAAGTTTGAAATTTCCTAGAGACTAGTTGAATGGTTGTGACCAAAATGCTGATAGTGATATGGGACAGTGAAGGCCAGGTTGAGGAGGTCTCAGATGGAAATGTGGAACTTATTGGGAACCAGAGCAAAGGTCACTTTTGTTATGCCCCAGGAAAGAACTTGGTTGCATTTTGCCCCTACCCTAGGGACCTGTGAAATTTTGAACTTGATGGTGATGATTTAGGGTACCTGGTAGAAGAAATTTCTAAGCAGCAAAGCATTCAAGAGGTGGTCTGGCTGCTTCTGATGGCTTATGCTCATAGACATGAGCAAAGAAATGACCTGAAGTTGGAACTTAAAAGGAAAGCAGAGTGTAAAAGTTCAGAAAATTTGACAGCCTATGTGATAGAAAAGAAAAGCTCATTTTCAGGGGAGCAATTCAGGCCAGCTGTAGAAATTTGCATAAGTAAAAAGGAGCCAAGTGCTCATAGCCAAGACAATGGAGGCAGGGGGGTGGGGGGAAGGCCTCAAAGGCATTTCAGAGAACTTCCTGGCAGCCTCTCCCAACACAAGCCCAGAGGCTTAGGAGGGAAGAATAGTTTCATAGGCCACACCCAGGGCCCTACTGCCCTGCACAGCTTTGGGACACAGCTTCCTGCATCCCAATTGCTCCAGCTCCACTGGTAGCTAAAAGGGGCCCAGGTATACCTTGGGCTACTGCTTCAGAGGGTGCAAGCCATAAGCCTTGGCAGCTTCCATTTGGTGTTAAGCCTGCAGATGCACAGAATACAAGAATTGAGTGTTGGGAACCTTCACTCAGATTTTAGAGTATGGATAGAAAAGGCTGGATGTCCAGGCAGAAGCCTGTTACAGGGGCAGAGCTGTGATGGAGAACCTCTGCTAGGGCAGTATGGAGGGGAAAGGCAGGTTGGAGCTCCCACACACAGTCCCCATGGAGCACTGCCTAGTGGAGCCATGCGAAGAGGGTCACCATCCTCCAGACCCCAGAATGGTAGAACCACCAGCAGCTTGCACCCTGCACATAGAAAAGCTGAAGACACTCAACTACAACCTGTGAGAGCATCTGCAGGAGCTGAACACTGAGAAGCCACGGGGTGGAGCTTCCCAAGGCCTTGGGAGCCCACACCTTGCACAAGTGCAGCCTGGAATTGAGACATGGAATCAAAGGAGATTATTTTGGAGCTTTAAGATTTAATGACTGCCCTGCTACCTTGCATGGGGCCTGTAGACTCTTTCTTTTGGCCAATTTCTGCCTTTTGGAATGGGAGTGTTTACCTAACACCTATACCCCCATTGTATTGTGGGAGTAACAAAATTTTTTTTTTTTGGGACAAAGTCTTCTCTGTTGCCCAGGCTGGAGTGCAGTGGGATGACCTCAGCTCACCACAACCTCTGCCTCCCAGGTTCAAGCAATTCTCCTGCCTCAGCCTCCTGAGTAACTGGGACTATAGGCACCTGCCACCATGCCCAGCTATTTTTTTTTGTATTTTTAGTAGAGAAGCGGTTTCGCTATATTGGCCAGACTAGTCTCAAACTCCTGATCTTGGGATCTGCCTGCCTTGGGCTCTCAAAGTGCTAGGATTACAGGCATGAGCCACTGTGCCTTGTTCTTTATTTTACAGAGTCATAGGTGGAAAAGACTAGTCTTGTTTCAGATAAGACTTTGGATTTTGGACTTTTTAGTTAATGCTGAAATGAGTTAAGACCTTCGGGGACTTAGTTTTGCCATTTGAGAAGGACATGAGATTTGAAGTGCTGGGGTGGAATTGTCTGTGTTGGATCTGTGTCCCCAGTGTTGGAGATGGGGCCTACTGGGAAGTGGTTGATCATGGGAGTGTGATATGGTTTAGATCTGTGTTCCCACCCCACAAAAATCTCATGTTGAATTGTAACCCTCAGCGTTGGAGGTGGGGCATGATGGGAGGTGACTGAATCATGAGGGTGGGGTTCTCATGGTTCAGCACCATACTCTTGGGACTGTTCTCATGATAGTGAGTTCTCCCTGCAGTTTTTCAAAAGTGAGTAGCACTGCCCCCCTCTCCCTCTTCCTCCTGCTCTGCCACGTGCAGTGCTGGCTTTTGCTTTTCCTTCTACCATGAGTAAAAGCTCCCTGAAGCCTTTCCGGAAGCTGATGCTGCCTTGCTTCCTGTACAGCCTGTAGGCTGTGAGCCAATTAAACCTCGTTTCTTTATAAACCACCCAGTCTCTGGTATTTCTTGATAGCAATGCAGGAATGGACTAATACAGGGTGGATTTCTCTGAAAGCTTTACCATCACCCTCTTGGTGCTGTTCCCATGATAGTGAGTTCTCACAAGGTATCATTAAAAAATATGCAGTACTTCCTCCATCCTCCTGTTTGCTTCATATGAGACACCTCACTGCCCCTTTGCCTTCTACCATGACTGAAAGTTTCCTGAGGCCTCCCCAGAGGCTGAGCAGATGCATCATGCTTCCTGTACAGCCTGAGGAACTGTGTACCAACGAAATCTCTTTTCTTTATAAATTACTTAGTTTCAGGTATTTCTCTGTAACAGTGCGAGAATGGACTAACACAGTTCCTTAATGTTGACTTGTTCCCTTATGGTTCAGAAATGCCCCTACTCTTAGATTAAAAGAAAATTTAAAATGTAAAAACTCTGATATAAAATAAATTCTTATGAATTAGGGGTTTTGAGGATGTGCTGCATTCTGAGATTTATTTTATCAGTATTTGTAACATCTACTATATCCTGGGTGTGGAAGGTAAAAAGCAGAGTCCTTTTCCCTAAGGAGCTCTCTAGTTAGAAAACAAAACACGGCCCGGTGCAGTGGCTCACACCGGGCATCACAGCACCTTGGGAGGCCAAGGTGGGCAGATCATGAGAGATCGAGACCATCCTGGCTAACACAGTGAAACCCTGTCTCTACCAAAAAATGCAAAAAATTAACCAGGCGTGGTTGCACTTGCCTATAGTCCTAGCTACTTGGGAGGCTGAGGGAGGTGAATCACTTGAACCTGGGAGGCGGAAGTTGCAGTGAGCCATTGCACTCCAGCCTGGGTGACAGAGTGAGAGTGGAAAGAGGGAAAGAGAGAAAGAGAGAAAGAGAGGAGAGAGAGAGAGAGAGAGAGAGAGAGAGAGA
>NW_016107359.1:5814456-5892485 GCF_001604975.1 Cebus imitator
GAGAGAGAAGGAAGGGGGAAGGAAGGAAGGAAGGAAGGAAGGAAGGAAGGAAGGAAGGAAAGGGAAGGGAAGGGAAGGAAGGAAGGGAAAGAAAGGAAGGAAGGAAGGAGGGAAGGAAAGGAAAGAAAGGCAAGAAAGAAAGGCAGGAAGAAAGGGAAACACATCTATCCATGAATATAAGGTGCCATATAGAGGATCAGAGAAGAGAGAGTGACTCATTCCTTCTGGAAGGTGGAGATCAGATTAATCATCAGGGGTGACTTTAGTCTGCCATGCTGCTGACTCTACCTTACCCCACTCCCAAGGACACACAGCTTTTTTCAGGCCAAATATTTTATGTATTTATTTTTAATTATATTGTCATTATGACACCTAACAAATTATCAAAAACTCCTTAATAACTGAAAAATGAGCAGTCCATATTCACACGTACAGCTAGTTCGTTCAAGTAATGATTCACCAACTCCCATGATCTGCAGGAGGACTTCCTCTCCAGTGTTCTTTGCTATGGACAAATGATCTTTATTCAATCTTACATAACCGAGCCATGTAAACACATCTCCAGCTTCACTTCCCAGTAGACTGTTGTTGCTGTGCTGTTCCCATGTAGAAATTTGGGAGTTGCTCTGAGGAGGTAAATAAGGGCAGAACTTTCTGTTTTGTTTTGAGACCATCCTAACTAGATTATTGATCTCTGTCTTGTAATTTGCAAAAGAGAGAAATCCGCACATTGCATTTCCGTGGTGCCAGAGACATCCTTTGGAATAGGATCCACACATTGCATTGGATTTTGTCTCTGAAGTTATTTAAATCTAGAACAGTTCTCCACTCCCTTTTCTTTTCATGACTAGTTGAAGAAACTGGGTCAGTTGTCCCTTAGTCTTCCCACGCTCTGCATATGATGCTTTGCTTTCTTGTGGTGTCATTTATTATTTTTTTTCCTTTATCATCTGTATGAGATATAAAGGCTTGATTTTAAGGCTTAGGTTCAAAATTCGTGGCAAATGTGTATTGCATGATTCTCTTTGCCTCCAAGCCCCCCTAAAAATTATTTCAATAGTGCCAACTCTCAAATTCTTTGGGGTAATAGATGATCGTGATGGTTAATTTTATATGTCATCTTGGCCAGGCTAGAGATGTTGCTTTAAGCACTTAAGTTTGTGGAAGTTTGTTACACAGTAATAGAAAACTAATGCATTCCAGCGAGGCATGATGACTCATGCTTAGCAGGTGGATTGCTTGAGCCCAGGAGTTCAAGACCAGCCTGGGCAACATGGTGAAACCCTGTCTCTACAAAAAAATACAAAAGTTAGCGAGGTGTGGTGGCATGTGCCTGTAGTCCCAGCTACTGGGGAGACTGGGAGGGGTGGATTGCTTGAGGCTGGGAGGTCAAGGCTGCAGTCAGCCATGATAGCAGCACTACTGCACTCCAGCCTGGGCAACAGAGCGAGGCCTTGTCTCAAATCCTCCCCAAACCCCTAATACACTCCCATTCTCTTTCTAAACATCCCATCTCTTCATGTTACTATTGTGGTTAAAATATTTTATCAGCTGGGCATGGTGGCTCACGCCTGTAATCTCAGCACTATGGGAGGCCGAGGCTGATGGATTGCTTGAGCTCAGGATTTTGAGACTAGCCCGGGAAACAAAGTGAGACCCGATTCTCTACTAAAATTTTTTAAAAAATTTAGCCAGGTGTGCTGGCACATAACTGTAGTTCCAGCTACTTGGGAGGTTGAAGCAAGAGGATTCCTTGACCTCTGGAGGTTGAGGCTGCAGTGAGCCATGATCATGTCACTGCACTCCAGCCTGGGCAACAAGGAAAGACCCTGTTTCCAAAAAATAAAAACAAAACAAAACAATGACAAAAACCCAGAGTTCCCCATAGCCTGTAGAATGAAGCCCAAATTCCTTGTGATGGCATTCATTGCCTCATAAGTAGGCATTCAGCCCAGCCTTACAGAAGTAGTTGCAGATTTTTTTGTTTTTGTTTTTGAGATGGGGTCTTACTCTGTCGCCTAGCCTGGAGTGTGACACAATCACGGCTCACTGCAGCCTTGACCTCTTGGGCTCAGGTGATCCTCCCACGTCAGCCAAACCACAGGTATGTGTTACCACACCCAGCTAATTATTCTATTTTTTGTAGAGACAGGATCTTGCCAGTTTGTCCAGGGTGGTCTCAAACTCCTGGGCTTAAGTGATCCTCCCACCTCGGCCTCCTGAAGTATTGGGATTACAGACGTGAGCCCCCGCACCTGGCCAGTTGTAGATATTTAAATACATTCTGCATCTCTCCCCTATAGGCCTTTGCGGTGCCTGAAATAGGCCACCTCCTTGCTCATTACTTTTTACTTATATTTTGGGCCTCAGCAAATCTTTCCCTGGACCTTAAAGCCAGGTTCAGAGTACATTCATGGGCTCTTTCCTGAATCACATTTTTCACACTGAGATGTGGCTTACCCATCTTCCACAACTAGGCTACAGGCCCCTGGCAGACAAGGTCATCGCTGACCCGCCTTAGAAACATGGGCTCTTAGCGCAGTGCCTGGCTCTCCATGAGCTCTCCATTACTGTTTGTTGAATAAAGAGCCAGGCTCTTGCCATTCCACCACAAGCCTCAATTGCCCTAAAGCAGAGCTCTTGCTTCCTGGATGCCACCCTCCTGCAGGAAGCTGGGCTAAGGCAGAGAATGGCCCCCTGCAGACAGGAACATGTTCATCCTCTCTGGATTTCTGCACTTGGATTTGGCTGGGAACTAAATGTTAAAACAGACTCCACCAGCCCGGTGGACTCTGGCAGGAAGCAGGGAGCTTGTCTTCCCGCTTCTCCACATCTTTGAGGCAGGGAGCTCGTATAAAACGGACAAAGCAGCTGAATAACAACTCCGGTAGCATTATTTTAGATGACAAGATAGAGCTCCAGAAACTCAAGGAAAGGCTTAGCCATCAGTGACAGCACTGTCGGGTGGCTTGGGACAGGCTTTAGTCACCGACGCCTGTAATCTCCAGGAACAGCTCTCTCTCTAATATTCTTTGCTATGGACAAATGATCTCTCTTCAAGCTTACGTAATCAAATTATCTAAACACATCTCCAGTTTTCATTTCCAGCTAGATCGTCACTGTGCTGTTCCTTTGTAGATATTTGGGAGCTGCTCTGAGTGAGCAAATGAGGGCAGAACTCCCAGTTTCTTCCTCGAGACTGCCCAGCTAGATTCTTGGTTTCTGTCTTGCACTATCAGTGGCCCCAGAGACATCCCCCCCTTTTTTGTTTTGAGATGGAGTCCCACTGTCTCGCCCAGGCTGGAGTGCAGTGGCGTGATCTCCTCTCACTGCAACCTTTGCCTCCCAGGTTCAAACGATTTTCCTGTCTCAACCTCCTGAGTAGCTGGAATTACAGGCATGTGCCGCCTTGCCCAGCTAATTTTTTTGTATTTTTAGTAGAGACAGGGTTTCACCATGTTGGCCAGGCTAGTCTCGAATGTCTGACCTCGTGATCTACCCACCTCAGCCTCCCAAAGTGCTGGGATTACAGTCGTGAGGCACCACACCCGGCCAAGACATCCCTTTGAAGAGACCCCAGCCATGATCATCTCTGCCAGGAACTCAGCAGTGAGTGGGCACTGCTGTCCCATCACCCAGTAGCTGCTTCTGGAAGTTTTCTTTCATTTCTGCTGAAATATTTGTCAGGTTAAGGAAGAAGTTTTAAATGAGTTCAAAAAAAAAAAAAAAAAAAAAAAAAAAAAAAACACCACCCAGACCTGCACTGGCTAATCATTTGTATGCTGAATATTAGCCCATCATGATTTGAAACTCCCGGATAAAAAAACTTATAATGAAAATGCAGGGAGACTCTCAACTGTAGCGGCTCTAATGCTCACCTCTATTATTATAATAATAGGGGTCTCAAATGGAGCTGTTGAGAACAGTGGCTGCCCCTGACTAGAATTCAACCAGAAAGATCAAGAGAGAGTCCTAATTGCCTTTCTTCTCAGATCAAACAATTGACTTAATTCTCTGGGCCTACACACTGAAATGTGTTTGAGGAGATTCAAATAGGTTACTATAGAGGATTAAGGTTTTCTCTGCAGATTATACTTTTATGCCCTGTAGTTCATTGCTTGAAGTGTTAAGTAGTTTTGTCAAAATAAGCAGGGCTGGAAGGATTTTTAGAAACTTACAAATCACATCCTCTTGCTGAGTAACACAAGGGACCTCTGTTTTTTTTTTCCCTCTCCCCCTCCTTTTTTTTTTTTTTTTTTTAAATTTAATGGTTGAGGCGTGAAGGTAGAGAGAAATTAACCATGTTTAAGATTAGTTGGAAATTTCAAGAGGCATCTCCGATAAGAGAAATACGAGTGTGGTGTTTTATTGTGTTTCCTCTCTTCAAAATTGTTTCTCGAAGGAGGATGCGGCTGAAGAAGCCACATAAAGAGAAGGGATTTTCTTGTGAATGCTTAACTGCCTGAAGAGAAAGTCCAAAGGGGATGTGAAATCCGACCCCTGAGGCTCTTCTGCAGTGCCGTGCTAATCAGTGTTATTTTACTCACTAAGACCTTCATTTCTGCTTAAAGGAGTTGGTGGCAGAATAAGCTTTCACTCTCTCACAGCAGAATATTCCCAGGAAAGGGCACTTGTCAGGAAGCCATCAGTGACATTCTGTCCTTGGTGCCACAGGTGGCCTTCGCTCAGCCAACTTCATCCTGCTCAGTTGCTGTCCCCGGACCCTCAGGAATGCGTCCTTCCTCATCAAAAAGTGGCTGGGGGGATTTTCGCACTGCATGGAACGGTGGTGATCTGTACACCTCCCTGCACTTTTTCAGCTCTCCTGGGTCCATCGCTCTTAGTAAAGCTACGTTAAGAAGCTTAATTGATGTTGCAGTGTTGCACGACACACACGGCACATGTAAACTGCAGGCTCCATAAAGCCCTGACAGCGTCGGGAGGGCCTCGGTGTGCACACATCCCTGGGAGCCAGGGCACTTTCGTTCTTGTCCTGGCCTGGCACGATCACAGTTGCACCTAGGGTCACCTTTCTAGTGTTTTTCCAGAACTCAGCTCTGCGCCCTGGGCCTTGGCAGGTGCCAGGGAAATGACTGTTTTTGCTTTTGTCTCTCCTTTCCTCTGGTGTAGCCCCATCTCCATTTTTCTCAGCCAGGCTCTTTGTCTTCAGTAGCCCTTGCCAATGCTGCCTGACTGTTACCAGAGGTGCTCACACACACCATCGCACCCCGCAGTGTCCGCTGGGTCTGGGAAACTCATGTATCATTTATAACCCACTGCCCAGGGAGACAAATTGCTGGTAAACCTCAAGGTGGAGTTAAGCAAGGAGGGTTGGGATGTGGGGTTGCTTTTGGGAGGACAAAGCTAAATGGCATGGGAAGGAAGACAAACCAAAAACCTGGAGGGAAGGCATGAGAACGAGAGAGTGAGAATGGCGTCCGCTGGTTCTCAGAGCTGGGAGCCAGATAATGAGAGTGCCATCCAGGCAGAGGAAGGGTGGGGTGGGGGCGGGGCAGAAAAAAGTCTAGACAGATGGCATGGGCACGAAATGCTGCATGTTCAGCATGGCAGACCCACTCTGTCTCCTCGGAGAGAGCATCAGTAAAACACCTATTGCTCACTCATGAAGGCAAACAACAGAATAAAGAAGCATCTAGTCCAACATCCAGACTGACCAAGAGAACTGAGGGCACATGTACAGTCTAGCCTTATCTGGGTCACATGGCCAAGGGGCCTGGGGAGCTGCTTTCTTCCTCTGCCAGCTTTTCCCATCTCTCCTCTCCTCTCTGTCCCATTTCCCTTGTTGGTCATTTCCATCCTGATTGGGTCCCAAATGGACCACTCTGCTCTTTCGGTCCCCAAGTCTCAGCCTTCTCTGTCTAGATCCCATCTCTCTGTTAGAGTCTCAGCACATTAATTCCCTCAAGTGGCATTGGTGATACTCAAATAGATGAGGATTTTGAACGCCTTGGATTCAAGGTGCAGAACGAATGCTTTAAGACAGGGGCCACAGACTGTTTGTATAAAGGACCGGATAGTACTTATTTTAAACTTTGTGGGCCAACAGGCAAAATCGAGACTATTACGTAGGTACTTACAAGATGACAACAAATCTTCACCAATTGTTATGGATAAAATTCAGAATTTTATACACATTGGCATTTGAATTCCATTTCATTGTTACATGCCATAAAATATCCTTCTGATTTTTTCCCAACTATTTAAAAATGTAAAAGCAATTCTTAGATTGCAGAATATATAAAAACGGATGGTGGGCTGGATTTGGCCCAAGGGCTATAGTTTGCGGACACCTGCTCTAAGCAGACTGAAAACTGCCACCGTAAAGGAAACTGCACTAAAACACTGTGTTCTGCGCAGAGTCCCTGCAGACTTGATCGTGATGACCTGGATTAAAATGCTGGTCATCAAAACCTCAGTTCCAAAATCAATGCCTGTGATTCATGATGGGTAGTCAACATGATAGAGTTATAGAATGTTCTGCTTTTCTTCCAGGTAATTAGGCTGCAGGCCCAGATGCCTTTGTAAGGGATGTTGGCATACTCCTAAAGCACATGCTGTTTATCAGAAGTCTGCACCAGGGACCATGTGGCCATCTTACCTTTTTTTTATGACAATGTGTGGTTCCAAAGCACTTTAACATACAATATCTCATTTTAGCCTTGTAACAACCTGAGAGGTAGAGTTATTGTTAGCCTCATTTTGTGATTGAAAAAAAAAAATACAACTGAACAAAACCAAGGCTTCTAGAAGTTGTGGAGCAGCCCAAGATGAGACATCCAGGAACGGGTAGAGATGGGACCGTAGGTGCTGCTAGGAACTGTGGATAGAGTCAGAAAAGAAAGAAGGCAGATCTGGAGCTTCGGTCGAGAGGGTAGACAGGCAACCAAGAAAACAAAATCATCCTATTAACATTAAAAGAAGTGGCACACATATCAAGATGAAAAAGAAACACGTCCTTCTTTGAATAGTTCCAGAAATACTTAGCCTTGTTTATCGTAACCTAAAAGCATATCTTAAGGTAAAATACTCTAAAAGCTGAATAAATCCAAAAGATAAAAAGAATAGACTTCAAGGTAATAATTAGACTTCCAAAACCAGTCCCAGGATGCTTCTAAGGGCCAGTACCTTGTAGGCGCGTTTTGCTATTATCATATATGTCAAGGTCTTAAAACAGACGGCAAAGAAAGGCTTGAATAAGGACACAAAGCTTGAGATTGTGACCCTTTCACACAGATCCAAAGGAGATCACAGAGGCCTAATGCTTTAATGAGCCGCAGTAGGTTAGTGGCAAAGGTGATCCTGCTGCCCACTGGGGAGAGGTCAGGGAAGCGGGGACAGCCTGCTGCTGCTGTCTGCTTCTATCACAGCCGCACGGTGACATCACGCAGGCCCAGCGTTCTTTGAACACTACCCCCAGGAAGTGTCACTCAGTGACAGAACTGATGCCCTCGGAAGTGGTGGGTAAGAGCAACGCCTCTGGAGTTGAGCTAACCTGGGTTCAAGTCCCCAGTCCTCCCCTTCTGGGCATGTGACCTTGGGGAGCCTGCTTTTGCATGGCTGATGGTTTATAAAGGAGGATAATACAGATAAGCCAGTGGCTTGTGAAGGACACCAAATACGGTAATGCAAGTCAAATGCCCGCCAAACAGCAGGTGCGTGATATGCGTGTGGTGTTGTTATCAGTGTTATTTATTAGGCCCAGCAGCAAACCTGAATGGCTTATGACCGCAGAGAGTCAGTTCAGTGGCAGAAGAAAAAGCTTTCGGTTGAGATTCAAAAGACCTGGATTGCACGTCAAATTCTGACCCTTGGGAGAGGTTAAGTGATCAGAGGAAAGCGACTCACAGAGGCTGAGTTGCCTCGTCTCAGCCCTGGAGTTCATAACATCTATCTCATAGGGTCGTTAGGAAGATTACAAGAGACTGGGTATAACCTTGCTTTATAGATTAGTTTATTATATAGTGCCACAAAAATGTTCACAGCAACACCTCTAAATGTACATATTTATATATACCACATCTCATCCCAGAAAAGATTCCAGGCATTCTTCAAGCCCCAGGCAAAGCTCTAAACTCACATAAAAAAGCCACACAAAATAATGAACCATAAAAAAATGATTTAAAAATGAGCATCCAGGAATAGGTGAAAGTAGGAACAAAAGATCCAGGAGAAATAAACATTTCAAATGACAGGTCAGAAGACTTTGTCTACTTTACTGTTCAAATTGGATATCAGATTTATCTGTAAGTGTCCTGAGCGTCAAAGGAAAAATGGGGAGATGTGGTTTTTCATTCTTATTGAAAACAAGTGCATACAGATCTGTCTTCCCCTCCTCCCCTCATTCCTCCCCTCCACTGCTAACATTATCTTCTCCCCTCTCCTCTGTCCAACAGAAGCAGTAATTTGCAATCCTTACAATACCCTCACCAAGGTAAGTACTATTTGTAGATGAAGAAACCAAGGCTCAGAGAGGTTACCCAGAGAGATTACCTAGCCTGCTTGAGATCACACAGTAGTAACAGGCAAGGCCAGGATTCAGAGCCAAGTCTGAAGGCACCAAAGCCCTCACTTCTCTCCCACCACAGAGTAAAATTGCTCAGCTAGGGCCTTCCTGAACTGCAGTAGCCAGGGAGGCTGCTCACCAGAGAGTGGGCCGGGGACTGCCTTAGTGCCCCTGAATTCTGTTCTACGTGTGAATCAGCAGAACATTACTTTCAAGGCAAAGAAAGTGGAATGAAACCTTCCCATGATCTCAGTGTTGCCCACGCAGAACAATCCTTAATGGAGGCCACGGACTGGGGACAGCAAGGGAAGAAAGGGATGGTTTGCTATTCCTGGGCTTGTCAATGAACTTAGCGGAGGGCATGTGCAGAGGTGCCTCCTGGCCAACAATTGCAAAAGGCTGCAGGTGAAGTAAATTGGACCAAAAGCAAACAGAATCTCAGGGAAAGTGATCTGAAACCAGAGAGAAAATTCCAGCTGAGATTTGGTGGAGCAAGAATGGCGTGGAAGGAAGACACCCTTCAGCGAGAGTGAAAGAAAGCAAGAGGAAGAAGAAAATGCAGCCCCAACCAGCCTTTCATTCAAGTCTGGTAACGGATACCATAACTCTGCTGTCCAGAATTACAAGTCATCATAACTAAGTGAGGTTCCAGTTTACTATATCGTATAAAGTATACAGTCCCCACTGGTCTTTTTAATAGATCCATAAAGTCCTGAGCTAAGGCGCTCCTCCAGGCACCATCATATTGATATCTGGATTGGAAGAATCTACCCATTATTGTAACCAAGAGTAAATGACACCTGTGATTTTAACAAGCCTTATGTCTCTCTGGGTGGCTATAGATTATGTTAGCATGGATTCCGAAGTTCATTTCACTGTAGGGTCATAAAGGAGGCACTGAGTGTGTGGGAAGGCAATGTCGTCAAGCAATATTCCTATAATAAACGTAGCATTTAGTATCATAAGGCTTTTCTTCCAGCGTCTCTTGATCAATGCCACGGCCTTAGCACCTATAATACAGCTCAGAGAAGGGAATTCTGCAGAGGTCGAGATTACTTGATTCAGTTCTGTGTTGGATGGTGTTGATGTCAAGTCTGATCAAGGGATATATTTTATATGGCATTGGCATTGGGTCATTTTTTAAAACAGAGACAGGGTTTCACTTTGTTTCCTAGGCTGGTCTTGAACTGCTAGGTTTCCAAAGTTCTGGGATTACAGGTATAAGCCACCACACTCAACCTATCTTATATATTTTAAATAATTGTCCATTGACATTTTTCTTAACCTGTGGTTTTGATAAGAATTGGCCAGTTGATAGTTTGGCTATATTTTCAGACACTGTTTTATATTTTGGAGAGACAGCGTGTCTGTTGAAGATGGAACTATATCCTTTGGAAATTAAAAAAAAACATGAAAATTTGATACTTTTTAATGAAATGTGAGTAGGCAAAGTATGGCATCTACGTGGATTGAAAGCTGTTTGACCACTTCACGGAGACAAGACACTGAAAGCTAGAATTGTTCTTGGGAAATAGTTTTGGGGCTTTTTCAGTGCTTAAAAAAATGATTAATGAAGCCCTGAAAATGTTACTCTATAGAGCATGAGAGGCAGCTTTGGGCCTGTAAAGCATTCGAGTGGTTGTTACTAGTTCTCCTCAATGACCATATAAAACCTGGGTAATGTTCCCAAAGATAACATAGTTTTGATCAAAGCAGTTTGATACCACCAGGATGCATTAATTGAAAGATGTCCTTATTTTAGTTTCTAAATAAATGTACCTGTTTTATGTAATTGGATAGGTACCAATTACATTTTGTAAAACATCTGCCAAAAATGATTTTAGTTGGGTCCTGTAATTAATTAACTGGAGGTGCCTCTGACTCAGAAGGGTTTACTTGCTATCGAATGTAATTTGGAGGGATTTGGGCCATAAACCGCTGGCTGTGAGGATTATTAAACTCTAGTCATATATTTTAGAGTGGAAGCTACAGTGTCGGGAAGAGGGCTCTGAATGGAATCATGACCTCTAGTTCAAATGTGAGGTATTTGCAGACAGGACCAGCAAAAGAAAATCAAGAAACAAGAAATGAATGAGACAAAAGAAATATAAAGGAACATCTCCTAGGCCCAACGTTACCCAAACGAATTGGAATGCTACATTAGTAGATGTAGCTGGGTTTCAGAGATCAGTCATTTACACTCTGCTGACTGAAATACAGTTTCAGGAGTAAAGTTGTAATGGCTGTATATTATATCTCTGTCCTTTTTGTTTACATATTTTTTGCTCGGCCAAAATACCACTAGCATAACTAGAAAGGTGAGGTCTTTCCAAGGGAAGGCCTCAAGTAGATGGTGGCGTTTAGGAATCCGAGTCAGTTGTCAATAAAAAAAAGATCATCTCTGCTCCTTTGGGATGCTGTGGGATTACCTGAAGAGGGGAGACTCTCACTTATTGGCTTTACACCTTCAACTCTCCAAAATATAGCCTTGCCAAAGAAGTGAGTTTTAAAGTGCTTCACTTAGGAAACCCGGCTCCCAAAGGATGAGTTCACGTCCTTCGCAGGGACATGGATGAAGCTAGAAACCATCATTCTCGGCAAACTGACACAAGAACAGAAAACCAAACACGGCATGTTCTCACTCATAAGTGGGAGTTGAACAATGAGAACACATGGACACGGGGAGGGGAACATCACACACTGGGGCCCGTTGGGGGGTGGGTGGCTAAGGGAGGGATAACAGAAGGTGGTGGGGGGAGTTGAGGAGGGATAGCATTAGGAGAGATATTTAATGTAGATGACAGGGTGATGGATGCAGCAAACCACCATGGCACGTATATACCTGTGTAATAAACCTTCACATTCTGCCCATGTACCTCAGAACTTAAAGTAAAATAAATTAATAATAAAAAAAAGAACCCTGACTCAAATAAAGGCAGGTATGTAATTCCTTAGTTTCTCTCTCAGACTGACTAACTTCTCGATTCAGGCTTTTCTATAAATGTGTGAGTCTGATTTCTCCTGCTCTTCAGTGGGGAAGCAGTGTACTAAGGCAGAAAGAAGAAAGGAATGCCTCAGAATAACTAGAGATGTAGCTGGAGCCAGTGCCATATTAAGTCCAGAATAACAACAATAAAAAGAATACTAGACCTAGAACTATGTTTTATAAAAGAATCAAATAGTGTGTATTCATGATAACAACTCTGAATCAAAGCCTGGCTAAATGCTGTTTTCTAGGACATGCATGATACATGTTGAAATTGATCATAAACTTTATTTGTAAGCTCAAGATTAAATAATGTTTTAGGCCAGGCACGGTGGTTCACACCTGTAATCCCAGCACTTTGGGAAGCCGAGGTGGGTGGATCACCTGAGGTCAGGAGTTCAAGACCAGCCTGGCCAACATGGAGAAACCCCATCTCTACTAAAAAATACAAAAAAAATTATCCAGACATGGTGGCTCTCACCTGTAATCCCAGCTACCTGGGGGGCTGAGGCAGGAGAATCCCTTGAACTCAGGAAGAGGAGGTTTCAGTGAGCATGGATCGTGCCACCGTACCACATCCAGGCAACAAGAACGAAACTCCATCTCTAAATAAATAAAGTTTTGGCAAGAAGCCAATTTTACCATCTGAAGAAAAACAGATTTGCACCAAAAGCATATCAAAAATAAGAGGATAATGAAGAGAAAAAAGAACTAAAAAGGTGGCTTTGATGGTAACTCCCTATATTCCTATAGAAATAGGGTGTAACAGAAAGGAAGCACGTGGCCGCTGACAACGTTTGGATCACAGACATGCGACGTAGTGTGCACACAGGGCTATGAAGAAACCACTGGTAGCAGAGTTTCCAACAAGAAGGAACTGCCCAGGCAACAATCAAGGAAACTCAGGACAGTCACCACTCTTGGAGAGATGTGTTCATGCAAGAAGGCGCTTATACAAGTGAAACCTGAGCACAGAAGTTGGCAGAACTATGAGTGTATGCTGGGTAGAAACCAGCTGTGTAAATATACATGCCCAGGTGTGTGCATTTGGGAACATCAGACAGTAACCAAGTCATTATGAAGAAAGCAGTGCCAGGCTGGGTGCCTGTAATCCCAGCACTTTGGGAGGTTGAGGCGGGTGGATCACCTGAGGTCCAGAGTTCAAGACCAGGCTGGCCAACAGGAAAACACCCTGTCTCTACTAAAAAGACAAAAATTAGCTGGGCGTGGTGGTGCATGCCTATAGTCCCAGCTACTCAGGAGGCTGAAGCATGAGAATCACTTGAACCCAGGAGCGAGTTGAGATCATGCCACCATAGTCTGGGTGACAGAGTGAGACTCCATCTCCAAAACCAAAAACAAATAAAAAAGTAAGCAGTGCAGGCTGACTAGGTCCTCCATCTCTTCATCTTCACGTGTCATCAAGGCCTGCAGGACAGAGGGGTGCATTTCCGAAGCTTAGTGAGTTAAATTGGGATTACACCCAAACAGCTGCTGCTGGAAGGAAACCACTGTTTGTGTTCAGTGGGTAGGGAGTAGGAACGAGGGGGCATCAACATGTTTAGTGTTTTCGCTGAATGATGCTCCATTGCTGAAAGATTTCTAATAGATTCGAGGCAATAAAAAGAAAAAATATCTTTGACCTTTATGAGATAATGTAGAGTGGGTATGTGTCTGACAAACCAAGCTCAAGACCTGGCTTTGCCTCTTACTAGCTGACTCCAGGCAAGTTTTTAATACTGTGTTTTTTGATGAAAAAATGGACGGACCATTTAAAAACCATCAATGCCACTGACAGAGGCACGGTTGAGAATATCTATGACCCAGCTGAGGGGCATCACTGGGACCCCATTGTCTGCCAACTTCCTCAGTCCTAAAGCCTCATGTTTGGTGGTTGTCAAGTTCCCCTCAGAGCTCACTGACTTGTGGAAAGAAGAGGGTAGAGGATCAGTCCCCAACTCAGATCTCAGCCAGGGCCCTGCTTGGCCAGCTAGAACTCACAGAGGTGACCAGAGCAGCTCTTCTCCCATGGGAGAAGAACACCTGCAAAAGGCAGTTGGCTTCTTCACTGGATGTTGTCTCAGAAGTCTCTTTAAGTTTCTGTTTCTTTCCCTAAGCAAAAAGCCTGGAAGTGCAATAATTACATCTGGGGGACTGGCCCATGGCTGCACAATAAATAAGTATCATTTCCTTTTGATTTCCTGTTGGTTGAGCCACTGCTGAACCAATAGTTGCAGAGCTGTTTAGAGAGTTTTTTTCTTTTCTGAGACAGAGTCTTGCTCTGTCACCCAGGCTGGACTGCAGTGGTGTGATCTTGGCTCACTGCAACCTCTGCCTCCCCGGTTCAAGCAATTCTCTGCCTCAGCCTCCCAAGTAGCTGGGACTATAGACATGTGCCATCATGCATGGCTAATTTTTGTATTTTACGTAGAGACGGGTTTGCACCACGTTGACTAGGCTAGTCTTGAACTCCTGATCTTGTGATCCACCCACCTCAGCCTCCCAAAGTGCTGGGATGACAGGCGTCAGCCACTGTGCCTGGCTGTTTAGAGAGTACTTGGTCGAGAGGGTGTCCTGGGTAAGGCTGAAGTCGACAAGCTCCCACTTGGTTTCTTGTCCTCCATGATGGGGTCTGCAGAGGCTCTACTTTCCCCTTTGCCTCCAGCTCCTGTGAGTTCACCTCTCTTCCTGTGTTCTGCTTGTTCGTACTCTTGCTTGCAGCTGCCAGACTCAACAAAAGCAGGAGGCGGTAGGAGACAGCTGGGCCTTTAGAGCTAGTCATGTACAGTTGTCAGCTCCTGCCAGTGGGTGAACATGTGAGGATCAGGGCTGCCCTGGGCCTCTCCTAGTCCCGCTTGGCCGGGTACCTGTTCCTGGAGAGTATCTGTGATGCACTTCTGGCCTGAACCCCATGGCCTTGGCGAATCCCTGCTGTTCGGCACTAAGCCTGAGACCTGTGGTGCTAGCCAAGGTGCTGATCACAGGACGACCAGAATCCAGTATTCACAAATTCACCTCTGCAGAGGCAACAGAGTTGGAAACCTCGTCCTGATTAGACGATTAAGTAACTTCTTGCTACTTGGAAGGGACAATTGTTATGCTTCTGGGTTCTCCAGTGGTGGTTCCTCTCAGCTAGGGTTAGGGAGGTTGGGTGGGGAATAGCTACCTCAAGGGCAGCACATTCAGCAAGAACACAGTTTTTTTTTGGGGGGGCGGGCAGAGGCACAGGTGGGGTGGAAGATGAGGAGCTTGGGGTTCCAGTTCCCAGGCTGGAGGCCAGCGTGCTCCACAGAGCTGGCTGGGGCAGGAAATAGATTGCTTCCAAGGTAAAAGAAAGAGTAAAGGGTGGGGGCAAGATAGAGGCTGGGGACAGAAGGCAAAGGGTGGGGTCAGCAAAGTTTAAGCCTGGACTTTGGCAGAAGGGCCCATAGTGAGTGGGAAGAATGACAGGGTTGGAGTGGGGCTTAGCCAGGAGGAATCTTCTGGGAGGAGCAGTATCATGATGGCAGAAGGCCCCAGCAAGGGGATACTGGAAAAGGCATTCTCTATCTCTGCAAGTGCATTATGGCCCTCTGAATGGTGACTTTAATAAGGCAATATCCATGCTTTTAAAGAGTTTATGATTTAGCTGATGGTGCATTTATTCACTCAATAGAGGGTTACATAAAAGCTCTGGCAGCACAGGGTAAAATGGTCAATACACGGCATTCAGTATGTGTGGACCGTCTACGAACGGAGGATTTGCAAATGGAATGGAATAATTAGAGGGTGCAGCATGAAGGAACTGCAGTCTGATCTGATTCTTGAAGTATGAGGCAGGCTTTGGAGAGCTAGAGGGGGAGGGAAGAGGGGTCCAGGTAAGAAGATACTACGACAGAGTCAAGTGAGGAATGGCCGAGTCAAGTGCGGTGTGTTTTCAGGATAAACCTGGCAGGCTGGCTGGGATGCAAACTGCACGAAGTGGACAAGTGGAAGATACTTGGAGGATAGCAAGGAGGCCACAGTGACAACTCCCCCAAAAACTGGAAGAAAGAAGCCTGCCAGTGTACAACCTGTCAAAGCATAGATACACAAGGCCACCTTCAAATCCATACTGTTCCCTGGCCCAGGGGATTGCACTGTAACAAGACACAATCTATGAAATTAACACATAGCAAAAAAAAAAAAAAAAAAAAAAAAAGAGAAAACGAAGGATAATTCAGTCTTTTTCTGAAGAGCAAATGACATTTGGCTGTCCCCATCCAACTCTGTCAGGGAAGAGAGTTTTTAAAATTTTTATTTTTTTATTTTAAGATCTTGGATACATGTGCTGAATGTGCAGTTTTGTTGCATAGGTATACATGTGCCATGGTGGTTTGCTGCACCTGTCAATCCATCATCTAGGTTTTAAGCCTGCATGCATTAGGTATTTGTCCTAATGTTCTCGAAGAAGCAGTTTTAACCAAATGATTTCTAATTTTTTGGTTTAATTGGCAAGAAGACAATGGCATCAGGAGAGGCAGCATCAGAGAGCCTGAGTAGTTAGATGCTCTAGATGAACAAAGGAGTGAATAAATATTAAATGCTCCATTCATCCAATTCTTGTCTTTTTATACTTATCATGCATTCTTTTGATTGTAACTTAGCCTTCCTTCTAGAGTTGCTTATGGAGAGAAAAGTGCTGATCAGAGACATTTCGAGTATGCTATTCTCCCCAACAGGAATTGCTTAATGTGGCATGGTAAACTATTTCTGGTTTTCTACATCATACCAATGAGTTTGGCTAATGGGAAGGATCCATTTTCATTTCTGAGTATCAGACACTGGATGGTGGTCAATTTGTCAGCACAAAATCCTCGTGTGAGGGTTCTTGAGGGCAGCCTTGCCATGGGTGTGGAACAGGATATGGAAAGTCTTACACACCTGCACGATGAGCCTTGAGTTTATTCTCTATGCATTTGAGCGGAGGTCAGGTCAATGAATACTTACTGAGCACTTGCTCTGGGAAAGGCACTGCTCCATGTGGGAAGAAATGATGACTAAATAGTCTGTGGAATCTGGAGGGTACTGGAGAAGGCAGCTTCTCACAGAACCATTTGTGATGAGCATTGAGAGAAAGGTAGAAAATAGACTTCAGGGAGGAGGTAGCATTCAAATGGGGTGTAAGAGAAAGAGAAGAATTTTTAACTGGTAAAACCATGGGAAAGTCCATTTTAGGGCATGGAGCAACCTGATGGATGAGAAGAACCTCCTTGTGGCTGCAGAGGGCTGATGGTGGAGAAAGGAGAAGGTTGGTAAAGCAGACACAATCTTGTCTGCGGGTGGCCCTGTGAGTAATGACAAGCAGTTGGTGGTTTGTGAACGGGAGTGTGATGAAAATAGATTTTCTCTTTAGAAAAGAAGTCCAGAAGGATCATGAAGAATAGATTGGAAAGGAGACATTTTGGAGGAGCAAGTTAAATGCTAAGACGGTGCTAAGTACCAAGCGAAAGCCTGAACTAGAAGTGTAGGGGAGAGGTAGTAGGGGTGGAAAGAAAAGGGCAGATTCTAGCATAAGGCTTTCTTTCTTTTTTTCTTTTCTTTTTTGAGATGGAGTTTTGCTCTTTTTGCCCAGGCTGGAGTGCAATGGCGCAATCTCAGCTCACTGCAATCTCTACCTCCCAGGTTCAAGTGATTCTCGTGCCTCAGCCTCTGAGTAGCTGGGATTATAGGCACGTGCCACCATGGCCAGCTAATTTTGTAATTTTAGTAGATATGGGGTTTCTCCATGTTGGTCAGGCTGGTCTCAAACTCCTGACCTCAGGTGATCTCGCCCTCCCAAAGTGCTGGGATTACAGGCGTGAGCCACTCTGCCTGCCCCCAGCACAAGGGTCTTTACGCATTGGTTGAGTGATCCCAACAAGGCTCACAGGTAAACTGAGGGGCTGCACAAACCTCAAAGGTTATGTGTCAGATTTTGTGGGAGTCACATATGAATTTAACCGGGGAGAGGATTCTGCTAGCTAGTATCCCCCAGCGAACAGGTGCCAAGATGGGATTAAACATTCAAGAAATTTCATAGGAGAAATGCCTGTGGGAGAAGACAGAGGACGCAGCGAGAGGCTGAGAGAGCTCTCAGAGAGGGAAGGAAGGAAGGAAGTTTAGGGGGGAATCCTCCAGCCAAGTTACCCATCAGAGGAGCCTCCACTCTTCCAGAAATGGCTGTGCTTGGTATTCCTGCCGTGTTTAGTAATAGGGAACGGACTATCGGAAGCAGAGGCCAGGTGCCAATGCAGCAGCTCTATGTGTAAGTACAGCAGCCAGGAGAGCCGAGTGGCTCACGTTCATGATCACCACAAGGACACGTGGCTTTTTTTTCTTTTTTTTGCATTGGAGTCTGGCTCTGTCACCCAGGCTAGAGTGCAGTGGTGCCATCTCTCCATATTTACCTCTGAGAAAATTGAGAATTTCAGGTGAGGACAGAATTAATTACAATTAATGGAAATATTTTTCACGTAGTAGCTTTCGCTTAATGCCAGGAAAGAATTCAAGCTGACAGAAGGGGGCTAAGGGTATTTGCTTTGAAGTGTTTCACCCAGAACAAAAGAACCATCTTCTTTCTTTTTCTTTCTTCCTTCTTTTCTTTCTTTTCTCCTTTTTTCCTTTCTCCTCTTGTTTTCTTCTTGGCGGAGTCTTGCTCCGCCACCCAGGCTGGAGTGCAGCGGTGCGATCTCAGTTCACTGCAACCTCTGCCTCCTGGATTCAAACTATTCTCCTGCCTTAGCCTCCCGACTAGCTGGGACTACAGGCACACACCACCACGCTCAGCTAATTTTTGTATTTTTAGTGGAGACAGGGTTTCACCGTGTTGGTCAGGCTGATCTCGAACTCCTGACCTCATGATCTGTCTGCCTCTGCCTCCCCAAGTGCTAAGATTATAGGCATGAGCCACCATGCCTGGCCAGACATGTGGCTATATTGCATTCTCAAAGAGGTCCATGGCCAGAAGGGGTTAAAACCTTTCTAGAAACTGGTGAGGCAAAAGCAACAATGCGTAAATAATGTACATGCATATCTAGGAGAATGGTAACGATGCTACCTGTTCTATGACATGTGGCATGAGGCGCCGTGCCAGGGAGTGTTTTGTTTCTGCCATGTTGTGTTTCAGATGCCAGAAGCTTAGATGACACAGTTCGAGCTGCAGCTCTGTGAAAGAGCGTTTTCATAGAGAAATTGAGGTGACAATGGAAACAATAGGAATGAATAAGTTTCCCTCAAAAGAGTTTAGATTGAGCAGAGCAGAGGGTCAGATGACGTTATTTTAGATGGGGGCACTGGGGCATAGCAGTCCAGGTATATTGTTGAGAGAAACCAGGATAAGAGTGAGAGGCGTGGTCTGAAAGAGCAGTAGATAATCGCTAGAACACTCGCATCTTAAAAGCAATGAGGACAGAGGCCGAAAAAGAGCAGGGTTGTCAAAAATGCCAAATGCTTGCAGAATATCAAGTAGGAAGAGGTCTCAGAAAAGTAGTCATGTAGAAAAGAATCAGGAAACAGACTTTCCCACGTATGCCCACAGACCTCATCTTACCATGATACTACATTTGTATTAGAGTCTTTTCCTGCACTTTTTGGAAGAATTGTTCACTACGTTCTATCCCTTCTCAATTCCAAATTAGGAAAAAGTAGGTAGGGGCTTGTTGGAGGTTGGAAGAATCATTTCTATTGCAAAGAAATGAATGGTACTCTTTATAAATGTCTGCAGCACTTTTTTTCCTTTTTCTGTGTTTTAGTTTGTCACCCAAACCCCATGAAACAAAATCTAAACAATCCCTAATGCATGTGCTTTATATTGAATATTTTAGTTGTAAGCCATATCTGGCTTTTGACAGCATGCCATAGCATTTAAAAAAATAGATGATTGGTACCATCGTTTATTTAATTCACTTTTGAAAAAACACATTTGTGGGGTAAAGATCCTTTTCCCTTGTAACGTGGGGACTGAAAACTTGTACTGTTGTCTGATGGTTCAGAAATGCTTCTCTGTGCCAGTTATTGATCCTTATTGTTTGATGACCAAGAGTTTAATTCCTATAAAGCATGTGTGGATGGAGGATCGATGTAAGAACTGTCTGTTTGGATAGCATGCCTTGTTCTTTTCAAAATGGCAGTTTGGTTTTATCTACTGGGTTACTCAATGCCCCTTCTATAAAGATCCATATGACTAATTTACTTGATTTTTATTCTGGGAAACGTTTATTTCTTATGTGAAATTTATTGATTTTTTTTTTTTTTGAAACAGTGTCTCGCTGTGTCACCCAGACTAGGGTGCAGTGGCATGATCACGGTTTACTGCAACCTCGACTTTCTGGGCTCAAGTGATCCTCCCACTTCAGCCCCTTGAGTAGCTGGAACTACAGGCGCGTGCCACCAGGCCAAGCTAATTTTTTTTCATTTTTGGTAGAGACAGGGTTTTGGCATGTTGCCTAGGCTGGTCTTGAACTCCTGAGCTCAAGTGATCTGCCTGCTTTGGCCTACCAAAGAGCTAGGACTACAGACATGAACCACTGTGCCTGGCCTCTAATATAGTTTTATTAGAATATGCACATTTTGTAATATATCATATTTCCCTTTCCCCCTTATTAGAAGGTTATTACTCCATACTTAGGTATAGTAATAGGTTAATCTTGGTCCTGGTAAGATGATCTCAGAGAAGTGGTTAGTTAATGCATATTTGTTGAATTACTGAATGAATTAGTTTTTTTCTGACCAACTCAGTTCTATTTATGATGTAAACATAACATGGGGTTTTAGTTTGTCAATTATTTTGGTTTACCTTGGAAGTAGACTAAGCATTAATCCTGAATTCAATCTGTAAAACAAAGAAGCAAGCTGTACCCACAAAAAATAAAACAAAGAACAAGACAATGAGTTTCTCTGATCTTTCATGGCTTAATGTAATATAATGTAATCTAAAGGAGCACAACCAATAATGTTTTCATGTTTCACGTGACTCAAGAAGAAAAATTATCACTTTATTTTTAGATAATACTTTTGAGTTTGTTCAAGGAAAAAGACCATGGGAGAAGCGTGATCTTTGAAATCAGAAAGTTTATACAAAACTTACTAATGTTGTGACCTTAGAGAGCTAAACTTGTCCATAAAATTGAAGGGTAATGGCAACTATCTCCTAGGGTGGTGTATGAATTAAATGTGATAAACTATGTGAAGCCCTGGACACATGATTGGATGTTGCTAATTATTCAGAAAACTTCTTTTCCCTTCCTTTTTTTCCTGTAAGCATCAACACACTCAGAAATTTAATTATGGGAGATGAAAGGCAGTCAAAGAGCACTCAATTTTCCTCACTTTTATAAATCAAGAACATATTTGTGAGTTATATTTTTGTGTGCTTGCTGGAGAAAACAAGGTCAACAAACTCAGTAACTAGGTACCAAGTCTCACTGTTCTCCTGCATTAGCATGACTGTAAAAGCATGTCTGTATTAGCATGTCTGTGGGCATCCTTATTTGCCCTTTAAAATCTGGCTTTCCTGAGTTCTAGGAGGAATCCCACAAAGCCCTCACTCTGCTTCAGGTATGGACATTCTAGTGAAGAACTGGTATTTTCTATAGGATTATGACTCATCGTGACTGAAGCTCAATAGATAAATTAAAAGCATAGCTACTTCTCAGCCCTGGAAATGACTCACTTCTCAAGTAATGCTCTCACTTCACTTGAAGATGGGCTTCAAGATGCCCTGAATCAGAAACGCTCGTTGTCAAAGGGGTCTCTGGCTCGTTCCCAGAAGAATTTGTGGGTTGTCTAATAGAACTGCGCAGGCATTTGGCTGAGTGCTTTCTGAAGCTTGTCCTGCCAATTCCTGTAATTTGCACGAGGTCACTTGTTATCCATTTTAGCTGACTGAACAGTATGAATCACGGGTGTGAAAAGGCAACCAAAGCAATAGTTGGCAGAGCTCTTCCAGAAATGTGCTATTGCCACTTTGACCAATAATCTGGGTCATGAACTACAACTGGCTGTTTCTTCCCTTTGCAGAAAACACGCACACACAACATTCACTATTTAAGTATTAGTCTCTGCGAAAATGGACTCACAATGAACATTTGCAAAAAGACAAGAAATCTAAGCCTGAGCGGAAAATATTCCAACGCACTGAAAGCAAGCCCTCTGCCAGCTCAAACGGGCCTCTAGCCTTGTTTTGAATAGTTTGGGTGTTCTTTTTTAGATTGATTAGAGCTTAAATGTTCAGTGCCGCTCTCTGTTACACAGGAAATGTGGTGTTCAGGTACTTATTTACCAGTTTAGCATTTCGCTAATAGTCTGTGATTTTCTGCCTAGGTTGCTTTGTGACAATCTCATGCAGAATTTCCTCCCATGCAGTCTTTTCTCTTTTAGATACATTTCATTATCCATTTAAGAGTAATGAGATAAACACATGCCATCAAGTGACTGTAGGGAAATAAGTGCCCAGCACCACCTTGCAAATAAGTAGTTGCTCTCTCACCTGGAAAGTTTTAAAATATGTCCACACTGGAAACGTTCTAAGGGACATGTTAAAAAAAATCTTTACTTAGTATTGCATCTGTGCAATTCTCACAGGAGTTTTGTTAAAGCTCTACTTAGCATGAATACACTGTGGGTGTTTTTGGAATCAAAAAAGTGGCCATGAACTGGATTCCGCATTGGGCATGTTTCGTGCAGGGTACAAAGTAAAGCAGTGATCGGAAATGCTTGATTTCCTCAGCCTTGAGGAAAGGTGGTGGACGGTAGAGGTGGTGTGACCAGAAAAGCTGGCAGCTGCTGCCAGAAATGGCAACAGCTAATTCTGGCCTTTCATTGCAAGCAAAGAGGGACTGTAAGTCCACACGTGAGGGCCTGGCTCCCCAGGGCAGGAGGAATGACTCTGAGGCTCACTGTGCGGTGTTTAGTATGAGGAAGGAGGCTGGTTGCCCTGAGCCTTCACTATCCTCTCCTGCTGCTAGGTACTTCATTAGAGCAGGAGGTTAAACGATCCACCCACAATTCAAGATACCATGCTTTGTTTCTCTGCTCAAGTGTCCTATGGAGTTTTGCCACATAGTCTGTGGCATTCTCTGATGCACCAGGATGTGTGAAGCCCTCAGACTCTGTCCTACTTAAATTTGTGAAATGGAGGTTGGAAGCTGGGACAATACACAGATGATAGTTCTGGAATCTTAAAAATAATTATTCAGAAAATCTCTTCTGTCTCCTATCTCCATCTGAGTATCATGGGAATTCAAATTTAGAGATTAGTTTCTCCTAAAATCAGGCCTGCTGTTCATGTTGCCGTAGTAACATTGTTAATGAAAGAAAGAGTTTCCAGGAGACCCATTTGTCAAACTCTATTCCAATCACAGGGCTGGATTTATAAATTCCATAGACTACTTCAACTTCATTTTTCCTCTACAGAGTCATGTATTATTTTACAGTTAGGCATTAAAACTATGTAACTGGATTAAAAAGTAATGAAATACTTACTATGACTGATAGGTTCGCTATTTGAGATAAATTTAAAAGATCACAGTCATCATTGTACATAGCTAGTGTTTCTTTTCTTGAGTTCATAGAAGCTTTAGTGGTAAAACTTTTTCCAAGTCCTGCCCGTGGCCATGATATAAAGACAGAAGCCATCAAACTCCCTGCAAACTAGAAAAAAAATGATGCACTCAAACTTTTGGAGCTTTGGAAAACTGACTTTGATGTTGATATCATTATCAGTGTGTGATGCATTCTTTCAGAAATGCTCCGCAGGAGTGTAACACAACATACTCTAGAATATGTGCTTCGGTTAGAAGACAGCAGGTTGGGTACAGTACATGTTTGCCTTTTGAGTCACCAAAACCACTGGGGACAAAAAAGGATAGAAGTTGCTAACCCAGAATGAGAAGGCCAGGATAAGGGCAAGGAGAGTTGGGTAGCCAATAGGTAAGAAAGTTTAATCAGTTTAATAAATTTCTGGGAGATACAAAGAGAATAGAAATGTGTTGAAGGACAGAAACCCAGAACATGCTATGAGAGGTAGCAGAGCAAGCGAGAGCCAAGAACTTTAGGTTCTACATCAAATCACATGATAAGGCAGGAGTAAAGGGCACTAATTACAGAACTTATGGAACAACTACATAGGTGGGTGCAATTCTCATAGGAGTTTTGTTAAAACTCTACTTACAATGAATATATGTGGGTGTGTATGGAATCAAGAAAGTGAATATGAACTGCTTTTCCCACTGGGCATGTTTCATGCAGGGTACAAAGTACAGCTCTCTCTCACAGCTCTGCATACAGAATGGAAAAATGCCTAAGACTTATCTGTAAACCAAGCAAGCAAGCAAGCAAGCAACCCACCAACCAACCAACCAATCTACCAACCCACCAAACAACCAACCAACTCATCAACCAACTAACCAAGCAACCAACCAGGCAACCAACCAACCCACCAATCCCTAACCAAACGACCAACCAACCCACCAATATCCAACCCACCATCCAATCAGCAAAAACAAAGAGCTGTTTTCTAAAACAAAAATGAACTCTAAGGAAAAGTTAAGGTCCAAGCTGTGTGCTAGTGCCTGTGGTAGACCTACAGCCTAACAGAGGTTGGCCCTTCATTTATTCCAAAGCAGTCTAAAGCAAAACTCTCACTGACATGTTCATTCAGACTTCCCAGTCAGAATTTCTTCAAGGAGAGAGCCTTTTGGAATATAGATCTACTTATACAATGGCAGAAGAGAGCTATACAAATCACCCAGGTGTTTGCTGTTAAATATGAATGAAAATCATCAGTCATGGGAAAAAATAGGAAGAACCATCACTCATCGGCAAAGACCAGCCACATGGAAAAGAAAGTCCCAAGTAACCTGTATCAACCAAGAAACCCTTGGGTACTGCCCTATGGAGTAGCCATTCTTTCATTCCTTTAATTTCCTAATCAACTTGCTTTCACTTTCCTCTATGAACTCACCCTGAATTCTTTCTTGCATGAGATCCAAGAACCCTCTCTTGGGGTCTGGATTGGGACTACTTTTCTGTAATTTGTGGACTTTAAGCTTGATGCCACAACTGAATGTGACTGTGGTGTCTCCCTTGGTGGTGGGGTAAGGTGTGTTCTACAAGAACTCATGAATGTTGAGGAAGGGAGGACTTTGGCAGACACTATACATTGGATTACTCAACACCTGCTTACAACCCCCTTCATTGTTATTTATCTTTACAGCAGAGGGAGAACTGTAAATACTCACCCAGTCACCTAGGCTAGTAGTAACAATATGACACAATTCTGGCCAGTAAGACACAAATTTATGGAGGAAATTGTTCTGGGAAAAATATTTGCTTGGTTGATAAAGGTAACAGATGTAGCTCCCCTGGCCCTCACTTCCCTTTCCCATTTCCTGCTGCCTGGATCACAGATGTGATTCTTAGAACTGCAGTCAGCTTGCAACCATGGGACAATAAGCCAAGCCAATGTGCAAAGAGGGTATAGTGAGAAAAGACAGTCTAGGTTTTTCATAACATCACTATCCATTGTATCAGTTCTGGATTGCCTGAACTTAGTGATATTTGAGTAAATTAAACCCATATGTATTTAGGACATTATAAATTAAATATTCTGTTACTTTAGACTGAATAGCAACTGGCCAATAACATAAAAGAAGGAAGTGGAGTGAGGAGGAAGGAAGGAATGAAGGACAGGGATGCTTATAGCCTTGTCTTACATAGGGTAGGACTGAGAAACGGACTACTGTAATTGGAATCTGATGTTTTAATATTTGACCATTGCCAATCTACCTCCACATTTTTTTGGGGTTTTTAATCCTGAGATCTTCTATTTAATATAATATTTTAGGCTGAGACATTCTGGCTTTTTTACCTAGAGGAGGGCCGACAAAGCTACGCTCATTGATGAAGTTCTTGGCTTTTGAAATTCTAAGTGTGCTTTTGAAATTTACTTTCTTGAAATCCAAAGGCTTTTGCTTTGCAAGAGAAAGAAATATGTCACTGAATTCCAAAAGCTTGGTTTTAAGTAGCCAAGGAAAAATCTCTGAAAGAATTAGGGCATAAAGGTTGGTTTGCCTGAAATGAGGAAGGAGGACAGAGGTTGAGAGAGTCAGGGGGAAAGCAACTGCTTGGAGCTTGCTTGTGTCCCAGCCACCCTCACCCTCAACCCCAATCCTGGAGTAGAAGTGTCAGAGGCAATTGAACCAGAGCGACTCCATCTTGAATATGGGCTAAGTAAAATAAGGCTCAGACCTATTGGACTACCCTCAGGAGGTTAGGTGTTCTTAGTCACAGGATGAGACAGGAAGTCAGCACAAGATACAGGTCACAAAGACCCTGATGATAAAACAGGATGTGGTAAAGAAGCAGGCCAAAACCTGCCAAAACCCACCAAAACCAAGATGGCGATGAAAGTGACCTCTGGTTGTCCTCTCTGCTCATATACTAATTATAATGCATCAGCATGCTAAAAGGCACTCCCACCGGAATCGTGACAGTTTACAAATGCCATGGCAATGTCAGGAATTACCCTATATGGTCTAAAAAGGGGAGACATTTTCAGTTCTGGTAATTGCTTGTCCCTTTCTCAGAAAACTCACGAATAATCTTGAGTTTTGCATATAATCAGGAAATAACTAAGAGTATACTCAGTCAAGCAGCCTATGCCACTGCTCTGCTATGGCATCGCCATTCCTTATTCCTTTACTTTCTTAATAAACTTGCTTTTGCTTTATTCTATGGACTTGTCCTGAATTCTTCCTTGAGAGAGGCGCAAGAACCCTCTCTTGGCATCTGGACTGGGACCGCTTTCTAGAAACGGGAGGGGGTAGTTTAGAAAAGAGTAAGAGAAGAAAGGAGCAGTACACCCCTTTCTGGGAGGCAGCAAGCTAAACACAAGTCTCACAGAAGTGCCTCCACCTCCTAACAGAGTGTGTCATAGCTGTACAATGGGAATTGCTGTGGGGAGGGCCTGAGACAGCCCTGCTGAGATCCCTGTGTCCCCACAGTCACAGAAGACGGTTGGAGAAGTGTTCACGTCTCTTAAAAGGTCATAGAAGGGTTAAGATGGTGAGTGGATCTGAAAGGAATCTTATATAAGAACATGGATGATACAAACCATGTGGACTAATAACCAGAGTTCGTGGTGGTGCCTGGAACGGCTCAGATGTCAACAGAGACGCTAATGACCAAACATCAGCAGATGCCAAATAGAACAGAGGTCAACTGTAGGATACCTACCCCCAGTGCTTTGGCACCACATAAATCTCCCACAAAAGTGGGTGGTAAGGGAAGAATTCAGTTGAACTATTAAGAGTTTAAATGTAAAATGACTGAATTTGCTTGGAATCAACAATGATTAAGGTTTATGTCAGCTGGTAAAATGTGGTCTTTTAGTTATAGAAAATAAAGTTAATCCTTTTTCATGCCCAAGAACATGGCTTGAGAAAATTGAACCTGCTACAAAAGAAATTGAGGCATAAGTATATTATTTAAAGTAATTAAAGATAAACAAGCAAAGAAGTTAAAATGATAATACATCAAATATTAGAAGGAGGAAAAGGTGGGAGAAGAAAGAACGGTTGTATAAGTTAATTAAATCCTCATCTTTCATTCCTGGGAGACAATAGGCTAAATATAAATTTGATACATTCAGAAATCTCATAGGCATGTTATTCAGCATTTTGAAAGTAACAAGTATAAGAATTAAAGAACTAAAACAGTTAAGATGTTTCTTGGGAGAGGAACTGGGGGCAGGTAGGAGACTGTTTCTTTCCATCATAAATTGTTTTTTCCCATTTGATTTTTTCTTATAATACACCCATGTTACTTTTATATTAATTAAACTAGAAAAAAATAATGAGCTTCTGTGTGATTTGTTTGTGCTATATGCTGCAGTGGTCTATGCTAACAGAATATGCACACTAAAGATAAAAATACCTCTGATAAAAAAAATTAAAAAAAAAAAGAAAAAATACCTCTGATAAATGTTCTGAGAATATGAAATACTGTGCATCATAAAGAGGCTTTGCAGACCTCTGTGAGAATTCCCAGACTCTATGGGCAAACATGGCAACCACCAGAACAATAGGAAATTGACATGATGGACGAGACATAGGAGAAGGACAAATAACACGCAAAGCTTAGATGGCAGGCTTTTCAAAACACAGTTATTGGGATTGTATCAAAGGCTGTGCCATGGCAATTGGAGCCCTGGGATGATACATTTGGAATTTGGATTGTCTCCTGTGAAATGTAGTGAGAGTGGTTCTCAAGGCTTACACACACACACACACACACACACACACACACACACACACGGTTTAGCTTTAGCTCTAGCCCATCAATCACTATCTTTTTCTCACTCAGCACTTGACTCTTGGAAGCACAGTTAGAGGACTTGAAAGTCATGGTCTGTGACAAACCCATGTCCCCTCCGAAGCAGGGGACTGACAGGAAGTTATGAGTTAAACCCGAAGTCATTTGAAAAACTGGAAGGAGGAAGGGAACAAAGAAGGGAGGGAAAGAAAGAAGAAAAGGAAGGAAGGAAAGAAGGAAGAAAGGAAGGAAGGAGAAAAGGAAGAAAAGAAGGAAGGAAGAAAGAGAAAAAAGATAGTTCTTTTGTTCTGGGTGAACTGCGTCAAAATCCTTAACACCCTTCTGCTTGAATTCTTTCCTGGTGTTAAGTGAAAAGCTATTACACAAAAAGATATTTCCATTAATTATAATTAATTCTGTCCTCACCTGAAATTCTCAATTTTCTCATAGATAAATACATCGTTCGGATAACGAAAGCAAGATTAAATAGTTAATAAACGACAATTGTAAAGCACATAGAATTTGCACATAAAATGTAATGAAATAGAGATTTTGCATATATATTTTTCCTGAACCACATTCTCTACCAGTTTTTCAACCATTTTGAGACTTATGTTTACGTTGCACTCAAACTGCATTTAAAATTAAGTTTAAGCACAAATATCTTCAGGGCAAAATAGAGCTAAACATGACAGCACTTCGGAGGATGTGGAAATTGTGCAAGGGTGCAATAGACTAAAATAGTGGAAGAGGCCCCCTTTTCATTCCTTTTTCTCTTTGTGTATATACAGAAAGCTAAACATTCAAAGCTGCACAATTCAATTTTTTTTTTCCAGATGATATTCTCTAACTAGAAACCATTGGACTGAGTAAACTGGTGAATGTGGCTTTGCCTGAACATATAATTTCAGAATGTGATTTCTTATATCTCATTTATTTAATATGTTTTGGGATATGAAAGTCATATCCCAAGTCATTCTGAAAAAGGACATGTAATAGGCAGAATAATGGCCTCCGCCCAATGATGTCCATGTCAAAATTCTGGTAACTCATGAATGGGTTACTTTACAAGGCAAAGGAGACTTTGCAGCTGTGATGATGTTAAGGGTCTGGAGATGGAGGGATCATTCAGGATTATCTAGATGGGCCACTGTCATTGCTAGGGTCCTTATGAGTGGTTGCGGGGGGGGGGGCGGAGAAAGCACAGTGATGATGGAAGTAGTGCAAGCAAGGAACTAGATGTGGATACAGACAGGGGGTCTCTGGAAGCTGGAAGGGGCAAGGAAATGGATTCCCCCTGGAGATTCCAGAAGGAATGTAGTCTTTGTCAACCTTTTTTAGACTTTTCATCTTGGAAATTGGAAGATAATATGTTTGTGTTGTTTTTAAGCCACTAAATTTATGCACATGTGTGACAGCAGAGATAGGAAACTAATGCAAAGAATCATCATTTGCAAAGTAGTGTAATTTTCAAGAGCCACTATGGTAAGCTCGTTATTTTGACAGTCTATATGAGATCTAAGTCTGTGCCCATCCTTCCTTCTATAGCAGGTGTCCCCAGCTACCCAGTTGCAGACTGGTACCGGTCCGTGGCCTGCTAGGAACTGGGCCGCACAGCAGGAGCTGAATAGCAGGCGAGTGAGCATTACTACCTGAGTTTTGCCTCCTGCTGGATCAGCCAGGGGAATTGGATTCTCATAGGGGCGCAAGCCCTATTGCGAACTGCACATGCAAGGGATCTAGGTTGTGCACTCCTTATGAGAAACTAATTAATGCTTGATGATCTGAGGTGGAACAGTTTCATCTCAAAACCATCCTCCACCTTCGGTCTATGGAAAAACTGTCTTCCATGAAACTGGTCCCTGGGGCCAAAACGGTTGGGGACCACTGTTCTAGAGAACGAGGCAAAGTCAACTTTAACCTGGAGGCAGATGTTTGAGACTGAAGAGTTAAAAGCCTATTTTAGGAGCATATATTTCTGAATCCAGCTTAGATAGAAATGTTTCTCCAGACATATTTTGCTGTTGCTGTTTGTGGGGGACAGCATGGAGTGGGAGAACAGGTGGAAGAACTGGTAGGAAAAAATACTTTTTTGTTCTGTATGGTTTGGGGTGGCCTTGTACCCAAAGTGTTCATGATCTCTGGCATGATGAGTAAAATTTTTGTTGTTATTTTGATACTGTTATGAATTGTGTCCCCCCCACCAAGATTCTTATGTTGAAGCTCTAACATCCAATGTGATGGTGTTTGGAGATGGGACCTTTGAAAAGTAATCAGGTTAAATGAGGTCATGAGGGTGGGGCCCTCACAATACAATTAGTGTCCTTATAAGAAGAGACACCAGAGAGCTTGCTCAGTCTCTCTGCCACATGAGGAACCTAGCAAGAAGATGGGCCCTCTGCGAACTAGGAAGAGGGCACTCTCCCGAACTCAGCCATGCCGGCCCCCTCATCACAGACTTCCAGCCTCCAAAACTGTAAGAAAATTAATTTCTTTGAGGCATTTTCTTATGCCAGCCTGAGCTAACAAAGACAGATCTGAGGGGAAATGAACAGAAGCGTGTAGGGCTTGATTTCCATACCACTTGGGTGGGAGGGGAAATAAAGAGACCCAGGCTAGTCCAGATTGAGAAGAAAACCAAAGTATAGGAGAATTGTTATTTTCTGAAGAGATATGGTGGCCTGTCGTGGAGAGGCCTGATGTTTGATTACTGTAGGTATAATAGGCAGTTTTAAGATGCCCCTCAAGACTCTTGGTCCTGATGTATTCATACTTTCTTCAAGTTATTTAATCAAACACTAATCTAGGTGCTGCTGTGGAAGTTTTGCAGATGTGATTAAGCTCCCAAATCAGTTGACTTTAGATAGAGTGAGTATCTGGGTGGGCCTGGCTTGATCACATGAGCCCTTCAAGTTTGGATCTAGAGGTCAGAGATAGAAGAAGTCAATCATTCAAAGCACAAGAAGGACTTGAGGCCAGGTGCAGTGGCTCACACCAGTAATCCTAGACCTTTGGGAGGCTGAGGTGGGAGGATCACTTGAGCCAGGAGTTCAAGACCAGCTCCAGCAACATAGCAAGAACTGTATAGAAAACTAAAAACATTAGCTGGGTGTGGTGGCTCATACCTGTGGTCCCAGCTACTCAGGAGGCTCAGGTGGGAGGACGGCTTGAACCTGGGAGGGTGAAGCTACAGTGAGCTGTGGCCTGTCACTGCATTCCAGCTTGTACAATAGGGCGAGATCTTGTTTTAAAAACAAAAAACAAAACAAAACAAAAAAACAACTTGACACATCATGGTTGGCTTGAAGATAGAGGAGGCCACATGCCAAGGAATGTGGGTGGCCTTGCGCTGCTGAAAGCAGCCCTGGCTGACAGCCAGCAAGGAAACGGGGACCTCAATTCTGCAACTTCAAGGAACTGAATCCTGCGAATAGCTTGAACGGTTTGGAGGCAGAATGAATGGCTTAGAGCCTCCAGGGAAGGACTCAGCCCAGTCAGCACTCTGACGTCAGCCTTGTGAGACCCTATGCAGAGAACACAGCCATGCTGTGCCAAACTCCAGACCTACAGAACTGCGAACTAATAAACAGACATTGTTTAAAACTGCTAAATTTATAGTAATCTGTTGCTTAGCAATAGAAAACTCATATAGTAGACTGCACTGTTCTGGTTTCTCCACCTCTGAGCATGGACTCCAGCTTTCTAGGAATGAGACTCAGTTAAATAGTGAGACTTTTACTTGGAGCCACACATTTATCAGAGAGTCTGTCTCTGTCCAGCCTTTAAGATAAAACATGCCTAGAATAAATTTTGGACGCGTTGGAAATGACCCTTGGGCCTCTGAAATTTATAATAGATTATTTTTCTATGCAGTTAAGCATCTAAACTCAGAACCCTTATTTTTTATTATTAAAAATATGTGTGGCTCCATTTCTATCTATGGGTTAGGCCATTTTAGTTAAATATAGAAAAGGCTTAGACAATCAAATTTCAGGAGTTGTTTGTTATTGTAGATGATGTATGAGAATTATCTTTTATTTTACAAAATCTCTACTATAAGGAAAGAACCTGCTGTCTACTTTCCTAAACAACCAGAAATTTTAAAGATGGGGTTTGCAAGCTATTTTCCACAATCCATCTGTTTGATAAAATGTGTTTTTAGTAAATATCAATGTATCCAACTCGATTCAGCAAATAGTGAATATTCTATTTACTTTTCAAAAATGTTGCCTGAGTAAGTTTGTGGAAACATTTTTTTTTTGCCACTGCACAAATCAATCCCATTAAAAAAGGTCTATTAAAAGGCTGCTATGTAAGGTACTGTGAGATCCATTACAGTAGATTTAAACTATCCCCACGAAAAGACACCATATGTCTAGTATGAAGACAGAAGATTTGTTGCTGGAGTCAGAACACCAAACTCAGATGGGCTTATACAACATTAGACATTTATCAACTTAATTGAAAAGTACAAAATCGGGCCTGGCTCCAAGTGCTGTTTTACCCAGAGGTTCAAAGTATCACCATTTCTCCATGATTGTTTTAGCTCATGTCCCCTCCTCTATGTGCCTGATTTCTCTCTGGGCTGGCCCCTGCTTCATGCTACCAAAATGACTTGTACAATTCTAGACCTCACACCCTCACTACAACATCTGAGAAAGTGAGGATGAGCTTTCTTGGAGTTCTTTTGGAAGACAATGGAGGCTCTTATTCTCAAAGTCCCAGCTGATATCTCTTAGGCCTCATGGTTCTCAATCAAGTTTTAGCTTCTTCCCTAAACAAATTATCAAGACTTGCCAGGCGCCGTGGCTCACGCCTGTAATCACAACACTCTGGGAGGCTGAGGCTGGTGGATCATGAGGTCAAGAGATTGAGACCATCCTGGCCAGCATGGTAAAACCCCGTTCTCTACTAAAATATGAAAAACTACCCGGGCGGAGTGGCACGTGCCTGTAGTCCCAGCTACTTGGGAGGCTGAGCCAGGGGAATCACTTGAACCCAGGAGGCGGAGGTATAGTGATAAGGGATCGCACCACTGCATTCCAGCCTGGAGACAGAGCAAAAAAGAAAAAAACAATTATCAAGACTCTGAAATAGGATTGAGGAGGAGATAGGAAGCAGTGTGTTTTGTTTGAAAACAATGGAAAAGCAAATTCCACCTAAACCACATGCCTGAGAATAGGAAAGGAACAATTGTCTGCAGAAAATTTTGCAGCTGTTGGAGGGAAGAGGTGAATCAATATACGTCTCCAGTGGTAGAGCAAAATAAACGGGATAAGAAAAGCACAGAGTACTCTGATCCTATGGTGTCAAAGGGAGAAAAGCTCAACCTTCTGTCAGGGTTGGGAGGATAAGAGAGTTCACAAAATAGTGGTGGTTTGCCTATGATTTCTACTTAGTTTCAAAGCTCCATCTCAGGGGAAAATAAAAAGATATCCTCAGATGTAGGAACATATCAGCAAGAGCAAAAGGGCAGACAAGTGTTGAGCTGTGTGATGGTGATGCTGGTCTACAATAGAAAAAGGCTGGGAAACAGCTGAAAAGGGAAGTTGGAGGCTTTCTGTGAAGCGCTTTCCTTGAATTCCAGCAGATGAAATCAGATTTAATGTAGAAGCCAGTGGGGACTCCTCGACTGTTTTTGAATCGGGGAAAGGCATTACCAAATATGCCCTTCGGAAACATCAATCTGCTAGCAATGAATGAGATGAATTTCAGAAGACGGAGACAAAATTCAGAGAGGCCGGTTAGGAAGCTACTGTCATATTCCAACGAGAAGCAGCAATGACAGGTGACGGTTAAGAAGTGGAAGGAGCTGACGGAATGATGTAGATTCTTCATGGCTTGGTAATATCTTCGTTGGAAAGAACTAAAGGAAGATGAGTAGTGACAGAGCTCTGGTGTAAGGCGATTATCAAGAAAGTGGTATTATTGATGCAAATGGGGAACTCAAAAGGAGGAGCTTTTCGAGAGCAACAGGGTCCAGAAACAGCCAGTGATAAAGACTGCAAGCCCCTGTCATAGATGATCCTTAATTACTTGACGATCAAAGGGGCCTCTCTGCTAAAATTCACCCCTTTTATGAGCAAAGGTCGTTAACGATGACATTTCCTACCACTTCCATTTATAATCTCTTAACATCACAGACCCATAACCCAGGGGCAGAATCACAAGTCTTCAAAACTGTTAGCGTTGAGTGAGTTTGAAATACATTTTTCCTTAAGTGGGTTCAGAATGCAAACTCCAGAGTCAGGTAGATGGAGATCAACATATTATTTTCAGTGCTGAAAAACTTTAAAAGGTTGAGGCTTAGTGTGAGAGTCAAATGGACATCTGTAGGTTGCCCCTGAGAATTAAAACAACTCACTGCTTTATAGCTGGTGTTTGGGATGCACACTTTCTCTTGCAGGGACAAAGCCTCTACATGAACATTTACCCTTAGTCCTAAGAGTATGACACCTTCTCTATGGGCAGGCAGGTGCCAGAAAAGAGGGATATATTGGTCCAGTTCTTTCATTTCTTTCTCTGGTGGGGAGGAAAGAGTAGAGGGGAGAAGAAGGGCTTGGGTTTCATCCCCCGGATGTCCCTCCAGGTGGTGTGGGAGACAAACTTCCTCACTGCCAGTGGAGATTCCTCCCAAGACCTTGAGCAGAACTTGTCTTCCCGCTGTTCATCATTAAGTATCTCCGATGTCTGAGGACCTCTGGACTCTGGCTTCCTCTGGTCCTGGCTAGACGCAGTGGTAGAGGAAGCGTCAGGCAGATCTCTCAGGAGCCAGAAGGATTTTAATTTATGGGCTGTTGTGGTCCAACTGGGTCTTTAGGCATTTCACTCTGGTGACAATGTGAAGGATGGCACATGGCAGAGAAGCCAGTAGAGAAGATTGTGTTGGAATCCAGCAGGGAGGGTAACGAGGGGATTGACTGAAGCCCTAACCATGGACTAGAGGGGGGCAGATGGATTTGCAAGCCATTCAAGAGGAAGAATCCATGAAACAGGAAGAAAGAGAAAACTAGATGACCCCAAGTGACAGCCTGGCCCAGGGTTGGAAGATGATATCATTCCTCCAGGGAAAGAACTATAGAAACATGAGCACATTGAAAGGGAAAGTAAGATTTCCTTTTGTGGCATTTTAGCTGCATATGGCCTTTCCAAGTGAAGATGATCAGAGTTGACCTCACCTCTCCAGGAAGCACATGGCAAAATAAAGCTTGAGGCCCACTGGGGGTGAGAGCATAGAGACACTCATTTTCTATTGCTCATACTTCCAGAGAAGGGAGGGACTTTTGCTGCCCCACCCAGAGAAAACAGGACAGGAGGAACACTCTCAGCTCCTCCCCCTCCCCTTACTCACGCCTCCAAGAGAGTCCTCATTTTTTTTTTGTTTTTGTTTTTTTTTTTTTTGAGATGGAGTCTTGCTCTGTCTCCCTGGCTGGAATGCAGTGGCACGATCTCAACTCACTGCAGCCTCCTCCTCCCGGGTTCAAGCAATTCTCTGCCTTAGCCTTTTCATTAGCTGGAATTACAGGGGCCTGCCACCATGCCCAGCTAATTTATTGTATTTTTAGTAGAGACGGGGTCTCACCATCTTGGCTAGCTGATCTTGAACTCCTGACCTTCCTCCTTGAGGAGGTGATCCACCCTCCTCGGCCTCCCAAAGTGTTGGGATTACAGGCATGAGCCACCGTGCCTGGCCTGAGAGTCCTCTTCTGTATCTGCTCATCCATGGAGCACTTCCTCAGCTCCTCTGCATGACATGTTTCCAGGGCAGACTGCCTGTTTTGAGGGTATCCGTTCCATGTAAACCCTATGACTGCTGATCTAAAGCCATGCTCTCAAGTGAATTTTAATCACCAATATGGCTGACTCTTTGGCCCCATCGCTGTGTGTCCAGCCTTATCTGTCAGTGGTCCTGAACTCTGGAATAGGGTGTATTTGTTTACTGGGGCTTTCATAACCAACATATGACACAGACTGGATGCTTAAATAACAAAAATTTATTTTCGCACAGTTCTGGAGGCCAGAAAGCCGAGATTAAAGTGTTGGTTTCTACTGAGGCTTTTCTCCTTTGTAGATGGCCACCTTCTCCCGGTGTCTTCATGGGGTCTTCCTGTGTGATTCTTTGTTTTAATTTCCTCTTCTTATGAGGGCCCACTCTACTGACCTCATCTTAACTTAATTACCTCTTTAAAGGACACCCACATTTCTTCCTTTTTTTTTTTTTTTGAGACGGTTTTGCACTGTGGCCCAGGCTGGAATGCGGTGGCACAATCTGGGCTCACCACAATCTCCGCCTCTCAGGTTCAACTGATTCTCTTGTCTCAGCCTCCTGAGTAGCTGGGACTACAGGCACCTGTCACCATACCTGGTTAATTTTTGTATTTTTTAGTAGAGATGGGGTTTCAAACCATGTTGGTCAGGCTGGTCTCAAACTCCTGAGCTCAAGTGATCTGCCTGCCTTGGCCTCCCAAAGTGTTGGGATTACAGGCGTGAGCCACTGTGCCTGGTCCCCCTGTTTCTTTAGTAGTTTTGTTCTCTGATATTTGTCTCACCAAGTTTCAACTTAAATGGTTTTCCTAAGAGACAATATGCAACTAGAGTGATGACTGATTTTATGGAATTCTGTTAATATCAAATGTGACTGAAGACTGCTATTCAGAGCCTTGTTTTAGGGACATAAAACCTTTAGGCAGCTCCATACAATGAGAGGAAGAAATGACAGATCTGTGGTGATGAAACACTTTTCTTGATCAGTGTGATTATATTAGAATGCTCTACTCGGATACATTGATTTGTCTTTGAAAGTGCTTTGTGCCACATAAATCTCATAGAAAGATCTTTAACGTGTTGCCCCAGAAGGCCACTGCTTCGCTCCTCAGCAAACAGAAGCAACGTCAGGGAGCCATTTGTCAAAGTTTCAAAGGGAATGGTTCATTTATGAACTGACATTGGATGGTCTTGTATTCCAACATTCATGAGATTTTAAAACAAAGATGCATTTTATGATTAACCCCCACATATAGAAGCAAAGAGTTATATTTGTCTCTTTTGACTTACTTTAGCAACCTGACTTAAAAAAAAAAAAACACCTTCAAGAAGAATCATATTTGTTACACCTCAAAAATTCAGTTTATATGCATCATTGTTCAGAGCAATTTCTTTCTCCCTAAATTGAATGGCCAAGTGATTATTTGTTTTGGAGATTCATTTATGCTTTAGAAGATCTGGCCACCCATGGAAAAGAATATTTTTGAGAGCATTTTCCTCTGCTTCTTTTTTAGGGCAGGGAAAACAGGTCTTTAAAGAATTATAAGTGAATTAAAAAATATTGCTTAAAAGTTTCTCACTTATTCTGGAACACATAACTTCAGTTTTCTAATATTCAAGAGCTGTAGTGAAAAGAGCATTAGCGTGTGTTAAGATTCTCTTTCGAATTAGGTGAAATTGAGCCAATTTTTGAATTGAAAATATACTTTCTTTCCTCCTATGAGTATAGTTGTACCCATATTACTGGAGCTGTAGTATTAGAAGATGTGGGAATGACTTCCCTCATTATTTAAGAACGTGGATTTTGAGCCAGTCTGGCTTGGCAAATCTGTTGCTTGCTGGTTGGATGATGCTGGGAATGTGACTTAACTTCCCAGGTCTTGGTTTTCTTATCTGTGAAGTAGGCATAATAATTGATCTTACCTCATGTGGTTGTTTTGACAATAGAATGAAATAACTTATAAACATAGTGCCTACCCACTATAAATGTGAGATAACTACCATCCTCATTACCACCACCACCACCACCACCACCATTAAATAACAAATAACTTTTAACTAGTTTAACTATTTTGCTTTTCTTAATTTGCTAAGACATGGACTCAAGGGAAAAGTAAAATCCATAAAATTCAAACTCATCTGGGCAAGACAGGTCGAAACCAGTCTTATATTATCTGAAGAAAAATATATCTTTTATATAGATAGATCTCTTTTGAATATCTATATTTACATATACACACACTATATATAATATAAAAATATATGCTTACATATAAAAAGGTAATAAGGCATATCTATACTCATTAAAATTTCATAAAAATTTTAAATAATTTGAAATGTGTTTACTAAGATTTTATATTAAAACTATACTTCCATTTCTCATGCAAAACCATTTTCTAAATAAAAAAATATTTTGTCACAAGTGCAAAAGTGGAATAAGGTTTAATAATCTCCTTTAGGAACTGATTTTAAGGTTTAGACTGTGCTTTTATGAACATTGCATTAAGAACTCTTAAATCCTTCTTATAATGTCTTCATATTTAAGCTTCAGTGGAGAAAAAGGAGTTTGCCATTCTCTCACTTATTTAAAAATATTTCTGGATTTAAAAATATTAAGAGCTTCTGCTTGAAGATGACAGCATAAAGATAATTGCACTAAGCTCCAGTCTTTAATATTAACTGGAAGCAACACAAAGTCTAACAAAAGAGTCCATCGTTAGCAAAACCAGAAGATAGGCACAACCGTAAACTATGAAGAATTGCTTCTAAATATAGGGGGATTTGGCCCCAATTAAAGAAGTTTCCAAATGTAGATTCACACTGGATAGTCCATCCACATTGCAGAGTTCTCCAATAGCAGGTGGCACAGCTCCAAGGGACTTTTCCAGTTATCCCTTATTGGGAATCACTAATTCTGTATCTTACCCTGAGGAACTGCAGACCAGAGACTGGAAGGAGAAAAATCCATGAACTTTCCAGGAAATGTGCTGGTGGCACACGATGGAATAATACCACTGATAACAATATCCACAAAACAATTGCCGATATTTTGTGAGTGCTTACTGTGTGCTAGGTACTGATTTAAGTAGTTTAAGTGTATCAACTTAATCTTCAAAGATAATTTATATGAGGATGATACTATTATTATCCCAATTTTAAAGTCAGTTACAGAGCCTGGGTTCAAATGCCAAGCCTGTCCTCTTAACCCCCATGCCCTGTGGCATATCTGCTCTGGGTATGGAGTCACCTTTGATCAGTAAACCCATGTCAGCTGAGGATAATGAAAATAAATGCCAGGTCACTGTCTAGAGAACTACAGCCTCATGGGGCTTCACTGTGAGCCACAAAAACCTTCTGCTCATTCTCAGAAGGAATGTGGGTCGCTAGGAAGAGAAATGTCCTTGCAGCGATGGCACAGCAGAGTTGATGAGAAAGTCATCCAAGACAAGATTACACCGGTAGACTTGGTTCTTTCTTCCCTTTTCCTTCCTCATACAACTCTTGACCAAAAAACTGAACAAGATGGAGATTCCCTTGTTTAAAAGTGACTCATAATGTGACTAGGCATGGTGGCTCACACTTGCAATCACAGGGTGCATCACTTGAGGTCAGGAGTTTGAGACCATCTTGGCCAACATGGTGAAACCTGGTGTCTACCAAAAAATAAAAAAAAATTAGCCAGGGGTGGTGGCGGACACCTGTAATCCCAGGTACTTTGGAGGCTGAGGCAGGAGAATCGCTTAAACCCAGGGGGTGGTGGTTGCAGTGAGCTGAGATCAGACCACTGCACTCCAGCTTGGGTGACAGAGTGAGACCCTGTCTCAAAAAAAAAAAAAAAAAAAAAAAAAAGTCGTAATGAGAAAGAATCTAGCATAGACTAATGTACAGGTATTTGACAGCTAGAAAGCAAAAAAGAAAGACCACAAAAGCAGGTGGGATGAGTGGGGGAAAAAGCAAAATAAAGGCAAATAGACAATACACATCAAAAGGCGAATTTAATTATGAATTTTAAATACTTTTGCATAGAGAACAGAACAGACCCCCCAAAAAGATTTTAATGCTATAAAAAATTGCTGCTATAAAAGAAGACTTGATTCTGTGGATTGAAGGTACATACCTTGTCCTCCTGTTCTGGGACAATGGACAATGGTAAAGTTGTTGGGCGTCAAGAATACAGAACCTGACATAAACCTAGCAGTTGGGATAGTACCTATTACATAATACTCAACTAATATTTGTTGAATAAGTGATTGTAACCAAACCAGAAAATAAGGTAATTTACCTATATCAAGGGAAAACCAAGTTGGTATTAAATTTCATAACAACAATACTAGAAAACGGTGAGGCAATCATTACCAAGTCTTTTGGGAAAGAAAATGTGCTCTGAGACTTTTATACTCAGTTAAATGTCATTCAAGTATATAGAAAACAGATTATTTTGACACACAAAATCACTCAGGAAATATGGTACACATTAGCTTTCTTTTTTGGCAAAAAAAAAAAAAAAAAAAAAAAAGTCTACTTAACTATACAATCCAGCTGACCAAGAGACAAGAGATTAGTGAAAGTAATGAGCTCAGGAATAGGAAATGAGAATACTGATGTGAGTATTGAAACTATTTAGATATAGCACCAAGTCTAAACAACTAGGAATTAGGGCATTAGAAAAGAATGAATGTTAAAAATTGTAACCTATTAGAAACAATGATCTTAGTAAAATAGGCAAGAGGTGGAAGGAAGTAGAGACGGGAAGAAGTGTGCCTTTCTTCATTTCCTCTTATTTAATATTTCATTACGGAGCTTGAGAAATTCTAACACTGATAATTCAAATGATGAAGGTTTAAGTGTATTATTTTAATGCATAAAGATAATTTTGGAATAATTTAAAATAACAATATAACTGACCAAATCAGTATATGGAGGGGTGTATAAATTTGGGAAGAGAGGTATGCATGATAATTGCCTCATCTCTTTTTGAGGAAGTTTGTATGGCTACTGCTTCAGGTTGTTTAAATGTATTATTCAAAAGTATAACATTTAAAAACTAAAAATTTATTATAAACAGAAAGCCACACAAAAATAAAATAGAGAAATTGGATCACATAGGAAAATACAAAAGACGTAAGTATTAAAGACATAAAACATACAGTGAATGTAGAACTAAGACCAGAGATATGATCAGATTAATAAATGCAAGTGGAGGAAGCATCTGTTGAGATTTTGAGAGAAAGGAAAAAACCTCAGCAAGGTTGGAAAAAAAAAAAAATCAAAGGTAGGAGACTCCCATGCCCCCTGCAAAAAAAGCCCACAACCAAGGCAAATGCAAACAAAAAGGAAGCAAGGGCTGCAATGTTAATATTATCCATGATCCAAGGCTGAAATGAGGGCAAAAACTAAATGAGAAAAAGGCACTTGTAATGAAAAAGCTTACGAAGTTTGCAGTCCACAATAATGGTCTGTCATTGATGGTTACATGCTAAAAAGAATTAGATCAAAATTCCTAACATAAAGCTGTATGAAATAGAAGACAAATATACAGAAACCCAAGTATGGTAGAGCCTGTCTCACCCTCTTCTAGAATTAGATGAAACATTCTTTCAGTAAATCATTCATTCATTGGACCAACACGTATTTACTGAGCATCTATTCCTTACCAGGTGCTGTGCTAAGCAAACATTTTTGCAAACATTTTTGCGGAACACAATGGGGTGAAAAGTTCCTGTCCCCATGGAACTTCCAGTCTACTGGGGTCAGACATTAAATCAGCACAGAGGAAATGTATAATTGCAATATGATAAATGATATATGGAGGAAAGTTATGTGGTATAGTGTGTGAATAAAATGAAGGGAACTGGGTGAACCCAGCTGAGAGCTGAAGGATAAGAAGTAAATCAAGTTGGGATGGAAAAGACCATCCCAAGGATGAGAACAGCATTTACGGAGGACTTTCAGGGTGACGTGTGTCGGAGGAAGAGAGGAGGCCAACGCAGTGATAGAGGGCAGCGTCCACGGCACACGCCCTACCAGGCAGTTTTGTAGCCTCTGTTAGGGAACTCCTACTCCCTCCTAAGGGCAATTGGAAAACACTCAATGGTTCTAGGCAGGAGTGAAACACTCAGATTTATGATTTGAAAAGATCTCTTTGGCTGCAGTATTGAGAATGGACTGGTGGGATGAAAGCGGATATGGGAAGAACAGTTGGGAACTTACTCCAAACGAGAAACGGTGCTATCTGGATCAGGGTGTAGCGGAGAGCAAGGGTTAGGAAGATATTTAAAAGATCAGTATATCTGGACTTTGGTGACACCTTGGCTATGAAAGTGAGAGCAAAGGATACACTACAGATAACACCTAGGTTTTGAGTGTTCACAAACAGAAAGGTTGGAGGATGGTTTTCCTGATATAGAAAACACTGAAGGAGACCAGGACTATGCTGGGGGAGATGGCAAGTTGGGACACGCTGTGTTTGAGAGAGTTAGGAGCAGCAAAAATAGAGATGCTGAGGAAGCAGCTGAAATATGGCCTGGAGCTCTGAGAAGTGAACTGGCTATGAACTGAGGAGGTGGAGTGTTGGAGGAGCCCTCATCAAGGTTGTGATTGACTCCAGGACTAATGAAAGGAGTACAGGCAGAGATGATACGCGTTCAGTGCTGAGCATGGTGTCTCAAACCCAGTACAGTCTTAATAAATGCTAGCTATTATCTCTTTGAAGACCGCTTTCCTTCCATTTGTTTTAGTCTCTCTTTCAGAAATTCCATTTATCTACATGTTGAATCTCTGCTGACTGTTTTCCAAGGGCCAAATATCTATGTCTAAGTTTTTGGTGTGGCTCAACCTTCTACTCCAGGCACAAGTGGTGGCCGTTCTTTTTAGTTTCTTCCACCCATCACGTCATCCAGCCCAGCGGCTACCAACTCTCCACTAGGTGGGTCGGCTGCACTCTTGGGGTCCTGGCATATTTGCTTCCAAGTAATCGTGCTTCCCTGGGATACACTTCCTGCTCGTTCTACCGTCTGTCCTTTTCTTCGATACTGTCCTTCAAACTTGGAGAATGTTGCTGGGATTTCTCCAATACCTTTTCTACTTATTGTCGTCTTGTTCCACCTCAACTGTAACTCTTTAAAGTTACGACATGTGGGAGAATTTTCCCTTGTTCAAGTGTCGACAGAACGTTTTCACTATTTTCAAAATCATTGTGTCACTATCACAAGGTTCTGGGCAGGAGGTGAGATGCTTTGTTCAAGTCGCCCTCTTACCTCAAGCTTACCTCTTTCCCTTTTATCCTGACTTATTAGACCCAGATTCCCGGCTGTTGCTCTTTGGGGTCCATATCCTTTTTGCAGCCTCTGCTTTGGATCTTCAGAGACACATTGACTTCTCCATCTGGCTGATTCTATTTTAAAATTCAACTCTCTACTCTGATCTTAATATATGTCTTCATACCACCAGGTCTTGGAAGAAAATCACTTCTTTTAGCTCTGTTTAGAGGGTGTGATAGGCTGAGTTTTAGGATGACCGCTGTGGCCTTCATTTTGTGTTATGCCCATGATGATGTCATGGTCAATAGCAAAATAGAGACAACCTGGGTGCTCCTCACCTTATCGTGCAAGCCCTTTAAAAGCAGAGTTTTTTGTGATTGGTGGTAGAAGAGGAAGTTGGAGAGATTTGCATCATGAGGATTCAGCACACCACTCTAGTTTTGAAGATCGAGGGGGCCACGTACCCAGGAATGCAGGTAGCCTCTGAAAGCTGACACTCCTCCCTGGCTGACAGCCAGCATATACATGGGAACTTTAGTTCTACAGCTGCAAGGAACTGGATTTTGCCAACAATCTGAATGAATTTTGAAGCAGATTCTTCCCCCGAACCTCCAGAGAAGTGCCGTGCCCAGCTGATCCCATCCCTCTGGGACCCCAAGCAGAGAAGCTAGGCATGGCGTGCCAGACTTCTGACCTACAGAAATGTGAGCTAATAAGCGGGTATTGTTTTAAGTCACTAAGTCTGTGGTAATTTTCACACAGCAATGGAAAACTAATACATAAACATCACTCACTAGCTTAATATACTCTACAGAAAAATCTCATGAATTTTAGATAGAAAGAAATTAGGGAACATTGCAACACCTTTGCAAACAAGTGGTAAAACCAACATAGCCCATATTTTTTCTTCATGCCTGCTCATCGTTCTCAAAGTCGCCAGAGCCAGTGGTCATGCTAGCCTTCACTCCTCCCTCTTCCTCCCTCTTGCTCCGCCTCAGCTAGTCAATGAGTTCTGGCACGTATCCTTCCAAAATGTCTCCCCTATTTTTTATTCTCACTGAGGGGTCTTATTTAGAAACACTCATTACATTTTGATGAAATTACTATAATAGCCTTCTAACTCAGAGCTTTGCTTTAATTCTCTAAATTGCTCTTGTTTTAAACTTTCTAGATCCCTAATTTGATCATGTCACTCTTCTACTCTACCTCCTTCAACGACATCCTACAGCCTGCAGAAGAAAATTCATTCTCCCTGGCACTGTGTTTCCAGCTCAACGTTTCCACACTAATCGTTGGCTTTAGTTATACTAAATGACTTGCCTTTACTACAGTGAAACATTTTTTTTCACTATTCTGTGCTTGGAAAACTGTGACAACTCTATCCGAAACATTGCTATTCATCCTGAAAACTCAATTTGAATGTCATCTGTCCTCACAAGTGTTTTATGGGTGAGACACCGACACTTCTCCCTCACAATCCCCTTCATTTTCAGAAAGTTGAGTACCCTAGCACTTTTTCCCCCTTCATCACTCAGAGACCCGGGCAACCACTTTCCCAACAGGCAGAGAGACCCTTGATTTGGACCAGGGTCATGCAGATTTGTATCAGACAGGGTCCAGCCCAGCACCCAAAGTATAACTCAGTCTTCATTATTGACTTAGGGGATGACCAGCTTTAAAGCAGAGATGGGGCAATTTGCATAGGAAATTTGTCTGGGAAAGGTGGCCCAATTATCCGTCTCTTTTCTTTGACATTTGAGTTTGTGGAGATGCTGAGGTTTACAGGTTTGACCTAAGAGCAGTCTAATGGCAGGAAAGATAGCAAGGCAGTTCAGATAATGCTAATTTGAGTCCAGAGAGAGGGAACACTGGGGAGTGGCTGGGCGTCCTTGTGGAGCCTTCACTACTTTGGTGGCTAATAAGGCAGGGGCTTTGTCCCACCTGCGCTGCTTTGGGCTTGATCTGCAGTCACCAACTTCTACTCAGCTAGAGCAGCTTCTGCATGTTGGAGATGGGAGGACCAGATGCCCTGCCTTCAGCTACCAGCACACTGGTGTTGGAGCTTGGAGCTCTGGGATCTGCCTGTTGCCTGTTGTTTGCACTCCAAATTACTAATCGTCATCATTTTCTTAGTCAACTTTTGTTTGGGTGTAATTAATGGAAATCACTGTGACCTACCTAAAACATTTGTCTAACCAGGTATGGCTAAGAGAAATGAATCATACTGGGATGGGCCTGTCATTTCTTGGGAGAGCCAAAGCTTGACAGACAACCTCACCAGGTGACTATAGTAACACTGAATTGTAGTTACTGGTTTACCTGTTTGGTTCTCCAATCAGCTTATAAACATTTTCAGGTCTTATTGTTTTCTATTTCTAGTGAGTACCTTGCTCATAATAAGCAATCAAACAAACATTAAACAAAATTTTAAAATGTAGGGTTTTATGTCCTCCTTTTATATATATAATTATATTTGGTCTTACATTTTCAGAGGATGATGAACTCTGATCATTAAGTATGCTGCTTAATTACCAGTTATTCTGATACTTGAGAAAAATATTTGATGCAGATTTGTTAGTAATATCATTTAGTGTTCCAGTCAGATGAATGCTATGAAAGTTATAATAAAAACCCTGCTCTAAGGCTGGACATGGTGGCTCACACCTGTAATCCCAGCACTTTGGGAGGCTGAGGTGGGAGGACTGCTTGAGTCCTGCAGTTTGAGACCAGCCTGGGCAACATAGCAAGACCTTGTCTCTACGAAAAAATAAAAAATTAGCCTGGTGTGGTGGCATGCACCTGTAGTCCCAGCTGCTTTTGAGGCTGAGGTGGGAGAATCACCGGAGCCCAGGAAGTCAAGACTGCAGTGAGCTGTGATGATGCCACTGCACTGTAGCCTGGGTGACACGGTGACACCCTGTCTCAAAAACAAAAAAAAAACACTGCTCTAGCAATATACTTAAGATATATTGTCTTCCTTTGAATTTGAAAATTATCTAAAAATATAAAGGTTTCTTCTATAGAAAATAGAAATGTTAATAATCAAAAGATACGTCAAAAGATTACACTTTCAGCTTCATCAAATACTACTTTTGCATCAATAAAATACTGAAAATTTTATTTTTTATAGTTGTCCTCTAATAATATGAAAGAATCGGTAATTCATATGATAAAGAACACTAGCCATTTGGACCATTATTCTAATTTAAATTTTTTTTTACTACAAATGGGAAGGAATACTTGTTTAGCTGTTATTCTTTCCTCACTCCATGTAAAATTATGTAAAGTTAAACACCTTGAAATACTTAGAAGTATGATTCAATGTATCCAATTCCACAAATGGAAGGGTAGCCTACTAATTTCTCCTTGGGGGTTTATTAACTCAAGCCACCTAACAAGCATCCATATGGGTAAAATAGGTAGAGGAATCAGGTAATTTATTCTTCTCACTGGTGAGAGTATATACAGCCATTTTTAATGAGCAATGCTGAAACATTCCCAGCATGAAAATATTTAACAACTCTTCTAGGATAAGCAAGAATGCTGCTTTCTTTTTATCTCTGACGGAGCTTTGCAAAGAAGGATGCATGGAGCAGGTGCACAACAAATGCTTTTAGAAACAATTGAATAAATGGATCCAGAAACAGGGACATTAGTGCCAAAATACACTGAAAGTAAACCCCACATTAATCTGGGGTGTTTGGGAGCTTGACAGGGAAGTGAAAACAAAACAGTTTGTATATGTAAAAAGTGTTCATTCCATTAGCTCCCATTTGGAAAATCATTATTTTCATCTAAACCAGCGATTAAAGAATTCTTTTCCCCTAGTGGGAACTTTTTGCTGCTGATTCTCAACTGTCACTCTTTGTCACACCCTCACCCCAACAATAGGTCCAGCTCTGTTGCCCGGGCTGGTCTTGAACTCCTGGCCTTAAGCAATCCTCCCTCCTCTGCCTCCCAAAGTGCCAGGATTCCAGGCATAAGCCACTGCTGTGCTCGGAACGATGATTTCTTTTTTTTTCCTTTGTTTTTGAGACAGATTCTTGCTCTGTTGCCCAGGCTGGAGTGCAGTGGTTCAATCTTGGCTCGCTTCATCCTCTACCTCCCAGGTTCAACCCATTCTCGTGCCTCAGTCTCCCAGTAGCTAGGATTACAGGTGTGTGCCACCACGCCTGGCTAATTTTTGTATTTTAGTAGAGACAAGTTTTCACCATGTTGGTCAGGCTGGTCTCGAACTCCTGACCTCAAGTGATCCGCCCACCTCCACCTCCCAAAGTGCTGGGATTACAAGTGTGAGCCACCACGCCTGGCCCACAGTGTTTTCTTTTTTACAAAGAAAATTCCAAATCTTTAAAAAAAATCAACCTAACTTTTGAAAAATTTAAAAAATATTTTCAAAGCTGCTGGATGAGATGTTCCCCCTCAGCACTGATTGTGCAGTGTCTTTTCACGGTCCACATGAATCCCTGACATTGCGTTTGCTCAGCACTACTGTCCTCTCCATTGTCACATATTCAGAAGAGATGAGCACAGTCTTTCAGCGTGTATATAACAGTTGTCCCCCAGGTACTCAATCTTTTTCCTCCTGATTAAAATGCCCAGCTGCAATATTCAACACAGAAAAAAATTTAACGTCTTTTCCTGAGTCACTATCCAATAATGTATCTGGGGATTTCAAGGTCAATGCATGCTATCACTCAACTGAGAATCTATAATGTGTGGGATCACTGCAAACATGAAAAAGATGTTCAATGCACTTGCTACCTGAAAGCAAATGTGAAAGGGTGTACAATTTGAGCCATAAAAGCTTAGGGAAATATTACAATCGTCACACTTGCTTACTTTTAGACACAGTGTGACATTCTTGAATAGATATTAAAGAGTAACTATTCTTCAAAAGTAGAAAAATTCACTCATTCAGGTATTGAATAAATATGCATTGGAAGCCTACTGTGTATGTACCGCAGCAGATAGATAGATAACAAAGATGTATACTGTATAATATCGGCCATGTATGTATCATTTCCTAGAAGGCTTTACCAACAAAACAGAAATAAAGGAGACTGGTTATTGTAAATGGTGATGAAAGTTGTTCCTTATGTACAGTAATAACATGACACCAGGTGTCCCTTTAACAACTTTATTCCCCCAAAGACATTATACATTACTCATTGATAACCAGGGAGAATTTTAAGAACGCTCTTGTATGGAGAATGTAGACCTAGGCGAATTTGGTTGTGGGTAGAGGAATCAACCACTGATGCTTTAAAAATAATTTCCAAGTGAAATGAGATAAGTCTGACTTTCTTAAAGAGGTCCTGTTTCCTAAGATAATCATACAGATTTAAATCAAAAGGTGTCAATGCAAAGCAACATTGGTATCTCATGACTATAGACGAGCAGATTTTGCACATATGGCAACCTACTCATTCTCCAAGAACCCTTGAAACTAAGGAAGCAGGAATAAACAGATAAGTTGTCTAAGAGAAGAATTTATTGGCTTTTTCTGTGAAGAAGTATGATCTTCCAAACTGTGAACGACATTGTCAAGAGACTGAATTTTCAACATTGTCGAATATGTCATTGAACTGTTCTGTAAAAATACGTTACCATTTCCCTACATTTTCTATGTAGCTTACAAGTTTAATGGAAAGGTGAATGGCCTTATATCACATTACATCTTTCACATTTTTGGAGAAAAGGAGATGATTCAAGTCTTAATCACATTAGGATAGAGAAAAGGGTTACTACAAATTCATGGTCTTGAACCCCAACTTGGTTCTTAATACCATCTGGAAAGCCTTCTCTTTCTCAGTCATTTCTTTTATTCTCCGTAGGGGTAACTATGACTACTTCTCCACAGGAACACCAAATCTTCCTGACTCCAAGTCTATCATCTCAGAGGATGTGCACCTTACATCCTCGCCACACGTTCTTTCATCGCTTAACTGCCAGAGAGTTGGAAAAGCTCACCAGCTTCCCATCCTTACCCATAGCAACTTAACTGAGGACCTATCATCTTCCGCTGAAATTACCGTAGTCAGGGTCTTCAGTTACCTCCCCTTTTCTGTGTCCATTGGAAACTTTTCAGTCCTTAGCTTAGTTGACCTCTGGGCTAACTCTCCATCTTTATTATACCTCTTTCTAAAGTTGGAAACACCAAGTCTCCCTGCATTTTTTTTTTTTTTTTGAGATAAAGTCTTGCACTGTTGCCCGGGCTGGAGTGCACAGTCTTGGCTCACTGCAACCTCTGCCTCTGGGGTTCAAGCAATTCTCCTGGCTCAGCCTCCCAGGTAGCTGGGATTACAGGTGCCTGCCACCATGCCTGGCTAATTTTTTGTTTTTAGTAGAGAGGGGTTTCCCTATGTTGGCTGGGCTGGTCTCAAACTCCTGATCCACTCACCTCAGCCTTGGGATTACAGGCGTGAGCCAATGCACCTGGCCCATTTCTTCTAATTCTTGAGTAAATATTTCTCAGTCTGCATAGCAAGTTCTTTTGGTTTTGTTAATTCCTTAAATAAGGGTGTTCTGGTAGGTTTTGTCGTGTCCCCTCTTCCTTTTATGCCCTACGGACTCTCCCTGCACAATCTCATCCATTCTTTGCCTGAAATTATTATCCCTATGTTGCTGATTCTCAGAGCAACATCTATATCCCAAATTCCTATTTTAAACATCAAATCTATGTATTCAACTGCTGCTTGACTTCTCTTGAATGTCGCATAAATATCTCAAATTTAGCATGCTCAAATTGAAAACATTATCTTTCCCTCAAATATTTTCTTTTTCCTAGACTCTCTGTATAGTAGCACCACAAGTTACATAAATGCTCAGTCCAGAAACAGGCAGGGATGGTCCACAATGTAGTCAAACCACAAACTCCTTTAAAATCTCTCAGGAATCCATGAATGTGAAACTCAAATTGCTGTTACCACTGTCCTAGTGCTGGCCATTCTTACCTCGTCTCAGTTACTGCACTTGCCACTTATTAAGTCTCTAAAAGTTTAAGCAATGAAAGAAGGATAAGTGAATGGTGACTTACCTAGCAGAATGGAGAAACTGAGGCCTAACTGCTAACACAGTGGTAGGAATCAATAAGAAGCAAGTTGATTCATCATGCAAAACTCAGACAAGATCAGGAATCAGAGATGCCAAGTATCTCTGATTGCCAGGATGTGGAGTGCGGCTGGAGCAGATTGACTACAAATCTGTATAAGGAGCAGTTAGAGCCCAGATCCTCTTCCCTACCCTGCACAGCTGGATGACTTATTCAGCATCCTTTCCACAACCCAGCAGAAGGTAGGAGATTAACTCTCCAGAAAAGCGGAATCAAAGAGATCCCACACGCAGGAACCTCAGGCAGTGTCAAGTTCTCCAAAGGTAGATTAAGTGAAAATCTGCATTTTGAACATTGGGACCCTTGTAAAGCTCTCTGAATAACAGTAGCCAGAATTATACCCGCAGAAAGGAGATTGAAGGAATCTTCTCAGGGGAAACTGGTGGATCCAAAATGAAAGATTTACAAATGTTGGCAATTAGGCATTCCAATGAAACCATCAGTTTTCTTCAATTACTCTGTGGTGAGGCCTGCCAGCTGACATATAGAGCTTCTAATTAGCTTTTTGATACCTCACTATTAACTATGAAAAGGCAGCTAAGGATCACCAGACAGCTGAGGAAGACTTCTTATCTAGAAGACAAAGACCAAAGCAACCAGAGAAAAGAAACTCAGGAAAAACAAAAACTAGATAAGCAGCAGGGAGGAGAAGAAAACACTTAAAAAATTTTATGATTTCAAAGAGATGGAGAGTGATATTGCAAACAAAAATAAAAACCCAGCTGAGATTCCCTTACATGGTGAGAGAAATTTAAGGATCATGTCAGGAAGTTTATGTCTGAATTATGACAGGTTTACAGAAAAGTAACCAATTAAAAAAGAGGCAGTTAATTTCAGGAAAAAGCAAAGTTGAACAAGAAAGTGAAATTATAGTGCACTATGAGACTCAACTGTGAACAATATCTACATAGGAGTCATCATAGAAATCTTGAATGTTGAACTACCAATTGTGCTGTAACTATATTGGAAGGATAAGGGAATGGGGGGGACAGAGAGAGGGAGAGAGAGAGAGAGAGAGAGAGAGAGAGAGAGAGAGAGAGAGAGAGAGAGAGAGAGACAGAGACTATTGGGAATGTCATAGGTAGTCCAAATCCTTACTCTCCATTGTGAGAAGTTAGAGACAATAGTCAAAACTATAAACCCCAGAACTAGTAGTGTTAAGTTGAACCATCAAAAATTGTTGATATTAACCCCTTTTCACCTATGAAAATGGTAGCTTCTAATGATTGCTGTTATTTAGAACGAAGAATGTCAATACCAGAAGAGCTATCTGGAAGAGCTGAGGGGCTATCTGATGAGTAACAAATTGGAAGTGGAGTGCAGAGTTTTTGCCATAAGCTTTGAAGAACTATTTGGCATTTTAAACAATAATTTAATAAAATTGAAGTTAATAAAAAATGAATAAGTGTCTTCCAAATCACCTAAGTGAAAAGACCTAACGTTATTAGGAGAAATGATTAATAGCAGTAATTGATCTAATTGTGACCACTTTTTCTCCTTTAAGATTTTTATCTTTTAAAAAATGACTATTAGGAGACCTTACTCTGGAAGACAAAAAATAGTCTGTTCTAATAGCTCGTTTAGAACTTTAATTGAAAATTTGGTTTTGTCTTCCTCCAATTAAGCTAATCGAAGTGGAATTCTGATTGGGCCCTGGGAGAGAGGGAGTTCCCCAGCTGAGGCTCATAGAATAACAGCTGACTCTAAAAAGAGAAAAATAGAAGCAAATGCCTAGGAAGACTGGTGAATCAACTCTAGAGGGATTTCAGTCTAGTTATTGACTGACAGATGCAGGGAAAGTAGCCAGAAAAGTTCTGAAAAAAAATGAGGGGTTGTGGGAAGCTTCATCTGAGGTTTTAAATAAATGCATCTGAACTACTCCTGGTATTTTAATTAGAAACCTGCGAGCTTTCCCAGAAAGGGCATCTGTTTTAATCCCTTTATTATTTATTTACTAGACAAGACCATACTTTGCATCCAACAGGTATGGGAAAGTTGTAAAGTATATTTAATATTAAAATATTAAATATTTAAATGAATAAATACAATTTAAATACAATATAAAATATTAAAAATATAAGAACTTCCCTTCTCATCTCTTAGGAATGCCTAAGTCCCGTGGAGTGCATAAAATAGCACTCGATTATTTCTGGAGTTGGGCTGGGGAATTTGCACTTTAGAGAAGTGTTCTGGTGATTTTGCTAAAGGTTCTAGTGCTCTTTGGAGGCCCAGCTAAGGTCTAATGCCCAAACCAATCTGTCCCTCAACCTCTTCTTACTTGCTAGCTATCAGTTGTATCATTTTATTTTTCCCTGTTCTTTTAAGGTAAATGTATGTCTTTGGATCCTATCTGCTCCCACGCTGCCAATAAAGACATACCAGAGACTGGGTAATTTATAAAGGAAAGAGGTTTAATCGACTCACAGTTCAGCATGGCTTGGGAGGCCACAGAAAACTTATAATCATCGTGGAAGGGGAAGCAAACATATCCTTCTTCACATGGTGGCAGCAAGAAGTGAAGAGTGAAGGTGTGGGGAAAAGCCCCTTATAAAACCATCAGATCTGAACTCACTATCACGAGAACAGCATGGAGGTAACTGCCTCTACAATTCAATTACCTCCCACCAGCTCCCTCCCACCACACGTGGGGAATATAGGAACTACAATTCAAAATGAGATTTGGGTGTGGACACAGCCAAACCATATCAGACCAAGAGGGAGCTGAATATCTGGATTTAACACATTTATTGTTTTCAGTACAAATTACTTGCTAAATATTTATTTGTGATTTAACTTTTGTAACTTTGTCGCATTTTATATAAATGCATTCATAAATTAAAAAATTTGTCATTTTCTTCTTAATTTATGATAAAGACAGAATATATTTTTCACATAAAGCAGTTGGTAAAGTACTTACCACATAAGAGATGTTCAAAAATTGTTGAAAATGAGCTCAATCCTTAATATACTATTTAATATATTTTAGTATTATAAATACAGTTAATAATGCTTGAGGTAGTAAAACATAAGAAAACATAGTCATAAATTAGCACTAAATTGGAAATAGTGGCATTCTGAGATAACTTTCAGCTCTTTCTGAATCTCTGCCAAAGCCATAAGTCAGGAAAGAATCAGGTGTCTTTCTTAAGCTTTTGATCCTGACTTCTGAGAATAAGAAAAAAAATGACAATAACAAAATAATTCTGATCAATAACCTTCTGTCTTCTCACTTTGTGGTGGGTGAAAGGACAGACAGGGAGGGTTAGGATAAAGAATTACCATGTTTTTTCTGGAATCCATCTCCTCCTTCTAGCTCTCATAGCAGATTAGCTTTAAGCTTTGACTGTGTCTCATCTTCCTCCAAGTTTCAGCCCTTGACGTCACCTTCGTCCCTTAGAACTTAGCTGTAATATCAGTGATGATTGTGGACAGAAACCATAAATGACTGAAGTTGAATTTCTGGTCCTCAGAAGAATCAGGGTTTAACACAGAAATTAAGTTCAGTTACAGAAAAATTAGGCAAATATGTTTCTTCTAGTTTGGAAACAAAGATTTGTAGCTGCTTTTCTGCTACATGGATACCCACCTAACTGAGCAGTGGGTTTTCTGGGGATTATTGGGGTGAAGAAGTGGATTCCATGACTGCTCAGGGACCCAGCAAGTCTCTCTTCCTCCCCTACAACAACTCCTTCAATCATACAGTCTAAATCGCCTAAGGAGAGACAGGGAGTCCCAATTCCTCTCCTTTCACGGAGCGTTCCCACCCTACAATCTGATATTTGTGGTTTCAATAGTATCAAGCTTCTTCTTTTTTTTTTTTTTTGAGACAGAATCTCCCTCTGTCACCCAGGTTGGAGTGCAGTGGCACGATCTCAGCTCACTGCAACCTCTGACTCCTGGGTTCAAGTGATTCTCCTGCCTCAGCCTCCTGAGAGGCTAGGACTACAGGCGCATGCCACTACGCCTGGCTAATTTTTTCATATTTTCAGTAGAGACAAGGTTTCACCATGTTAGCCAGGATAGTCTCCATCTCCTGACCTCTGGTGATCCACCCGCCTCCCAAAGTGCTGGGATTATAGGCGAGAGTCCACTGCTTATTCTTACAAAAGCAATTAGAGCTTTTGTAGTCTTGGGTGGAATTTTATGTGTCTTGGAGATATTTTTCCTTAGGAATACTGCTCTAATTTTCTAATAGGAATCAGCTAGGTAATTGGGGGTTAATAGCAGAATTTTGCTCTTCAGCCTCTTTTTTTTTCTTCACAGAGGCTTTGGACTGATCTTACGGAGAGGAATATCTTTTGGGCTGCAGCCATCGGCAGTGTCCGACATCCTCTGAATCTGTATAAAGGAAAAAAAGTATCTTTTTTTCTCACAATAAATATTCTCACAAATGGGTAGGATTGGACTATGCATTCAAAGGGAAAAATGTGGGGCTTGATGGCAGATCGCAGAGTCTGAGTTAAAAGAAGTGAGTTTAATTCAAATTCCTGTGATGGAGACCTAAAGGCAAATGACCCCACTTTCTTTGTGAATGTTGGAACCTATTGTACAGAGCTTTCGTGAGAGTTATATTAAGTAATATAGATGATAGTTATTCTAAAGTGCTGTATAAAAGTAAGGCATTATTATCAGGCTGCTAAGCAAAGTGAAAAGCTTTAATAAAACCTATCCTTTACTGACTATAAGGAGGCTTTTTAAAAAAACCAATGTGCAAACAAGATATATTCGCCGTTAAAAGTTAAGGTTTGGGGACCAAATGGCTCAGGAGGCAATAAAGATGATCTAATATGTCAAAGAAGACATTTTTTAAAAAGGAATAAGTATATTATAGAGAGAAGTAGGAGACAATCTACCTCTTTTAAAGAGCTGTATCTATTCATAGCATATTTGGAAAAGTATTGAATTCAGGAAAATGAAGCCTACCGATGGTAATGGTAATTACCATCACCATTTTGTAATTCAGTACAAAATATTGAGTCAGGCAAATTAAGATTAATGACAAGATATTAAACCAGGGCAGTCTTTGCTAGAAGAGTGCACGAAACAGGGTGTGTGTCCTGTGTAAACCTGTATCCCTATCACCTTGATCTGTGCCTAGCTCAGAGTAGGTTCTCAAATGATTTTTGGTAGAATGAATGTAAAAGTTCAGGAGGATCGCTGAAGGGAGATGTCTCAACCAAGCTGAAATTAATGTCTGAATTGTGCAAAGAGATACCTACTTACTGGTTCAGATTTATTATCAAGATGTATGCCACAGCTTTTTAGCTTCTTCAATTATTCCAAACTTTTGGCAATCACAAGACCGGAATGCTCTTCACAAATGTTGGTGGTGAGTAGTCAACAAAAGAAAGAAGTTAAACTGGAAAACTTTGTCTCTTAGGTTTGGATGGCACATAGGTCACACTACGCTGCTGTTGGTGGCTGCTTGGGGCTTTCCTTTTAGGGATTCTAAGCTTTTATCTAGATGATCGATGAAAAAATGTCCATTGATTGGCAATGTCTGGCATGGGCATTGGAGTGAGGGATGGTGGATAAACACCTCTTAAAAAGGTTTTTAATTTGAAGATTGCATTTGTGAACAACTTCCTACCTTCTCTGATAATAATACCCTCATGATTATTATGGGATGTAGTTTATTATGGTGACTGAAATTGAGGGGAATTTGGGAAAGATCTTGCAAGACTGACAGGGACTGAGGCTGTATGTGACCGAGGCTCTTCGCCCTCAGTGGATACACGTGTGCTTGTCTACATTTCCCTGCCTCTTTCTAATTAGTTAGGGGCCAGGTGGCTGAATGCTCCTTGTCAGGGTCACCTTGCAGGCAGTGTGCTCCAGATGGCATTGCTATAGGGGGAGAAAGATCTACAGCCACCCTGAACTTCGCTAGAGTGAGGAATACACTTTATGGAGATGTTGGATCTTGTCTGTTGCCGCTGCCAGGTTAATTGCCCTAATATATAATTATTATGGGAAGTGGTTTTTTAGGGCGGTGGGAAAAGCTTACTCTGTCTAAATGTTTGCAGGTCTGAGGCCTCCCATTGCACTTCCTGCCTACCTTACCATTAGGTCAGGGAAGTTTTCTAGAATCCTGCAGATTTCATTTGCTCTGTCATTGCCTCAAGTATACCATATACCCCTGGGGGTGCTGCAGAGTTGGGGACAGGGTGAGGTGGAGTGGGGAGGGACTCGGCTGTAGAGCACTGTGCATACTACTGGACAACGTACATGTTCGAAAATGGTATTTCTAATTGCATCATTCCCTTCTGTGGGTTTCTGTTTCTGACCAAGTTAACTTGAAACTAAATGGCAAAACAAACAAACAAAAACCAAAAAACCAAAAGCAAAAGCAAAATAACGTCATCTTCTCTGGCATTTGTGATCCTTGTGTTCTGATGTCGTATGACTTTTCCAAGGCTAGTCCTTTTCAGGAACCTCAGCTGAGACCAGTGACATGGCTTAAGTATCTCTTTTCTGTTTCCCCTGCTATTCTCTTTGATTTCTGATCTCACTTTATATCAATCCTACCAATTCTTAAACCTCCCCCACACCCCTCTACCTGGGCAGAAACAGTTTCTCCTTCCTAAGGATACTTTCATCAGTACCTCTCATGAGACGTCACCACAGCATCTTCTAGTGTGTACTGTAATGATGAGCTTCTTGCATTTCTCCCCCCAGACCATGAGCTTCTGGAGAGGAAGGAAAGTACACCAATCTGACTTACTGTCAAATATTTGGCAGCACACAGTGGAGCGCCTAATACATATGGAATGAATGAATGAATAAATGAGAATCTTCTTTGCAAAGCTATGAATTCTCACAGTTAAAAAAAGTATGAAATGTCCTCTGTAGAAATAGGAGGCAGCTTAAAAAAGAACAGGCATGTTAAATATTACAGCTCTAAATATGCTAAAAACATTTTATTTACTCATAGCATCCGGATGCTGGAAGGGTTTTATTTTTATGTTCCTTGGATCTGACTCTTGCTTTATCTTTTTTGTTTAATCAACCCAGAGACAATTGTTTTTATGGGAGTGAAATAATGGATGATGATTTGGGAGGGGCAAGAATATAGAACTGTCCTTTTTTTTTTTTTTTAAAATCTAAAGCAATTGCCATGAGGATAAACAGCTTTCTTCTCAATAAAGCAATTCCATAAACAATAGTAGAATTCTCGATGTCCCAGCAGTAAGAAGTCTGCAGGGCAGTGCCAATGATATATATTGCTGGCTGGGAAAAACTATTGTTTACAAGCTAATTGTTGTACAATAAGTCAGCTTTTGTTAGCTCTCTGAGAGGTAAAAACAACAGGTTCAGAAAGATAAAGTGTGTTAGCATGTATATTAAAAAAAATCTGTGATTACAAACAATAGTTTGAGAGAATTGAAAAAAAAACAAGTTAGAAAAAAGGCAGTTTATTAAGTAATATCATATAAATAACTTGTTACAAAAATTGATTTGCAAAAGGCATATTTACTCTTTGTGAGAAATCACTTTTTAAATTGCATTGTTTTCAAATTTATAAGTCTAAGAAAACAAAACAAAATAAAAGAAGCCATTTCAAGGAGTGCGTATTTGCCATTTGACTGCCACAAAAGGCCCGGCCACACTGAGCTCAAAGTGAATACTCTCAACCCCATTCTTCTAACACAGAAAACTTTCTTAGGTAAACTTTGAGGTTATGAAGATCTCCCTACCTAGAAATGTCAACGGAAGCTGAGCAGGGCTTGCTTTCATCAGGTGTTTTTGTTGCCGAAGACATGAATGATACTGAGGAAAATAAGAACTGAGCACGCCCGCCAGTCAGTCTTCAAGGGTGGCATCAATTTCAGTTTATACTTGCAAGTGGTTTTAATTAAAAACAATCAATACCAAAAAGCTTTTATTTTCTGGGTTTGAAAATCACAAATCACAGTGGGAGAATGCCAAATTGCCTTAGCTTGGTACTACTGAAGACGCACATAGCATTTATTATAAGGCCGATTCCTATGCAGTTCACTCTGAAAGCAATGAAAAATAATCTCAAACAAAACAGTACAGTGGGTTTGAAGCATTCCTACGTTTCTTCTGAGCGGATCAGTTTTACATTTGCTACATAGCATTCTCCCCGAATGCCTAGTAATTCTATACATTTGATTCTTTAATAAACACTAAACTAACAGATCATAGAAAACTAAAAGCTTAGAGAAGGTGGCTCCAGACATATTTACATAAATAGCATCGCCTCACAAGAAAGACCAAGACCTCATTACAGTGGAATGCTTTTTCCACAAGGCTGGATCCATGCCTCATTTGTCAAATTAACCCCATTTGAGGAGAAATTTGAGTTTGTGGTTCATGGGTTTTTGAAAAAAAAAAATGGAATTAAGCAACTTGTAAAGCTCTTTTGAAATTAATCTAATAACCCAGTGGCTCCTCAGCTAAGTGCCTCAGTCCTGTCTGAAATGCAGCGGGTAAGAGCCTTTGTTTCCATTTGACCTCTTTTCAACACTTTCATCTGCTGGCTCTGCTGGGCTAACGTTTCCCCCAAATAAAGATGAAAATGCACCATAAATAAGGTATTACAAAATGGGGAGTAGATTAAAGATTGTCTCAGCAATGCTTAAATTAAATTGATGATGCAGAGACCATAAACTTCTGGCTTTAAAAATGAGCTATTTCTTTATTAACTTTTAACAAGTGTATGAGTCAATGTATTTTCTAAGAGGGTATTGCTCTCCACATTAAATATGGTTGGGGTCTGATATTTTTAGTAGAGAATTATCCCTTAAGAAAATTATTCCATAAAGATGCCATAGGGAGATTAAAAATGCTGTGACCGTAAGAGCTACTGAACATTTAAGGAGACCACAGTATAATTCTATATTCTCTGGAAAAGGAAGCTGCTTATTTGAGCTTAGGAAACAGCTCATTTTCCTGAAGATTCACATACCAAGTGTTAGTTTTTCTACTCTTATAATCTGATAAGGAAGGTTGTAGTGTTAATTTAAACACAGACTGCTTGGATTTTGAGTCCCCTTTTATAATGTCACAATTCAAAAAATATTTCATCTTGATAAAATATAAGAATTAAGATTACACTAAAATGATCCTTGTTAGAGGATACATTTCAAAATAGTGGGGAATCATGACTTTTTAGAGTCTTCTTCCAGAGTAATTATACTGCTTCAAAACTAGTGATTAGAATAAAATAATTTATTTGGTGGTCTGCTCCTGGTGAAAATGAATTTAGCTGATAAGAATGAGTATCTGGTTTAAATATTTAGTTTGCGCACAGTAATCATCTTTGATCTTTCTTTTCAACTGCATGCTTTTAATGGTGCTTGAGTATACAGAATTGTCCAATTCATAGTTTACACGCCATTATCCCTGATGGAAGATCTATTTCCAGGCAAAGCATTTGATGTGAGATATTGTTCAGCCGATCAGGACATTGAAAATTTATGTATGTAAAAGTGAAAATAATGGAAACATTCTAAAGTTAATTTGGATTCATAAAATTTGGATACTTCTAAGATACAGATTCCATTTTTAAGAGCTTTTTGCCCAACTTTTTGGGAACTGAAAATAAAAACTAAACCACACTTTTTTTTAAAAATACTGAGTTAAAATTAAATGGGCAGGTTTTGTTCCATCTGAAAAGGGAGTAACTTCGTTGCTGAACATCCCTTCATGTACCCAAACTGTAAAGGCAGGAAAGTTCTGGAAAGAACATCTATTTATTTACTGCACCCAGATTTCCTCTCTTGTGGTTCTATGGAATCATCTTTGCTTCTTTCCCGTTTGATTTATTTACTTATTTTGGCACAAGTGTTTTTTAGACCTTTCAGCAGAAAGTGGCCAGGAAGTGAAGGGGCTTTAAACAATGGCTTAATGTTTTTTAAAATTCAGCATATTCTGGGGAACATCTTAGTAGTTTAAAGGAACTCTTCTTTTTGAATAGAGGGCAAAAACATATCATCAGAAAGATCTCAATGTCCTTGAAACAACCCACAAAAGCAATCTGGTTATGTTTAATGGATTTTAGTTTCTCAGTGATCGAAACCAATATTAAAATTTTACTTCTTCCCACTCTCCTTCCATCTTTCTTATCACCAACATCTAAAATTAGGACACAGACAATGAAAAAACTGAGCTGAAAATTATTTTTTTCTCCAGTAATCTTTCACGTTGCCTGGGACCTAGCAATTAAAAACAAAACAAAACAAAACCTGTACATGCAATGATGTTTGACCTGATACTTGGGGAGGGAAGGAAGTGACAGGAAGCTGGAGAGTGATGGAACTATGTCTCCTATTGGTTCCACGATGTCAAAGAGTCTGAATTATAGGAAAATGCCACTCCAACTTGATACTTACAGTACTGTGGTACTAAATATTCAGCCCCAGTCTCAAATTATCCAGTTTCCTATAAATTTACTTCATCATCAGCTTTTGTGATAAGAGATTAATGTTATTTCCATAAGTAGTCATATTAACCTGTTCTTGGTATGCTGTATCATCTTCAGGGAGGGATAAAGGACCTTGCCAATTACATCTCTGATATTCTGCCATAGAACTTACTTTCACTTATTAGGAGAACACAGATCTTTCCTTTAAACATTGGAAATTGCTAGTGTCAATCCTCAACTTCAGATGATACCTTTCTTTTTACAGGACTATCTTTCTTGATTCAATTTGTTACATGACATAAAACATAAGAATAGAGACCTCTTTAATTTTATAGTAAATTGTGTGATTAAGGTGCTGTTCTATTGCTATGAATAACTAGTTTTTATTAATTAACTTTACTGAGCTTTTTTCAACACTTACCTGTGACTATGATACATATCAATTAATTGGAGCGAAGACCTCATATAGCCCTTTGTTGCATTCCTCTGTGTGTGTGTGTGTATGTGTGTGTATGAAGAATTAGAGAAAAGAAAACCCTGAAAGCAAGAAACACCTCAAGCATGAAATACTTGTTAATATATAGGGCAGTCCATTATAAAATTGGAAACCATTCAGAAGACATAGGAATAATATGATTGTAAAAATTTTCACTCGAATCAGGTAACCCAAAATACTACACTTCTCTTCTTTTAAAGTTTCCATCTTAACTTCTTGGGTAATACGCCTATTTAAAACATAACTAAACAACAGCATGTTTCCAAACAGAAAATATGTACTGATATGACAATATCCCCAAATGGAAATGACACTAAAATTATTCATAGAAAATTAATATTAATTGAAAATAAATCCTTAAGACTAATAAGTGAACTCAGCATATTCTTAAGTCTATATATATACAGAGCCTGTCTTTTAGGTTTTCAAAAAGGATGTTTGTTTTCATTACAGTACGTTGGAAATTTCTGATGACTACACAAGGTAAGATTCTAATGATAAAAGTCATTAGAACAGCCGTGTGAAAGAAATGATTTGAATTTGCCAGAAGGATTAGTTCAGTTCAATTGAGTCCTCTGGATAATAACTATGAGGCTAATTGCATAATTAGAGAAATAATAGATTGAATGGATTTTGCATTACTTTTCTGTCATAGTTTGAGACCATTACTTTATCATTAGTTCAAAGTCAAGGATGGCAGGGTGATCATGAAAGCAAAGTTAAAAACAATGAAAAAAAAATTAATGCTTTTGAAAATCAACTATATCGTTTTAATTACACTTTTGTTTAAAGGAATCCAATTTTCCCTTTGTAAGGGTCTTCCAAACATGGAATATGTAAGTTTTCATCATAATCTCAACGTTGTTTATCCAAATGTATCACATTATATAAATAGGTAGACGTTTCCAGATGTCAAGGGCAGGGTATTAGGTTCAAGTGTAGCTCTAACCTCCCCAGTGAACTCGTAGAGTGAGATTTAAGTTTTATTTAATCTAACTTTACTAATTCAACTTAGTTGTGTAAGAAGGATATGAAGAATATGAATTATTGTACTTCACACTGCTACTTTCATATACAGTATAGTAGAATAATACTGACAACTATAGACAAGGAGTTAAAATTTATCTCAGGAAAATTCTTCAAGAATTTTTAAACAATTTTGACATTAGCCTACTGATAGTTGAAAGAATTTCAAGGGACCCGTGATACATGTGGTGGCCAAAGCTTTTAACGTATGCTAAAATATATTTCCTTTGTTAACATTATTAGCTATTTCCCCTCCCCCTTTATATGGTACAAAGGCAAACTTTCGCATGTCTAGTCTAGGATATAACCAATTATGAGTTAGTGGAAGGAATGAAGTCATACTAAGTTTGTGGTTGTTTTTGGATGTTACCATTTAATTTGCTTCTATTCCTTAAGGGTAATGAGAATTTTAACATATGGGTGGATTTGAGGTTTTGAATAGTGGTTGATGCCAGAGAAAGTTCTTGAAGAACAATTAGGATGGGCAAGTGTTATTTTAAATTCTTTGCGACAGAAATAAACCCCCCCATGTAGTTTATCTCCTTGTGAGCTGATATGCCCTCATTTCTTTCACTATGATATTTTTATCTTTCAAGCGCAGTCGCTTATCCCATTAGCCTGTGAAATGTGTAGTTAGGGCAGTAGGCAGGCCTGACACGGCGTGTAGTAAATCACCAGGCCAGCAGAAGTGAGCACGTTGCTCTGAGAACAAATGGAAACATTGTTCCCTGTCCTCCCCTCTGGCCCGTGCCTGTTGGGATGACTTGGTAAACTGGATGCACTAAAAAATAAAAATTTGCCCCTTGGAAGCTCATAAAAGTGTAGTAGAAAAAAGTCTCTACCATTGGATCCACACAGAGGGCAGCCATTGGCTTTTAAAACGGGTAGAACAGAGAACCCTTCACGGAGTAGTGGATAAATATAAAGAAATAGCCACTTCACATATTTCAGCGTCGTATTGGAAAATGAAAAAGGCAACAGATTAGGAGTCTTTGTCACTGTCCACTCCTCCGTACATATCTGCAAGCTTTTTGAATCGAGGTCCCCAGTCACTAAGGTAATCATAGTCTTGATCTCCATCCGTGGTCACTGACTCCAGTGAGCTCAGGGAATCCGCCACGGAGCCAGTGCCTTCGTAGGCGTAAGTGGCCAAGGAGTCGTATGGCGGGGCAGTGGGGTCCGTGTCATTTTCCTTTAACCTTTGGTTAATGAAATCTCTGACATCGGTGTTGTCTCGAGCTGTTGGAGTCCGTCGGGGTAGAAAAAGGGCTTCGGGCACAATGTCCCTTCGTAATTTGTTGTCCTCTATGGCTTCAGGATTCCTCAGGGTGCCGATATCAAAAGCCTGGGTGTCCTCCTCCCCACCACCTTCGTCGTTGTAACTGACAATGTTATCTCTGATGTCCTCTTTGGAAATGATCAAAGGCTCTTTTTTTCGCTGCCGCCTCAGCGCTGCGAACAGCACCACTGTCACTGGAAGCAGAAAACAAAACAGAAAGGGAAGGAAAAGTTAATTTGCTGCCCAATTAATGTCAGGAAGAAACACCGTGCTCAAATGTGAAGTTTTTAAAAGTTCTCTAGAAAACGCAGACTCAACTTTTGCGTCTTTAAGGATGCACTTGCCTCCATTCATGATCAAACCGGGACCCACAAAATGGACTAAATATTTGAAAGAAGGTTACAATTTAAGTAGAGGATAAAAACACCATCATATTTTGACAGTAGTTCCTTTTTACTTTGAAATGGCAAACTAGTTTCAAGGTAAGAAAAAAATAAGATAATAAAAAAAGAAGCTCAGCCTCAGTGAAATGTACTTCAATCAGGGTGCGAATTATGCTGAACACCTAAAATGCTCTGAAACTGGTTATAAAAACAAGACTGGCACCTTTGGGGATGTGTCGAAGGGATTGCATAACTCCACATCTAAAATAACTTTTGCGCTATGCCTTTTTTGTTGTTGTTCTTTTTTTTTTTTCCCTGAGAAAAGTGTAAAATTAATTTAAAGCCCAAGGTAGACGTGAATATTTGCATACCTTTCCTACATATAAAGTGATACTATTCCAGAAAATACCTGGAGACAGGGATATAATTCTGAAAGCTGTTTTGGATTTCAAGATTGGTTAACTTGAAGTGGGCAGGTAAGAATCCTCATGCCATATTATTTCTGTTTGAGCTAAATGAAATAATGTGAGATTTAAAAAAATACTTTTCCAAGGTTCATGCTCTGTAAGTTTGTTACTGAGAATGTTCATTCTTTTGATTTTTCCCTCCTAACTGAAATTAGAGGCAAAGCAAGAATTGTGTTTAAATAGCTCCTGATCATTCTTCACAGCTGGCTGGGTGGAACACAGCTGGCTACCTGTAGAGAGACACATTTATCTACAAATGGACATATGGGTGAAAAAAAATACAAGCATAGTAAAAGCTTAGAGAGAAAACAGCCATCTAGGCCACAAAGTGCATTGTTAAACGGGGCTTGTGCAGAGGAGTTTATTACAGGAAGTTGCAGTAATGTCTCTTTACTATGTCATCCATAACAAGGCCCAATCTTTATGAGCCATGAAAACTGAATTATTGCAATAAGAATTATGGAATAATGCCTCTTTAGTGAGTATACATAACTACCTATATAATAATAAATGTAGGCACACCCATATATCTATATATTAAAATTTCATTAGTATTAATAATAATTGGTTACCTATTGAGAGCTTTCTATGTGCTAAGCACTGTCCTAAGTACGTAACATAATGAATCTCATTTAATTATCACAATAGTCCTAGAAAGTAGATACCCTCATTAAAACCCCATTTTACAGAATAGGAAATTGAAGTTTAAAGATGTTACATGTACATGCAATTCAAATACAGGTTGGTCAGACTAAAAAGCCTGTACTCATAATTGCCATGCTCTGAAGCATGTTTGGAGTATAGTCTGTATTCAAAGGAAATGTAACTTTGCCACTTTCAAGTGTGTGGTTTTGTAATTGTACACACTCTCTTTTGTTGCCAGAAAGTATCCTGATGCCTAATGTGTCACATCCATTCAGGGTATTTACTCATTCATTCATTTGATAAATATTTATGTAGTGCCTACCCTGTACCAGATTTGGTTCTAAGCACTGAGTGAGGGGGTGGGTGGGGTGGGGGATAGTTGGATGGTGACAAAATAAACAATGTGTGTCATAAATAAGGATATTGTTAGAAGATGATAAGTGCAATATGAATAAGAAAGAGCAGAACAGAACAAGGTGGAGAAAAAGTGCTATTGTATATGTTTGAGGAGCCCATATGATCATACAGCAGTTTTTTTGTTTGTTTGTTTGTTTTGTTTTTTGTTTTTAAGATGGAGTCTCGCTTTGTCGCCCAGGCTGGAGTGCAGTGGTACGATCTCAGATCACTGCAACCTCCGCCTCTTAGGTTCCAGCAATTCTCCTGCCTCTGCCTCCCAAGTAGCTGGGATTATAGGCACTCACCACCACACCTGGCTAATTTTTGTATTTTTAGTAGAGGCAGGGTTTCATTATGTTGGACCAGGCTAGTCTCGACCTCATGACCTCAAGTGATCCACCTGCCTCAGCCTCCCAAAGTGCTGGGATTACAGGTGTGAGCCACCACGCCCACCAGCACAGTTTTGTATATGTTATTGGAGGGAAGTTCCATAATTTGAACAAAGACATGAAGAGAACTGCAGGGCTTTGGGCAGAGGGATGCTCATGATCTACCTTTCATACTGGTTGCCAGTGTGAAGAATGACAGGGATTTGCAAAACAGAGGGTTGTAAGTAAGGACGGCCATTGGGATTAGAGAATAGAATCAAGCCAACTGTCTCTCCAGGAATTAAGCGCTTATGTACCTGGGCTCATTCAGTCATGTAAGGCAAGAGGCAGGCTTTTATCATCACCTCCTAATTCTTCCCTGGCTTAAGGTATCTACAGCTTTTATTTTAGTCCTAAGCACATCTGGAAGTGCAACTGTCTAGAAGGGAGAGGGCACATTCAAGAAATCAAAGGCATTTCTTTAACCTAATTCTTCTACAGCGAAAATGGCCGATATCTTTTCTTATTAGCCCAGTGCACATCTGAACAGAATTTCTTGAGAGTATCCCTGTCTAGAAAGAGAGCTCTCAAAGCGAACTTTTATAAAATGTCAAAATGTGACTGGTAAGCACATGAGGCGTTCTTAGAAAGTGATACCCTGATGAGGTGCCCTCAGCAGGAACTGAGTCTCCCTCTTTCCTTTATACTTTTACAACCAGAGGGCAGCAGTAAAATTTTTGGGGGCAGGGATAGAGGGACAATTGGGTAAATTTGTATTCAGACTTTCATCATAAAACTAGAGGGTCAAGAGATCTGGGTTAAATTAAATGATTTGACTGTTCTAAGCCAATTTTCTTATTTGTAAAAGAAAAGCAGTCTTGCAGTACCCAGTCTTATTGTCAGGAATGAGTTAATAAATGTGAAAGTTTTGCAAACTCTAAGCCACCATAAGACATGAGATGTAGTGGTTGTCTAGCTGTTTTCACTGTTGCCTTATTTTTGTAAAATATCCATTACCATATAATCTACTTTCTTGACTCCAGATTTCTTCCTATATCAATGTGGCTGTCCTTCATTTTCCTCCACTTTCTTCAATTGCCACATTTTAAGTTTGGGCCATCTTTCGGCCTGGAAATTGTCCTGCATTTCCTAAATTTGAAAAGAGAGCAGAGTGCAGTCTTCAGGCACCAAGCCTGGGGAAGAAAACTTGGGTTGGAAACTTTAGTTCTACCACGTGTCAGACACATGACATGGCTACATTATTTCACATCTCGGAACCGCAGTTTTCATATTTAAGGTACAGTTAAGTATGCACCAAATGGTGCTGAGGATTAGGTGAGAAAAACCTTTGTAAAGTATCTTGCACAGCATCTGACCTATGGTGTGTACCTAGTTAAGGCTAAATCCCATCTGTCTCCTTCCTTTTTATTAGGTATAGAATTCTGAAGAGATTAAACAAGATGTGGGAGTTACCGAGGCCAATTAGAAGTCAGGAGGAGACAGTTAATTCATTGGAGGGAGAAAATGAGAGGGGGAAGATTCAGTGAGTTGACTAGAAGGAAGAAAAGGGGGAAGAGAAAATGGGTAGATGATGAGAGAAAGGAAGAATCACCTCTGTCAGATGTGAGTTATCTCTCCTTCCATAGACGACTAAAAGAGACCATGGGTTCAGCCCTACCAATCCAAGGTTTCTAAAAAATAACCCTTTTCATCAAAAAGAACATTCATATCTTTCTCTTCCAAAACAATGTTCACAGACTCACACCATTAGAAACACTCATTTGTCTTTGCACACTGTCAGCTTTTATTTACGCTCATATCTTAAAATACTTTCCCCAAATCTTAATTGACAAAGAGAATCACAGTTCTGTAGCTGAGTCTCAAGGCTTCTGTTAGAGTTAGCAGGGTTCATGTAGAAAGTGAAGGAGCTCTCGAGCAGGAATCCCTAGGCATTCTGTTCTTGGCGAAATGCAGGTTCTTTTTTACTCTTCTCAAAGTCACTCTGTCTTCATTTTTTAAAGAAGAGTTTTCCCCCCTGTATAATTCAGGTTGACTCTTAACTTCTTACTTTTTCTTTTCACTATATAGACAAGCTTTACAAATCTTGCTTTTATTTTTGGAAAGGCTGCATTAACAAATATTTGATTTCTTAGTTCACAAAACAGTCAAGGGCCTGTTGAGAAATCTGAGCTCGACTTGTAGGCTTAATTAGTTGGTTGGGGGTAAAAATTTCATTTGAATCCTTGTTAGACCCTGATTTTCATTTTTATTACATTCATTTCTTTTGGGACCCCATACTTATCTCCTCAATCACAGAGGCTGTTTATGGTTATGCGAGAGATAGACCTTATGTATGTGGCAATCAGAGAGCAATGCTAAGAAGGTAATCATATAAATGGTAGATCAACATTAGTTTGCTGGGTTAAAAAAATTTCAGAGCTTTTATTTTTCCAGGATGAGAGAAAAATCATCACATTCCTTTTCCCACTTTCCCGTAGAACTTTAACCTTTACCTTCATAGAAAGGGCCCTCATCATATACTCCATGCCAGACACGTAACAACAACGTTTTCCAGGTAAAAAAATTACACAACAAATGAAATGAAAAGAGCACATTGATGTTGCCCTGAAATCCCTCAAGATTCATTCCCAGTCTGATAGACAAGAGATTCTTTCCGTGGAGTGATTCCTGGGCAAGCAAAGACACGAGCAACTTTCACGTCTGTTCATTCTCCAAAGCCATTTTCAAGCAAAAAATGTGTTCACATCGTACAGCACAGATTCTCAGCATGTAACTCTACTCACCTAGATCAGGCTGTATGCCTTAATGGGGGAGGCAGATAAATCTAGAGTGTCACAGTAACAGTGTGAGCCCCTCACCATGGGGAGATAGGAGGCAGGGAGAACCAGTTTACCTAGTAGGATCACGATGCACAGAAGGATGGCAACCAGAGCCCCCGTGCTCAGTCCCGTGGGGTGGATGAGCGCCTCCGCATGGCAGGACTGCATGTTCCCGTGGTGGTCACATGCACAGACCCGGACAGTCACTGTCCCAGTGCTGCTTTGAACTGGGTAGTCGTTGTCTGAAATGACCACAGGCAAGAGATAGGTGCTCATCTCGTGTCTATTATAGCCATTTTTCCGAGTTAAGATTCCCGCCGTGTTGTCTGGAATGGAAAGCAAAGTGGTGAATGTATGTGGATACTGTGTCATGTATTGAATCAACTGTGATGGGAAATGATAAGAGATACAGATATACACATACGTACAGATATATGTATGGTTATAGATGGAGATAAAGAAGGTAAATTGAACTCATTTACCTTTGTTGTCTTGAATGGTAAAGTTTGAGCCACTGGCTGCTTCAGGGGCCAAAGAAAATGAAAATTGGTGTCCACTATAAGGGTCATCCTTGTCAACAGCACGTAGGGTCTGAATCAACTAAGAGAAAAACCAGAATGCTGCCATAAAGTTTTGATAACTCAAAAGTGTTTCTTACAATTTTGCAATAAATTGCTTGACAAAATGATTTAAAATTTAATTACCGAAATGATAGCCTCTAAGTCATGTACAGTGAATCCGTTTTATTATGGGCTAGAAAACCAAAAGGTAGGGGACGATTCTTTGTGGTGGGGGTGGATGTCCTGCGCATTGCGGGATGTTCAGCAGCAACTCTGGCCTCTACCCACCAGATACCAGTAGCACCGTCTAGTGTGACAATCAAACTCTCTCAAGATACTGAAAATATCCCCAGGGAGGAAATCACCCTGATTGAGAAACGTCTGGCCTTGAGTGATGCCAAGCTATAAAATTTCCCAATAGTCTGTGACAACACTGCAACTTCACAAAGTAGAAGTGCTCTTTGGACAGTCTGTTTAGAAAGGCACTCTTAGCATTACGTAAGCTATCAACTCGCAAAAAACAAAAAAGGAAATGAGTGTATAGAACTTGGTAACCAGCTTCCTAGTCGCACATGTACCTTAACAGTGTATTTCGATTTTAATAAACTGAAACATAATTTTTATATCACTGGCAGCAAAGACCTATTTCATGTGGGGACAAATGCGTACAACAGTAAAACATTCATGAATTTGTATTACTTATACAGATGGTCAGAGTAAATAAGTGAAATTATGAATTATAGGCCATTATAAAGTATGTTCTAGTTATTACTTCAAGGACGTATGGTAATTAAACAATCTGTTCACCAATACAGATTTTTCCAATAAAGCTGTGACTAATCTATTTTAACGAAAACTTGAGATCGATTTGGAATCAGCATCAGTCTTTGATGAACTTCCAGTTCTTCAAAACTGTTAGTTCTCATATGTAAGTCCTGGTTCATATTTATAGCATTAATTTCCGTAGCATTCACTTCATAGATAATTCACAACTCTCCTTCAGCCCTGTGAATCATCTGAATGATTAGAAGACCTAAATGAATCTTTCAACTTGAATGTACTTTTTAATGAAACTCACCTGATCTGCCTTTGCTTTTTCACAGACAAAAGTTTCATAGAACTCTGCAAATTCTGGGGCGTTGTCATTGACATCTAGAACTTTAATATATAGAGGTACTCGGCTACTTTGCTTTGGATTATCTGTCACATACCAAAAAGAAAGAAAAAGCCATTTACATGTTGATTGCCGATTCCCTTTATACAACATCCACTCAACTCCTTCATTCTCATTCATGCACGGATTCCCCAAGCTGCAGTACTACCAGGCATCAAGTACCAGTGTGGTCACAAAAAGCAGAATTAGATTGTTTGGTACATCTGGAGTTGGATACACCTGTTGAAGTTAACTGGGGGACAAAGCTACTTGTGTTGACATAGTTCAACTGCATAATAAACCTTAAGGTAACACAAAACCAAGAAAGGCATTTTAGAGGTAGATTTTCAAGGAAGCAGGCAGATGGGGAGCAGATGGACAGAGGGAAAATGAACGAAACAGCAGAAGACCAAAGGATAGTGATCAATCTTAGTGTTTTAGTTCGAGTGCTGAGTGAGAGCGAGATGTCATGCTAAACCCTTTGCTATATGATGCTATTTAATTCTCACAAACTTCTGAGGTGGACAGAGTTACTGCCCCCATTTTGTAGATGAGGAAACTGAGGCATGGAGAAGTTAAGTAATTTATCTGTGTTTCCAGACACAGTAAAGCGTGAAGTCTAGATTCAAATTTGGGTCTGTCTGACTCCAAGCCCAGGCTGAAAGCCCAGGCTGTTCATCTGGAATTAATGACAGAGCGGAATCAATGTTCGCAGACCTGAGATAAATGAAGGATTTTGGTTTCTTTCTGTGATAATCTTCTAGCACAGTATGGAAGACAGATTCCTGGTGTAAGAATTCAGCTCTCTTCATTTACTTCACTAGTATGTCTATTTGTTTGTTCACTTTGTAAGTATTTAGTGAGCATCTAATACCTAATATATAGCAGCCTCTACTTGAGATGCTGGGGCACGTAGGAAACATAATAAAGATCCTGTTTCCTGGAGCTTTATTCTAATGGGGATGGACAAACCATAAACACATCAACATATAATGTGTTAGGTAGTAAATGCTATAGAGAAATTAAGCATGGAAAAATGATTGAGATAAATAGAGGCGCTACTTAGAATGATGACAGAGGACTGCTTCTCTGACGAGACATTATTTGCCCAGAGATGTGAATGAAGAGAAGGTTTAAGCCATGTGAATATTTCTGGCTTTTCAGGTAGAGGAATCAGTACATGCAAAGGCCCTGAGGTGAGCAGCAGCTGGTTTTATACAAGCTCTTGGTTTCTGTTATATCAAAGTTTGTTAAGAAGATTAGACAGTAAGATTCTTTAAGATCACTTGTGTCTAAAATTTTACTCACACTATTCTTCAAAAGTTAGAGCAGCTGAATATTAACTTTTAAGAGATCTTAGTCACTAATACTTTAAATGTGTCATAGAAACATTAAATCTTAAAAACAAATTTTTAGTCACAAAGCTTAAAATACTTCTGAAAAACTGCTTTGGTAAAAAATAAAATTTCATGGTCTTCATGGTCCTTTTCAGTGGAAAATAATTTTATAATTTAAAAACTTGAAAGATGCTCTGTCTTTGGTATCCACGCTTGTCCCTTAATATAAATTAACATAAACTTCAAGCTAAATCTTGACATAAATTCTAAAGAGCAAATTCCTAGCTTATTTCTAATGCACTGTCCTTATCACGATCTAAAAGCAATGCTTCATTTTGCCCATATTGGTTACTAGTCTACCAAATATCCTTCAGTCACTTCAAATCTCATGAGCTATCCTGACAGAAAATACAACTGTAATAAACTGTTCGATATGGAATATTTCACACTAGATACCCAAAGTGAGCTAAAAATGTTTAGAACTTTTAAAATTAAACACAAAAACTAAAAAGTGAGCTATATTTTAGAAGCATATTTTTAAAGATTAAATTATTTTAAAGATCATTTTCCACTTATGTTCTTCAGTCTGCACATTGTATTTACAATATACATTAGTTTGCATTGTGTGTAATCACTTTATTTGAAGCATTCTTTTGGCACTATTGTTCTTTGCCTTCAGTTTCATGGGCTACCATAAAATTCATCCTAATCATTTTATTGATTACTTTGTAGTTTATATTACTCACTTTGGTATACCATGGAAAAGTGATAATTTATCTCTTAATTCTATAAAGACTTTGAAATAGAAATTCTATAGTAAACTAGAGAACTGATATCTAAAAACTTTCTAAACAATGCCCACATTTTTCAATGTACTTGACCCCTCTCATCTTTTGCTCCCCACGCAATGTCTAAGTGAGAGTCTGTTTTTCTGCAGCTGTTTATGTAATGTTCTAATTTATAAGCTTGTTGGAATTAAATCCATCAAGTACCAATTCAATCTCATTTGTGAGATACATTCCCATTTTATTGTTTCCAGACTGCAGAACTTCCATGGTTGCCTCTCCATTTATGAATGAGCCAATGTATGTCTAGAAGAGGCATTACTGGAAATCACTCCAGGGCTCTTTCCCTCAATATATATGTTAAGTGAGATTGTCAGTACATGGTGATATGCTCCCCAGCCCTTGCTGGGACACTCACTCACTCTATCAATGGGGACAGCAGTGGTATTAGGTAGGACTTACTGATCTCTGTTGCTATCACTGTAATGTTGTGCCATAGCAGTGTTTCGCGGTCAAGAAGTTTCGATGTAAAAATGGAACCATTTCCAGAATCTATGTTGAATATTCTGTCCATATCTGTGTGTCGATCAACAGAGTACCTGAAAATGCAGAGTGGAATTAAGAAAGGCTTTTCCTTCTATTTCCTATTCCAACATCATAGAACACCATAAAACATCTGGGACACATCATGTCCCAGAATATCTGTGGCATGGATTGTTTTTCTATCTAGTGCATATTTGAATATCTACAACTTGACATTAAGTAAAATATTTTGAGAAATTAGCTCTTTACAATGGAGGTGTGAATAGTAAACTCACTACACTAGACAAGTTGCATGATTTTGAGCATCACCATTAAATTTCTTTTCTATGTATAAATTCGGATCAAATTTATATAGTAATTGTTTCACCTTTAACTCAAGTTTTTACAACCTGAGGACTTCAATATACGTGTGTGTGTTTTTATGCATATGTAGGGTGATGATTATTTTCTACTCTCCATTTAATTTAAAAAATCTTCTGTTGAAATAAGCAAAAGATGGCTGGTGTGGCCAAGGTTAGTAAGGCAGTAGAGGGAGATAAGAGATGAGATTGGGGAGACAGCCAGAGTCTAGACTGCAGAATAAGGCTGTGGTGAGGAATTGGGATTTATTCTAAATGCAATGAGAATCTAACAAAGGGTTCTTTGTTTGTTTGTTTGTTTTGAGATAGGGGTCTCACTCTCTCACTCTGTCACTCAGGCTGGAGTGCAGTCGCATGATCTTGCCTCACTGCTTGACCTCCCAGGCTCAAGTGATTCTCCCACCTTAGCCTCCCGAGTAGCTGGGACCACAGGTGTGTGCCACCATGCCCTGCTAATTTTTGTATTTTTTTTTGGTAGAGACAGGATTTTGCCATTTTGCCCAGGCTGGTCTTGAACTCCTGAGCTCAAGTGATCCCCCTACCTTGGTCTCCCAAGGTCCTGGGATAACAGGCATGAGCCACCACACCTGGCTATAGAGGGTTTTAAGCAGGGGAGTGCCACAATCTAAATCATGGTTAACAAAGATCACTGGTTGAATTGAGGAGAATGGTTGGATGGTGCTGCCACAAACAGAAAGAAGAGGAGTGAACAATAGGATTCTGGGAAGATGGGTAAGTTCCATTTTTGATAACTAGGCTGAGGTGCTTGAGAGAAGTCTGGGAAGAGATATCTAGTATGAAGCTCAAGATTAAGAGCTGGACTGATCCCAGATTTCCATTCAACTATCTAAGAAAAGAATGTCCAGTGAAGGAAGAAAAACACTAAAGACAGAATCACTTACATCACTTAAATCAGTGGGAGACCAGAGATACACAGTGGTGCCTAGAACCAACGAGGAACTTGATAAATATTTAAGAAGGAGAGTTTGAATAAATTCAAGGAAAACCAAGAGTAGCATTTTGGAAACCAAGCATTCCAAACCTAACACTGGCGGAAGACTAGTGGATTTTGAGAAATGTTGTCTTCTCATAAATGTATTACTAGTTTTTAGAATGGCTATGTGATATGGGTTGGCTCTGTGTCCTCACCCAAATCTGATTTCTAATTGTAATCCCAATATGTTGGAGAAGGGACCTGGTCAGAGATGACTGAATCATGGAGCAGACTTCCCCCTTGCTGTTCTTGTGATAGTGAGTGAGTTATTATGAGAGCTGATGGTTTGAAAGTGTGTGGCATTTTCCCCTTCCTTTTCTTTTTCTCCTTCTGCTATGATTGTAAGTTTCCTGAGGCCTTTTGGCCATGCTTCCTGTACAGCCTGTGGAAATGGTAGTCAATTAAACCTTTTCATAAATTACCCAGTCTCAGGTAGTTCTTTACAGCAGTGTAAAAGGGAACTAATACAACATATTTATGAGCAGGGTGGGAGTGGGATATTACAGAGAAAATGGAAGAAAGTTGATATGTTAAGGCTATTAGGAAAAAATTGCCCATTTCAGTAGGATTTTTAAAACTTTATGGGGTTTAAAAACATTGCCTCAGTAGAAATTCAGTTTAAGTAAATGACCTAACTAGGCAGACATATGTGGAACTATTATGAGTGTGCTAAGAAAAATAAACCCTTGTTACTAATTTGCCACAGTATACCGCATCCAAGATTCTACTTGAATATATTATTTTGGTTTAAAACACGAGTAGTGAATTATAATGAACAATATATTTTACTTTCATAAAATTTATTTTTGTCATCTAGTGAGTGTCTAAATAAAATAGATATTCAATTATCATAGGACATTTAAACGTGATTTTAAAGAGAATTAATGAAGTTCACAATGGGTGTAATACCAAGTTGAATTTGAATTCCAGTTTCAATGTATATGAACTTATGTTTTTATTATCAAAAGGGTTAAAACAAACAAAACAGCTATAGTTTTGCCATTTATGTCATGAACCAACATTTATTAAGAACTTAGGCAACAGTATTATGCTTGCTCGATCACTTCTTATTTTAAATTTGAGAATGATAAATATTTATAGCACATAATTACAAAAAGGAAATCTCAATATTCATAGACTGTAAGAAATTTAATAATTATCTACATACTTTTTTTTCTCATGGAAAATGCTAAGCTTAAGATGTGCTGCCTCTATAAGCTGTTACAATTATAGACAGCAATAATCTTGTTTGTTCTTTGCGTCTTTTCCTCCTGCTGTAGTTTTAAATTTTACAAGTAGTCATATTTTCCTATCAAGCCTTGACATAAAGGGTAAGAGTGAGAATTTTTAGTTGAAGGCAGCTTTCAATTTGAAAGAGAAAGTAACTATTTAGGGAATACCAAAATTATATTTTTTCCTTTTGTTGGGACACTTAAAAATTAACAGAAAATCTAAAATGCCCACATCATTGAGGGTAAATGCTTGTACACAAAGCCTTGATTGTTTTTTGTTTTTTCTTTCCAGGGTAGTTTAAATTTATATCAAGGATATTTATTGTCCAGTCACATTACTTGTAGTTATCACTGATAAGGAACAAGATAATCAATCCCATCATGATTATAGCAGGTCCTTCTGCTAGGTAGCTCTTTTTTTTTTTCTAGGACTTCATTGTACTTTGTGATTAAATAATTTGTTTTCTAATGTATCCTCAAATCAGGAAGATTTGTGGTTCTTCCTGGAAAGGAGGTGTGTTTGCACAAATTTTTCATAATTTGTATTTATAGTGACATATTATAAGATTCTTTCACAGAAACCAAAGGGAATTTGAGATGAAGTTATTAGAAGAAAATAATTTTATGTGATTAAAGAATTAAAGATTTGTGCCTGCATAATGATAAATCAGTGCTCTGGGGAAGAATTTTCTAGTGTTAATTTTGCACATAACATATTGTCTAGCACTTAGTTGTTCAACATTTATATCTTGAATAATCAAAAACTATGTATGAATGTACTTTTCTAATATAAGATTGAATTTTATCCTATAAAAGGACACTGGAATACCATTTATATGCATATACATATGTATGTGTGTATATATAAGTATTTCTAGTCTTAAATCTATATCTATGTATCAAATCCATATGTACCAAGGAAAGGCTGGCAGTAAAAAACTTAAAAATTAGCTGACAGCCAACATAATCTGACAAGCTAACTACTTTCTTTCATAAAACAGAAAATAATGCAGTGGGTAAAATGGTATTTGGTCTAAAAAGTAATATAGATATGAAAATATAGCCTGAATTCACAGAACATTCTCTCTTCTAATTAAAAACATGTTGGTCTACCAAGGAGATAACCAAAGCTTATATTTGTAAACTTCCAGCATTAACACTTTCAAATTGAATTTGATACTTGCTAAGATTATTTTTCCTTGTATAGTTACAACAAACTCCAAGTGATAGAGTAGTTGTGAAAGTACTTACATTATTTGTGCTATATTAGTGAAAACCATCATTCATTTTCCTTATTAATAATATTAAATGTATGTGGAGAAACACTTGATCTGTGGAGCTCACATGTAGCTACCCTGGGTTGACCATAGCCCAATTCAAAGTGTCTCATAGACATTCCAGTAGGATGCTAAAAGTTTATTTGCCCAGCGATTTAAAACTGTTCCCTGAAGGTAAGCCAGGCTTTTTTTGTGTTTGAGATGTGGGGCTTGTCATGAGGTTTCATTTGAACAAAGGATCAGCTGGGAAAAAGCTAGAAAATGATGGCTGCCTTAAAGCCCTAAGTTCTTTTATCTTCAATAAGATTCTTCATGCAGCAGCCAGTGTTATCCATTTAAAATGGAGTTTTACATTAGGTAACTTCTACTCAAAGGTTTCCAGTGGCTTCTTATCTCAATCAGAATAAAATCCAGTCTTTACCATGAACTACAAAGCCCTACAGTACCTGCCACACTCACCATCAGCTATCACATCTCTCCGGTGCCTCATACCCGACCTCGCCTCCCTCGCTCACTCTCTTCCTGCTGCGGAGGCCTCCTCGCTACTCTTTCAACTGTTGAACACGCTCTGGTATCAGACCTTACCCTTGCATTTCTCTCCTCTTGGGATGTTCTTCCCCTAGGTATGAACGTGGTTCACCCTTTAATTTCATTCAAATCTTCACTAAATGGTTTCCTACCAAGAATGCCAAACGTGACCCCATTATCTAAAATAGTACTCCAGATGCTCTTTATTTCCTTATTCTGCCTTATTTTCCTGCTTAAATTTTTTTTTGTCTAGAACAAAATTCCATAGACATTACTGCTTAAAATTTACTTTTGCCTGACATATTATTGTTTGTCTATTTCTGTCTGCCCCAATTAGAATGTAAGCTTCACGGGATCAAGGATGTTATTCCCTAGTGCCTAGAACGTACCTGGCACTTGGCTGGCACTCCGACCAGAATCTATGTGTGAACTCATGGCAAGAATTTCTCTAGTTTTTCAGTCTGCTTACTTTGTTTATGGGGAATAATTGACACAATGCTATTCTGGTATAGTGCTTTTCTTCTTGAACCCCTGACCTCGAGTGATCTGCCCACCTCAGCCTCCCAAAGTGCTGGGATTACATGAGTAAGCCACCGTACCCGGCTAGCACTTTTCTCATTTAGTCAACTAAGCTACTAGCTGAAGGCTAGAGGTCGGTTGACTCCAGCATTTTCCTGTTAAGATTCTAGAATACTGAAGCATCGGTGGTCCCAAAGAGCAATAGGTCTTCTTGCAAGATGATTTACAACTAAGGTGTAAGGAAAGCATAGGGAAAACAGAGCTAGTTGACATAGCATAAATTTGGATTCTGTTCTATTAATTTCCCTAGGATTTCACAGACATAGATCATGAAATGATTCTTGTTTTTATCTACATCTGCAAAAGGAAAAATGCATCCAAATAGAGGATAATTCTGTCTCTAAGTGTTACATGATAGGTTTTTCTACACTTGAAAAACAGACTCTCAAGCCCAGTGCCTTGTTTGTTAAAAATCATACTTTTTCGTTTTTTTGTGT